>NC_041383.1:379873607-379969906 GCF_002162155.2 Triticum dicoccoides | reverse complement strand
GTACTGTATATGCAATTCAGCACAAATTTGTATGGATACTACAACTATGCTATTTGAAAACAAGTATGTATGTATGTCTATTTAGAACAAATACTGCCATAAGCTTGGCATCCCCAAGCTTCCAAGTAAGGGTTGGAGATTCAGACTTTGTTTCTTATGACTTGCCACTGGACTATGGTCTTCTCCCTAAAAATTAGTCACTAGACTGTATTTGTAGGCAGTGTGTGGTGCCGTTTGACACATCTTAATATCATGGTTTACTAATAGAATGGCCACTAAATATGTGTAGTATTTTTTTTCAAAACCAGAATTGGTCCGACTGTAGTTTTCTTGCTACTTCTCATAATTGAAGCTTGGTACCGATACTAGCTGGATACCAGTACTTAGAGAAAAAAATCATATTTGGTCACACTCCAGTCCATGGCTACATACTCGAAGAAGTGGTTTTTTGGATAAATAAAATTAGTGCCAGTTTTGCAAAGGACATATTTTCATTGGATTGTTTTCAGAAAATCCAGTTTTACTTATATAATTCACTTAATAAGTACGCATAGAATCTTCTCTGGACTAGAAAGTTGTAGTATCCATTACCATCAGTAGATGGATATTCATCAGATAGACATACATACTTGTTTTCACTTGAATCCAAGCAAAATAAAGTTTGTCAGGTATCCGTTAAAAAGCAACCTGCAGCAGTTTCTATGCTATTTGCATCTCGCTTGTGCCTAGAAGTTAAAAAACAAAGTATGTGTTGTGGGGCGATGGTGCTCGTTGCCGGCGTCCTTAAGACATCTATGTTCTTTCTTCTGAATTAGTTCTATGTTGGAAGAGAAGAAGCAAACTTGTTGCTTGGAGAATGCTTCTGTTTTTTTCCTTTGATTTTGTAATGTTGATTCCTGGCTGGCAATTTTGATGTATACTTTATATGATGATGAAGTGCTACTGAGTTGTGTGCAAATTTTGTTAAATCAGTGATGTGTATGTGTGTTGTCAGTTATGTGTATGTGCTTATGATAATCCAGTGAAATATGGCACTGAACTGTAGCTAGCTAAACGGTATTTTCCATGTTGTGATGGAGGCCTTTTTTACCATGTCCACCCGAGAGGCCCTTGAGTTTGCTGGAATGTCGATTAACTTCCGTTCCAGCAAATTCGGGTACTCCATATGTCCTATTTTCAGCAAAGGTCATGCTGAAATTTTCCGTGAATTTTAGCATGACTTTGCTAAAAATAGGACATATGGGGTACTTGTGACTAATGATGAAAGCTTAGGCTTTTAGGGTGCCTCGGCGTCGGAAAACCCTCAATGATAAAAGCTTAGCTTTTAGGATGCCTCGGTGTCGAAAAACCCTAAATGATGAGACCATGATCTTGTTCCTTGACAATAACCAACTTTTTGACCAAACTTTGTTCCTGTTTAGAGAGAAACATGGCCAACAACGATCAGGCCGGTGGTTCGGGCGGCAAGGCATTCTGGGAGCTGTCCCAGGAGATGGAGGAACAACCTCACTTGTATGAGGACGCCGCCTTCCCCACCGATCCTGAGACCACTGATGGTACCGTCGAGGATGACCCCACTGATGCCACCACTGATGGTGCCGCCGAGGATGCCACCACTGATGATGGCGGCGCACGCACAGATGGCAGCCAACAGAAGAGGCAACGGAAGGACCGGCGCCCGACCGTGCTCCGCACCCTCAAGGAGGAAGTTACTGAAGTGGACTCCAACGGGAAACCAACGGCGCCCGAACGAATAGTCAAGGGGTACTCGCTTTAGCTCGGGTGCATTCTCTGGAGCACTGTCTCGATCAACACCGAGAACCTGAGGCATCCTGACCAAGGGAATTTGCGCAACCTCCTCTTCACGGAGCTGCACGAATGATACAAGTTCCCTACTGCTTTTGAAAACACAAGCCTCAAAGGGAATAAAGTGAACAATGCTGCCCTCACGAAGATGAGCAAGGCCCTGTCTACTTGGAAAAGCAATGTGAAGAGAATGATCGAGAAAGGTGAGAGTTATGAGAAGATCAAGGAGAAAAATCCTTCGATCACCGAAGATGACTACAACGACTTCAAGATCAATAGCTCGAGCACCGCAAACTCCCAATCAAGTCAGTGGGGGAAAGAAATGCGGCAGCTGAACTTAGGGGAACACAAACTCGGTCCCGGCGGTTACAAAGTGGCGGAGCCTATATGGGACAAGGAGGACGCGGAGCGTGCCGAGCAAGGCCTACCGCCCCGCTTCGAGAAATACAGCGGTAACAAGCAGACCAGGAACTTTGTCAGGGCCCGGTACAAGGAGGACCCGATAACGAAGGAGCTTACCATGGATCCGAAGACCAGGGCGCTTGAGCTTGTTCTGGTAAGGAATACACCCCCGCGTAATTAGCTTCATATGGTCGCATTATAATTAATGAAGCCAAATTTCTAAATGGTTCACATTCCTTCCGCAGGCGACTGAAAGCAGTAGCGCGGGGTCGACTACGAGCAACCCTTGGGAAACCACTCTAAATAGGGCGTTGAATGTAATGAAGAACAAGGATAAGCTCAGTAAGCCGACGTCAGCTGGTCGTGTGGCCGGCAAAGGCTTGTCCACAAAATGGGGGTCATACTATACCGCTGGTGTGCGGAAGGAGAAAAAGACCAGCTCGGAAAGCCAGGCGCGCGAGGTTCAAGAACTCAAGGCACAGGTGGCGCGGATTCCGGAGATTGTCCAAGAGCAAGTGGAACAACGACTCGGAGCGACGATCACCGCCATTGTGCCTAACTTGATCCAGGGGTTGAGTGCGTGGATTGCGGGCGGCCAACAGGGGCCGCCCCCGATTCCTAGCTTCACGGCCAGCAACTCGCAGAACGCGATGGCGGGGCCATTGGTGTCTCCGGCGGAGGCGGCATTGGTGTCTCCGACGCCAGCACGGGAGCTTAATGCACCCGGGTGTACGCCGGCTGGCACCCCTGCAGCAAGCGGCCCCTCCGTCAACTGCACGCCCGCCGTTGGCGGTGCCTCGACATTAGCCGAGCTCGACGCCATCATCACGGTAACTATTTAAGCCTCTCTCGGCCGAGGACTTCATCTCCTTGCCTTTGACTGGGCATCCCTGACGCCCTACATGTTTTTGCAGGGCGCCGCCGACGTTCCGTGCAATCTCCTGCACTTCGTGAACAACGAGTTGGTCGATGTCACCAAGGGCCAAATCGTTCAACCGGGCAACCCCTTGTTCCACGGTACCCAGATGCCACCCAACTTGTTTAGGGTTCAACTGGTTCGGGTGCTGCCAGGCTGCGACGAGTTGTTACCTCCGATTCGACCCGTCGGGGCCGACGATGATGACGTGATGACCCTCAGTGCCTGCCTGAGCTGGCCCCTGCTTTGGCCGAAGAGCCAGATTCGTTTGGGGGCGGGGCACACCACCCCAAAGACAACACCGCCAGTCGTGCCGGTGCCAAGTAGGGCCCATGGCAAGACCGCCGCAATGGTGCCGGACATCCCTATGCCACTGGATCCAAACATGCATATGGCACAGGATCAGAACGACTACAACGACGATACATTTGGCAACGTCGATCAGTACTTTGCCGAAAATGGGTACGATGGCGACTTCATGGGGGCTCCTTCTCAAGAACCCAACCCAACAAAAGACGTGCGCGATCTAGCTGGTACCGTGGAGAAGCCAAGTTGCAACAGGCGTCGTTTGCCGTTCAGCTCTCAGGAGACGCCTCCAGCTGCCGACTTCACCGAGCCTCAGATAGGCGAGGTGCGAAATATTATCAGCCCAAATACACTCAAGAAGGCGGTCTGTGAGTAGAACTCAGTCCCATTACAGGAGAAGAAGAAGGCACGCAAAAGAAAGACTAACAAGGGTGCGAGCCAGCCGGCACCGAGTACGATCCGTGCTCAGGATGGGCCACCTTCACCTGAGGATATCTCGAGGAGGGTGCATGTGGCGGGTAGGGCGATGCTACCGACAAATATGCTCAATGCTGCAACCGGTGCTATGCGGAGTCTGCATGACAGTGTTCTTTCTTTGGAGAAGCGGCATCTCAAAGAGAAGGATGTGGCATACCCGGTTTTCGCGGCCAAGGTGCCAGAGGGCAAGGGCTTTGTGGATAACTCCATCGGGCGTACGATTGTCCTGCGGTTTGATGACATCCACGCTATGATGAACCTTCATCCACTGCACTACACCTTCGTTCGGCTATTTTCGCTGAGTATGGAGATGCGGATCATTCGCGACAAGACCCCAGACATCGTGATAGTCGACCCCTTCTACATGCGTGCCAAGATCTTGGGCAGCGCTGGGGACTGGCAAGTCGCGAGTTCTTACCTCGAAGGCGTCATTCTGGCAAACCAAGATAAGGATAACTTCCTCGTGCCTTACTTTCCCGAGTAAGTCCCCCCCTCAACCGGCCCGTAACATATGAATTCTTAGATTTCGATCGTTTTTCTTTTAATTCCGTGTTTTCTGCAGTGACACACATTGCACGCTCATCCTCCTAAGCCCCAAATATTCCATGGCCACGTATTTCAACCCGGACCCTCAGTCGAACGTAGACTACACAAATGTCAAGAAGGTTCTTGATGATGTTCTCCCCGGCTACGCCAAATCTGGAGGCACCTTCACTAGGCCTATTCGTAAGTACGACAAGCACGTGTTCTCCCACAATACGACGTTCTGCTGCGTCAAGCAGCCGCCTGGCGGTCAGAAGGGTGCCTACTACGCCATCCATCACATGCGGGCGATCGTACGGGGCCATCATCAACTTCTGCTACCGAGTAAACTCAAAGATTGGGCAAAGAGCGTGTCGGCAATCCAGGACGTGGACCTCCGACAAGAATTCTTTCGCATCCAGTCAGAGTTTGCGGAAATCATCCATCAAGATGTCCTTCGTACCTCGGGGCAGTTCTACCTCAGAAATCAACCATCCTATAGTGACATCGACACAATGCTACAAATGCAGGCTGACAACGCCCGTTCTTTCATGACTCCCACGATAGACGGCGGCTTCATCCACGCTCCGGTCCCTTGAGTCGAGTCGAAAGCAGTGATGCTGTGTCTAGTTCTAAAACATCGACTAGCTCATGTTGTAATTAAACTTTAATGAACTTGTAGTATGTCTCTTTGGTTTTGAGAGTCGTTCAACTTAGATGTAATCGATGCTATTAATGTCTTGCTTTTCTCTTCCGATCGTTCTGTTGCATACTTATATATTGCTTATGTATTGTCTGTGAATTGGTACTAACGTTTCATTTGGCTAGTGCATAGCGATGCCGACGTATGTCGTGTACAAGGGTAAGGTTCCCGGAGTCTACGACGACTGGGAGGAGTGTCGGAGACAGGTTCACCGATTCAGCGGTAACAGTTACAAAGGGTACACCACTAGGGCCGAGGCCGAATCTAGATACGCCCGCTATCTAGAGGGAGAGGGGAGGGAGCGTTGGAGGAACCGGATGAAGACGAGTTTCATCGTGATGATGCTCATCGTGATGACCGCAACTCTCTTCTTTGTGATGGTAGTTTAGATGATCGATATCGACTTGTAATGTGAAGACAAACTCGCTACTCGCGGTCTCGAGACTTGTAATATAATGTTCTATCTTTGTTCGGTCTTTTCAATTCGGAGACTAATATGATGAATTGTATTCAGAGACTAATCTTCTATTGTATTCGATGAATCTGTTGTTGATGTGTGCTGTCTATATTTTGTCCAATTATACATTTTGTAACCTGTGCAAAAAAGAGAAAATAAAAAAAATAAAAAACCCTAATATTCATACTAATGGCGCATCACACCACAGTGCGCCATTAGTATGCCAAAGGATACTAATGGAGCATCATCAGACAGTGCGCCATTAGTATGCCGAAGTTACTAATGGCGCATCTTGCTGTTGTGCGCCATTAGTATGCCAAAGCACCTGGGTATACATGGCCCCCTAGGAGGCATACTAATGGCGCACTGTTGTATATACTAATGGCGCATCCAGTGGTGCGCCATTAGTATACCAGATACTAATGGCGCACCAGTGGTGCGCCATTAGTAAAATATACTAATGGCGTGGCACTAATGGCGCACCACTGATGCGCCATTAATGGCCAAATTAGGTGCGCCAATAGGAGGCCTTTTCCTAGTAGTGCAAGCTAAACCTGTGATGTGTCTGCTTGTTTCTCTTGTAGTCTGTAAACAAAATATTGGAGAAGAGCACCCCACTATGCAATGCTAGAGAAAGTAATGCAGATAAGGTTCAAGATAGTGAGACAACCATGTTGGTCTGTCTCCAAGAAAGGTGATAAAAACGATCTTGTAGACAGTGAGAAAACCCCACAGTCCTGCATTGATGTAGTGTTCGAGTTACTGGCCAGTACCGCTGGCACAAGCTCTTCAAACTCGCTGCCTGAATCACTTCGGCTTCTTCAGTCTCAACTACAAGCTAAAAGGCATCAGTCAGATGTGCTGCGGCAAGAAGCCAAAGGACTGAGGAAGCCCATGCATAATTTAGATGCGTACTTTCTTGTGGAACAGCAAGCGCTGGAGGATTTAAGTGCCAAACAAGAGAAAGTTAATAAGCTTGCTAAGCATCTTGCCAACATTATGGTACCCAGGATATTGTTTCTTGAACTCTTTTGAAGTGGTTTCAGTTATGTACTTGTTTTGCTGTGGCATTTATATGCTGCTTTGTTCCCTATATTTGCACTGGTGGCGAACTTTGATGCCCAGTAGATGTAATATGTGTAATACCCGTGATAGCCTAGCATAAGTTGCTTGCTTATTTATTTCCTTGTTGTCTTGTTTATTTGTTTGCTTGTAGTTAGTGCAGTTCTTTTTCCGCGGTTCACTAGTGGCTGCAATAACCTATTTTTTAAAAGTAGGCCACAATAACCATGGGCTAATATTTACTGTACTAAAAGTGGGCCTTCTACGGGCCGTAGAAACAGTGGGCCTTCTACGGGACGTAGAAACAGTGGGTCTTCTACGGGCCGTAGAAACAATGGGCCTTCTACGGGCCGTATCATCAATGGGCCTTATACGGGCCGTATGATCGATTGGCCAAACATGGGCCAAATAGACCGCATTATGGCCGTAAACGGGCTAGAGTTGGAATCGTCCATTCATGAGCCGACCATAACGGGCCATCTTTAATAGGCCTTATTTGATGACGCTATGAAAATGGCCCAGCGTATTAACGGACCACAAACGGGCCAACTATAACCATGGGCTGAATTTGCCCCACGCGCAGAAAATGACAGTAACGGGCCGTAAGTAAATCAATGCTGGAAATGAGCCCAAGAATAAATGGGCTCTGAGAAGGCCGAAAGATAACATGGGCTAGAAACGGCCCAACAGAATAACGGGTCGTTAATGGATATAAAGTGATACACTGTTCATTACGGGCTAGTTTTACCACGGGCCGTTAATTGGTGTAAAGTGATACACTGTTCATTACGGGCCAGTTTCACCACGAGCCGTTAATAGGCCAAGAATTACATAGGGCCTCATATGGGCCGAAAGACGTCATGGGCCATACATGGGCCAGAAGTGAAAACAGGCTGGAATCATATTGGATGGCCCAGATGATGCTAATGGGCCTAATTCAGATAGGGCGTAACGGACCTTGGGTTAGCGGGCTATAAATGGGCTATATGCAAACAGGCCATTAACATGCTTTCCATGGGCCGGCCCGCCACCTTTTGACCAAGTCAAATGGGTCGTCCTTTTCACAGGAATGGGCCTCTATTGGGCCGTGCCACGTGTTGACGTATCATAGGCGCCTTCTGTCCAATGAGTGGATGACATCTGTCCCAACGATGAGCCGACACGTGTTTCCTCCAGCCAATGATGATTTTACACATGGAAAATCCCCATTGGTCAGGGTTGTTAACAGGTTATCGGATCCAAAACCCGACCCGATAGCTTAAGAGTGTTTTGTTTCGGTGGATGCCACCTATCGGTCACCCTTGACGAAAGCACTTCTATGACGCGCGATTTATCGTCATGGAAGTGGACACTTCTGTGATGATAATTTTGGTAATGTCATGGAACACTTCTACAACAGCATAGGTATGACTATCTTGATTCTGTCATAAAATCGTCATGGATGTACATGCATGACAGAAAACGCGACCTACTGTGACAAACATGTATCATCACAGAAGTGTATTTTTTTTGTAGTGCCCGCTGGCGCCCGCCTGGCCTTGGTCGTCATGGCTCACGTCATGTGAACCTCGCGAGGTGCAGCCTGCATTGATATCTCCGCTTCTCAGGAGCCATCCTGGGGAGGCCACCCCTCGTGGGGGTCTTGGTGGCATCCGCCTCGCAAGGACTGGCTCCTCGTGAGGGTCTTGAGTTGCTGTTGCTGACGCTGGGCCGTACCAAGCCGTCGACGGAGCCACACCATGGGCCGCAGGCAGGCAAGTCTGGGTACGCCCGTTCCTAGGACGCCGACAATATGAACAAAATAAAGCTTTTAGTAAACCTATTGTAGAAGCGATGATCAAAGCTTTAGAAGAAAATTTGGAATCAGAAATGTCAATTCCTAGAAAATTATATGATGAATGGGAACCCACTGTTAAAGTCGAGATTAAATTTTTTGAGTTCAATGCTTTATGTGATTTGGGTGCTAGTGTTTCCATAATTCTGAAATCTCTATGTGATGTTCTTGGTTTTTACCAATATTTAAGAGTGTTCTCTTAATTTGCACTTGGCGGATTCTACTATTAAAAAGCCTTTGGGAAGAACTAATGATGTTCTTATTATTTCAAATAGGAACTATGTGCCCACAGATTTTATTGTTCTTGATATTGATTGCAATCTGTCTTGCCCCATCATACTTGGTAGACCATTTTTACGAACTATAGGTGTTGTGATTAATACGAAAGAAGGGAATATTGAATTTCAATTTCCATTGCGAAAGGGTATGGAACACTTCCCTAGGACTAGAATTAAGCCACCATATGAATCAATCATGAGGGCATCCTATGGAGCAAAAACCAAAGATGACAATACTTGAATCTATGATTTATGCCTAGCTAGGGGCATAAAACGACATCGCTTATTGGGAGGCAACCCAATATTGTCTTTGAAATTTTTTATTTTCTTTATGTTCTTCAATGAATATGCAAGTATACTTCTTTCATGATTGTGTCTTTTATATTTTAATTAGTGTTTGTGCCAAGTAAAGCCTTTGGGATGATTTGGGTGATAGTTGATTTGATCTTGTTGGAAAACAGGAACTTTTATGCCCAGAAACAGAATTTATCTGGTCTGCAGTAACGCGATAAATTCTTGTTAATTATAGACATGATTGAGAAACAAATTGTCTACGTTGTCCTAATTTTTCAGAATTTTGGGAGTTACTGAAGTATGGTCAAAGTCCAAATTACTACAGATTGTTCTGTTTTTTGACAGATTCTGTTTTTGTTGCATTGTGTGCTTATTTTGATGAATCTATGGATTGTATCTAGGGGTATAAGACATGGTAAACTTAGAATACAATAGGTATAATGCAATAATAAAATATAAATTGGTTTGCAACAGTAATTAAAGTGGTGATTTGCTTTATTATGCTAATGGATCTCACGAAGGTTTTGTTAAGTTTTGTGTGTTTGAAGTTTTCAAGTTTTGGGTGAGATCACGATGGATGATGGAATAAGGAGTGAAAATAGCCTAAGCTTAGGGATTCCCAAGGCACCCAAAGGAAATATTCAAGGAGAACCAAGCAACTAAGCTTGGGGATGCCCCGGAAGGCATCCCCTCTTTCTTCTAATGACCATCGGTAATTTTACTTGGAGCTATATTTTTACTCGTCACATATTATGAGTTTTGCTTGGAGCTTCTTGTATTATATGAGTCTTTGTTTGTCTTGCTTTTTAGTTTGTCACAATCATCCTTGCTGGACACACCTATTTGAGAGAGTCATAATGATGCTATTTTCGAGCATGGTGGTGCTTTGATTTTGAAGAAATATGTTGTCATGCTTCACTTAGATTATTTTGAGAGACGAAAATTTTGAAGAAATATTTACGCTCTTCTTCTGCACTTAATTTATTTTTGAGAGCTTATCATAACCAATGGTAATATAAGAAATTAGTCCCAAAGTGATAACTACTCAAGAGGGATAATAAAACCTATCATGAAGATCATTGGATATTTAAACTTGATTCCTTTCAATAGTTCTGCGATATGGGGATAGTAATATGTGAGTCATGTTGGTGAGTTATTATACTTTAGTAAGAACATTGGTGTTAAGGTTGCAACGAAGGATAATCCTCTTGAAAAGCAAACAAAGCGCCAACGTCAGCGGCGCCGCTCTAAACCGCCATAGCAAAAACAGCAATACCGGCACAAGAAAGAATAACACCCCAGACGATGCTAAAGATAACGACGACCCCATAGACCCAGCGATGGAGCAGGACTAGCCAGGGGATGACAAACACAGTCCGGGGCCGCTGTCCGAACGCAGCGATGCCAAAGACAAAACTTATAAACCTGTCTCTGGAGAGGAGGACAGTTCGGATGACGACGCACGCATCATCCCGGAAAAACACTTGGAACAAGAGCACCTCCACAAGAGACTTATTGCCACCACGAGGAGCTTGAAGAAGCAGAAGCAACGGCTTAAAGCCGCGCAGGATACGTTCAACCACATATGGAACGAAGTGCTCCAACCGATGAAAGATATAACGGTGATCGCCAGACAAAGAGCTACCCAAAACGTAAGCTGCTGCCCGAATTCGACGACGAGGCTATCGCGCCCATTCCGCCAAAAAACAATATGGACAATCTGCCGGACCGACCACTCCGTGGCCGAGACAGAGCAGCTATTGATGCGGCACACAAGTCAGCACATGATCTACGTGAGCACCTGGAAAAAAGAGCTGGTATGACCAGGTCCATCTATGGATCTAGGAAACTTGCTCCTATGCAGGATCACGGCCACCAAACCGACTATACTGATCGACTACTGGCTCAGAATCAACACTGAACACTACAACCGTCGGACACATGCCACGACACATCCAAGTACAGGGGCGCCGCACACCCCCTGTGCTTCACCGATGAGGTGCTGGGTCATGAATTTCCAGAGGGGTTTAAACCCGAAAACATCGAGGCATACGACGGAATGACAGACCCTGCAGTCTAGATTGAGGACTTTATTCTTCACATCCATATGGCTCGCGAAGCCAATCTCCACACCATCAAATAACTGCCCCTCAAGTTGAAAGGACCAGCTCGGCACTGGTTGAAAAGCCTCCCTGAAAATTCCAATGGAAGGTGGGAGGAACTCGACGATGCTTTTAGGGCTAATTTTCAAGGGAGATATGTCCAACCTCCAGATGCAGACGATTTAAGTCACATAATTCAACAACCCTCAGAGTCAGCCCATAAACTTTGGAACAAATTTCTCACCAAGAAGAACCAAATCGTCGATTGTCCGGATGCCGAAGCCCTAGCAGCTTCAAACACAGTGTCCGGGACGAATGGCTTGCTAGACACCTCTGCCTGGAAAAGCCAAGGACAATGGCAGCCCTAACAACTCTTATGACCCGCTTTTGCGCGGGCGAGGACAGTTGGTTGGCCCGCAGCGGCACCATCGATCCAGGCACATCCGAAATACGGGATGGCAATGGAAAACCATGACGCAATAAAAACAAGCCTCGAGATAATGAAGACGGCCCGGACAATACAGCGGTAAACGTCGGATTCAGGGGCTCTAGACACGGTCAACGGAAAAAGCCATATAAGGCAACAGAGAAGGTCCGTCCAGCCTAGATAAAATTCTAGATAGGTCATGTCAGATTCATGGCACCCCCGAGAAACCTGCGAATCACACCAACAGAGAATGCTTGGTCTTCATGCAGGCCGGCAAGCTAAACGCCGAACACAAAGGGAGGGAGCCGCCAAGTAAAGATGAGAACGAACCTCGCCACCCGAACACTGGGGGACAGAAAAAAATTCCATCTAAGGTCAAAACAGTGAACATGATATCCGCCACCCACGTACCAAAGAGGAAGCGCAGACGTGCACTCCGAGACATATATGTTGTAGAGCCCGTCGCCCCCAAATTCAACCCATGGTCGGTCTGCCCGATCACTTTCGATCGCAGGGATCATCCGACTAGTATCCGGCAAGGAGGTTCGGCTGCCTTGGTGCTCGACCCAATAATCGACATATACCATCTCACCCAGTCCTCATGGACGGCGGCAGTAGTCTTAATCTGATATATCAGGACATTGTCCGCAAGATGGGGATAGACCCCTCAAGAATCAACCAAAGCAGTACTACCTTCAAAGGAGTAATACCAGGCGTAGAGGCCCGCTTCACGGGCTCTTTAACATTAGAGGTTGTATTCGGTTCTCTTGACAACTTTCGAAGCGAAGAACTAATCTTCGACATCGCTCTGTTCCGAAGGGGCTATCATGCACTACTCGGAAGAACGGTGTTTGCTCATTTCAATGCAGTACCGCATTACACTTATCTCAAACTTAAGATGCCCGGTCCACGTGGCGTCATCACAATCAGCGGAAACACAGAGCATTCTCTTCGTGCGGAAGATTACATGGCGGCTCTAGCAGCCGAACCACCGAATGGCCTCTCCAACTCGAGTAACGCATCGGTCTTCGTGACCATGGACATGGCTAGACGTGTTCGGTGCACACCTAGTTGTAGCAGCCCAGATAAACTTGAGCTTGATTAACGGCTATGCCCCCATATGTGGTGCTGGGGGTTGCCCGCATGTAAAAGGTCCATAGTTCGGCTCGACCCTATTTACACTCAAGAGATTGAATTTTCACGGTTCATTAAGATTAACCGACTCTACGCACGGTCACACCAGATTCTTTCACCTGGGTTTTTGTTTTTTACAGATGACCATCGTGCTATACCCTCCAAAGATACGGCACAACGGAGATAAAGGCACAGACATGCAGTAGGGCCCCGTCCAAAGGTTTGTTTTTAGATTAAGACCCTGTGTAAACCTTTTTTATTGTCTCTTGTTGTCTCATACCCTCCTGGTAATTAAAATGACCAAGAGGGATAATGGCGTTACCGGCGAGCTTATGATTCGCCATTCTAAAATAGACGTTACAGAGACAGCAACCAGTGTGTTTTTCAGATCTATGCTCTCACCACAGGCACTCTTTCGTCACGCCGGATTGATTCACGTACCTTGAATTTCAGGGCTCATTATCGAGGGTGGTACTCAGCCCAGTATATGTTGTAAAGTCCGAATACCTTCGGGAGTGTTTGGCGTCGCGATGTTGGCCTTATATGCATCAGCTCCGAATCATGTCTTTGGTCAATAGTTGGGTTTGCCCGGCTCCCGTGTTTTGCTACCTTATGGTCCGCTCTATCGGCTAAGGTGGCACAGAGAGAACTACTGCGATTGTGCCCTGGTTCATCCGGATGAGCACCTCAATAGAGAAATCCGAAAACTGACTGTCATGATAAAGCGAGAGACTGGTCAACCACTCGATGACTCAGCGGAATCTTCGCGATTCCTCTGCATTAATGAAGGACCAGTTTCCTGGTCATGTATGTAAATGCACCGTGTTCGGATAAACGCGGACATACCAAGGGCTATATAGTAGTCCCACCATCAAACTCCTATGGCTAAGTGAAAGTGTTAAAGCTATATAGTCCGATTGCCTCATTCGCCGTGCTACCACCTCCTTAACGGACCAAGACGTTGGATCAAGTGTGATTACGTGCTTTGCCAAACACCCCCGCATTATATGCGAGGGGGATGAAGCCGACGACTGCAAACTTTCAGGTTACATACATATATACATAAGCAGCCGCACAGGAGGCACCACAATACTTTACGAGCAAAAGTATAAATATAGCCTTTATTATCAAAAGCATTGTTTTTACAATCAAGATACATGTCATTCGAACATGGTATTCTTTGAGCACTGAGCCTCTATTAAACGGGCACCTTCTAAGACTTCTTCAAAATAGTGCTCGGGCGAGTCCTGGCCCCCGGGTGGGCCCCTGGTTGCAATATTGATGGCCTGCATCTTCGCCCAGTATGTCTTAACACAGGCAAGGGCCATCCGTGCACCCTCTATGCATGCCGACCGCTTGACAGCATCGACATGCGGCACAGCACGAATAAATCGTTGGACCAAACCAAAATAACGATCCGGACTTGGTTCCTTCGGCCACAGGTGATCCACGATGGCCTTCATGGCAAGCCCGGATAACCTATGGAGCTCGGCCCATTCGGTCATTTGCTCATTCAACAGCAGCGGACGCCTTGGAGTACAGAACTGTGACCAGAACAATCTTTTCGCTTCATGATCTTCTCGATCATCGAAATACTGCATCGCATCAGCAGCACTCTTTGACAAATCCAAGTATGCGTCTGAACAACTCCACAATTGATCAAGAGGGGCATACTTCAGATCGCCGAATTTTGTTCGCAATAAAAAGGGCTTCCCAGCCGCGATCTCACCGGCTTGCCGGAGCTCCTCTCGAGCCGCTCTGATCTCAGAGTGAGTTTCCTTTGCTGCTTGTAAGGCCTTCTTTAGGTCAGCCATTTTCGCTTGGTTCTCCCTTTCGAGAAGCTCATATCCGCTAGCGGCATTTTGTAGCTCAAGAGCCATGTTGGCTATTCTATCCTCACTTCGGCGACGAGCAGCCTGTTCGGCTTTTAATTCATCAGCTGCCTTCATGGTAGCCGCATTGCTTCTCCTGCCTTGCTCCTTGGCCTGGGCAAGCTCAGCCCGAAGGGTCTCCACGACGGCAGCACCAACTGCAGTCGAAGGACATCATAAATCCTAGCGTCCTGCTCTTATTAATATCAGCTAACCACCCAAATATACATACCCTTTGCCTCGTCAAGCCGCCTATTCACAAGTGTAATGTCTTCATCTGCCACATCAAGTTGCCACTTCAGTTGGGCAAATTCGGTAGCCTGGGTAGCTGCCGGGGCTGCAGCCACCTGTGTACAAAATTGGCCAAATCGTTACCTGAGATTATTTCTATTTTCGATCCTCTGATCGCCTCGTTAGGATGGCAACCAGAGTGTCAGGGGCTACTATCTTTACATAGTGCACTTTGCATCTACAGTACAATCAAAAAATATCACATTGCGTACCTCAAAGCCTCTTAGCAGGCTTGTAAAAGCTTCATTCAACCCGCTTTTTGCGGATGAAATCCTCTCAACCACCATACCCATCAAGGTACGGTGTGCCTTTGAGATAGCCGCTTGCCGCAGATGAACCGTCAATGTGTCCGGTTGTATATTGGATAGTCCGGGGCTTTTTCTGTTGGTCTCTCTAGGAGCTGAAAACCCCGGACTTCGGGCGACCGAAGAGTTACCTTCTGGTGTTTGCGGATTGGGAGAGATCCTTCGGGACGACACCTCAGGGTCGTCCGCCTCATGAGGCGGAGAAGTAGGAGGAGGTGTTCCGCTCTCCATCATCTCCGGAAGAAAATCCCCCGAGGACGAACATTGTTGAGGGAGGCTATGAGCCAAACTGCAAAACATATGTATCGGTCGTTATTATTAGGGAAAGAACGGGGTATCCTTACTAAGTACCTTTGTTCACTTACATCTCGGTTAACGGCTGGCCCCCCTGCGGGCGCTGTGCGGCAATGTTGCCCTCTGGGACAGGGCCCCCTGATGAAGGTTTCTTCCCTTGTTTGGAGACCTCTGCTTCCAAGTCTTCAGGGGCGGTCCTTTTCTTCCCGTGGGGAGAGGGGATGCTAGATTCTCCTCCCCGTTCATCCTACGACACGGGGGTACTAATTTCCCCACTTAGGATGCGTAATGTACCTCCAACATGAAGTCCGCTTTGGGCTTCCCCATTCCTCTCCTTGTCCTCCCCTGATAGCACTTGATAAGGTGCGCGAGCTAGCATCCTGGTTAATACAGGATCCGGCGAATCTTCGGGAAGAGGGGCGGAACACCTGGTCCTCTCTGCCTTTCTTATCCAGCCCTGTCCGAGGATGGTTTCTCAGAATAATGTTGTGACAAATATAATGACAACATGTTTGGTCGTGGAATTACTTACCTGGGTGTCTGGATGGTTGCAATCGAGGCCCCCATCCTCTGTTATGTCCGGACACTTTATTCATGATCCGAAGAATAATTGATACATTCCTTCGAGCGTCCGGCCGAAGAAGTGCTGAATAGTTCATGGTCCTTCTAGGTTGAACTCCCACATACGGAGAGGTCGACGTTGGCACCGCGGGACCTGACAAACTAACATTACTTGAATTACCTTGACAAGACTGATGTCCTTCTTGATGAGAACCTGAATGCGACTTTGTAATGTCTGCACGTCATCAACCAATCCCCAGTCCATCCCCATGTTGACCCATGATGCAAGTTGTGGTGGAGGGGCAGAGTGGAAGGCGGGGGCGGCCGCCCACTTCCTCCCTCGGAGTGTTGTGATATAAAACCACTCCCGTTGCCATAGGTTGGAAACTTCCAAGAAGGAATCCTTTGTCCATAAAGCATCGATACCCTTGCTTATTATAGCGCCTCCGCACTCCGCATGTCGCCCGTCGATCATCTTCGGCTTCACATTGAAGGTCTTGACCCATAAGCCGAAGTGTGGGGTAATACGGAGGAAGACCTCACACACAATGATGAACATTGAGATGTGAAGGAAGGAATCAGGAACTAGATCATGAAAAACTAGCCCGTAATAGAACATGAGCCCTCTAACAAAGGGATGAAGACCAAAGCCTAGCCCTCGGAGGAAGTGGGAGACAAATACGATGCTCTCGTTGGGTTTGGGAGTAGGAATAACCAGCCTTGAGCAGGAATCCTGTGAAGGATTTCGGTGGTCAAATACCTAGCCTCCCTAAGCTTCTTGATGTCCTCCTCTATGATGGAAGAGGCCATCCACCAGCCTTGAAGGTTGGATCCAGACATGATTGAAGGTCCGGAGTGCTTGGACTGAACCTTGGGTGTTGGAACTCGAGGTGGGGGAAGGGAAGGATCGGGCGTGGAAAGAAAAAGACAGGTCTTGACCTCTTTATATAGAGGATGAATGTCAAGCGTCCTCCGCATGGCCGTTTGGAACTTTCCTAAACCAAGGACTCGTACTAATGGAGCGGTTGGGTTACCCACGCCCGTATTGATGAGAATCCCATGATAAGTGGGACACGATCTCTACTTCGACAAGACGTGCCAATAAAACCGCCTTGCATGAGTGTAGTGCCAGGTTGGGAAAAATGGTTTGAATAATAACCGGGGCGCGGCGTGATTTCACGCTAGGTAAAAGTTGTTAGCAGATTAGACTCGTGGAATACTGTACTCCCTACGGTGGTACGTGGAATTTTTTTTGCAGAGAATGACACGATTCTTGTGTTCAAGATCTACTTTGGAGTATTCGGAGAAGGAACCCGCCTTGCAATGCCGAAGATAATCTGTGCGCCGGACTCATCATCATTGAAGCCCGGTTCAGGCGCTACTGAGGGAGTCCTGGATTAGGGGATTCTCGGACGGCCATACTATATGCTTATGCCAGACTATTGGACTATGAAGATACAAGATTGAAGACTTTGTCCCGTGTCCCGATGGGACTCTCCTTTGCGTGGAAGGCAAGCTTGGCAACTCGGATATGTAGATTCCCTTCTCTGTAACCGACTCTGTGTAACCCTAGCCCCCTCCGATGTCTATATAAACCGGAGGGTTTAGTCCGTAGGAGCAGAATAATCATAATCATAGGCTAGCTTCTAGGGTTTAGCCTCTACGATCTCGTGGTAGACCAACTCTTGTAATACTCATATCATCAAGATCAATCAAGTAGGAAGTAGGGTATTACCTCCATAGAGAGGGCCCGAATCTGGGTAAACATCGTGTCCCCCGCCTCTTGTTACCATTAGCCTTAGACGCACAGTTCGGGACCCACTACCCGGGATCCACCGGTTTTGACACTGACAGCAGCCAGGAGGCGCCCCCAAGTAGGCTGAATCCTACTTGGGGTCCTTCTCAAGTGGCGCCCCCCTTACCATATTTGCTAGAGGGGGGAAGGAAAGGGGGGAGAGGAAAAGAAGGGGAAGGCTAACTCCCCCCTTTCCTTCTCTCCCAAGGGATGTGTCCTAAGAGGTACGCGCCAGCCCCTTGTGGGCTGGTGTGTCCCCACCCCCCCTTAAGCCCATGTGGCCCATTAACCTCCTGGGGTGTCTGGAACACCTTTCGGTGATCCGATTTCTATTTGGTAAATCCCGAAACACTTCCGATGTCCAAATACCATCGTCCTATATATCAATCTTTACCTCCGGACCATTCCGGAGCTCGTCTGTGATCTCATCCGGGACTCCGAACAACATTCGATCACCAAATCCATATAACTCATATAACACTATATCATCAATGAATGTTAAGCATGCGGACCCTACGGGTTCAAGAACTATGTAGACATGACAAAGACACCTCTTTGGTCAATAACCAATAGCAGAACCTGGATGCCCATATTGGCACCTACATATTCTACGAAGATCTTTATCGGTTGAACCTTATGTCAACATACGTAATTCCCTTTGTCCATTAGTATGTTATTGCCCGAGATTCGACCGTCGGTATCTTCATACCTAGTTGAATGCCGTTACTAGGAAATCTCTTCACTCATTCCATAATACATCATCTTGCAACTAACTCATTAGTCACTTTGCTTGCAAGGCATCTTATGATGTGTATTACCGAGAGGGCCCAAAGATACCTCTCTGATACTCGGAGTGACAAATCCTAATCTCGATCTATGCCAACTCAACAAACACCTTTGGAGATACCTATAGAGCATGTTTATGGTCATCTAGTTACATTCTGATGTTTGATAGCACACAATGTATTCCTTCGGTATTCGGGAGTTGCATAATCTCATAGTCGAAGGAATATGTATTTGACATTAAGAAAGCAATAGCAATAAACTGAATGATCAATATGCTAAGCTAACGGATGGGTCTTGTCCATCACATCATTCTCCTCATGATGTGATCCCGTTATCAAATGACAACACATGTCTATGGTTAGGAAACCTTAACCATCTTTGATCAACGAGCTAGTCTAGTAGAGGATTACTAGGGACACGGTATTTGTTTATGTATTCACACATATATTTAAATTTCTGATCTATACAATTCTAGCATGCATAATAAACCTTTATCATGAATAGGGAAATATAAAATAACAACTTTATTATTGCCTCTAGGGCATATTTCCTTTAGTTACATCCTACTTGTGGTGCAATATTCAGTGTTAGTTATGCTTAATGCTCGCTTATGATCATTTTCGTTTCTTGGTTGGTTTCTTCTCAATCTATTTGCTAGCCTTTCCTTGTACTAAGCGGGAATATTGCTTATGCATCCTAAATCCTAAACCAAGTTGTGCCAACTGAGTCCACCATATCTACCTATATGCGGTATTTCCATGCCGTTCCAAGTAAATTTGTATGTGCCAACTCTAATTTTCAGAATGAATTTCCTTTTTGTGTGTCCGTACTGTTCATCAAGCGGTAGGGGGTGGCTGATATTTTCCATGCTAGGTATGTTACTCTCAAGATGAGTGAGGGAGTCCTGGATTAGGGGGTGTCCGGATGGCCGGACTATGACCTTTGGCCGGACTCCCGGACTATGAAGATACAAGATTGAAGACTCCGTCCCGTGTCCAGATGGGACTTTCCTTGGCGTGGAAGGCAAGCTTGGCGATACGATATGAAGATCTCCTCCCATTGTAACCGACTGTGTGTAACCCTAGCCCTCTCCGATGTCTATATAAACCGGAGAGTTTTAGTCCGTAGGATGAACAACAATCATACCATAGGCTAGCTTCTAGGGTTTAGCCTCTCTGATCTCGTGGTAGATCCACTCTTGTACTACCCATATCATCAATATTAATCAAGCAGGAGTAGGGTTTTACCTCCATCGAGAGGGCCCGAACCTGGGTAAAAACATCGTGTCCCTTGTCTCCTGTTACCATCCGCATAGACGCACAGTTCGGGACCCCCTACCCGAGATCCGCCGGTTTTGACACCGACATTGGTGCTTTCATTGAGAGTTCCTCTGTGTCGTCACCTTTAGGCCCGATGGCTTCTTCGATCATCAATCACGACGCGGTCCAGGGTGAGACTTTTCTCCCAGGACAGATCTTCGTATTCGGCGGCTTCGCACCACGGGCCAACTCGCTTGTTCATCTGGAGCAGATCGAAAGCTACGCCCCTGGCCATCAGGTCAGGTTTGGAAGCTTAAACTACACGGCCGATATCCGCGGGGACTTGATCTTCGACGGATTCGAGCCGCGATCGAGCGTGCCGCACTGTCTCGATGGGCATGATCTAGCTCGCTGCCGGACAGCGCCCAGAGTGCCGCTCAGGTGTCTGCTCCGACCATTAGCTCGGAGCCGACTGTGCTAACCAGGGACGGACGGTTGGACGCCGCCCCAGGAGCCGCAATATCTATGGCGATAGAGCCGAATACTAGCCTAGTCCTTTGCAAGGCCCGTGACTCCAAGGTGTCGGACTCCGTTCCGGACTCCGAATCTTCCGCACCCCTTCTGATCGAACCCGATTGGGCTCCGATCATGTAGTTCACCGCCGCAGACGTCTTTAAGCGCTCGCCCTTTGGCGACATCCTGAATTCACTAAAGTCTCTCTCTCTTTGTCAGGAGAGCCCTGGCTGGACCACGGTCAGCATGGCTAGGATGCGGACGACGAAGAAATTCGAAACCCACCCACCACCCACTTGGTAGCCACTGTCGACGATCTAACCGACATGCTCGACTTCGACTCCGAAGACATCGACGGTATGGACGCCGATAGAGGAGATAAACAAGAACCAGCACCTATAGGGCACTGTAAAGACACCTCATCACACGATATATACATGGTGGACACACCTAATAGAAATGACAACAAGGATCAAAAGGGCGCAACCAGGGATCGCTCCCTCGAAAAGCAATCAAAGCGGCGGCGTAAGCGCAAGGCCAAGCCCCACCTCGACAAAGACCCAGCCATAGAGCAGGGTGAATCAAGGGAAGACGAACATGCCATAGAGCAACCGTCCGAACAAGGAGGACAATCTGAACAGCCCATCCCCGGGAAAGATAATAGTCCAGACAATCTCACGCCGGACAAATTGCTGGAGCATCAAAACCTCCACCAAAGGCTCATCGCCACCGCACGTAGCCTGAAAAAGCAGAAGCGGAGGCTCAAAACAGCGGAAGATGCACTCAGAATCAGATGGAGCAAAGTGCTCAATACCGCACACAAGTACGGCAATAGTCGTCACACAAAGTGCTATCCGAAGCGGAAACTACTACCAGAATTTGATGAAGAGGCCATAAAGCCCCCACAGTCAAAAAATAAGGAAGCCACAAGGTCGGATAGAAGACCCCACGATCGATCTCAAGCAACAGGGGGCGCCGCACTCCATACGACGCGCGATCTGTCCAAGAATTCGCATCAAAAAACTGGCCCAACCAGATCCATCTATGGGCCAAGAAAGCAAGCTCCAGTGAGCAATGCAATGCAAAAAATATCCGAACATTGCGGCACACCTAAATACAGGGGCGCCGCACATCCCCTATGTTTTACTGAGGAGGTGCTGGATCATGAATTTCCAGCGGGATTCAAGCCCGTAAACATAGAAGCATATGACGGAACAACAGACCCTGGAGTCTGGATCGAGGATTACATCCTCCACATACACATGGCCGGAGGAGATGACCTCCACGCCATAAAATACTTACCCCTTAAGCTCAAAGGACCAGCCCGGCATTGGCTTAAAAGCCTTCCCGAAAACACCATCGGAAGTTGGGAAGCGCTTGAGGACGCTTTCCGGGAAAATTTTCAAGGGACCTATGTCCGACCTCCGGATGCAGATGATCTGAGTCATATAACTCAGCAGCCTGGAGAGTCCGCTCGGAAACTCTGGAACAGATTCCTCACTAAAAAGAATTAGATAGTCGATTGTCGGGACGCCGAGGCCCTAGCAGCTTTCAAACATAGCGTCCGAGACGAACGGCTCGCCAGACACCTCGGCCAAGAAAAGCCAAGAACAATGGCCGCATTAACAAGCCTCATGACCCGCTTCTGTGCAGGAGAGGATAGCTGGTTGGCAAGAAGCAGCACCACCGACCCGAATACATCCGAACCCAGAGATGGCAATGGGAAACCGCGCCGTAACAAAGAACCGCGCCGGATCAAGGACAACAGCCCAATGAGCACGACAGTAAAGGCCGGATTCAAAAGCTCTCGGAAAAATCAGAAAAAGCCGCCCCCCAAAGATGACAGGGACGAGCTATCCAACCTCAACAAAATCTTGGACAAAATATGTCAAATCCATAGTACTCCGGGGAGGCCTGCCAACCATACCCACAGAGATTGTTGGGTCTTCAAACAGTCTGCCAAACTCAACGCCGAACACAAGGGGCTCGACACACCAAGCGAGGATGACGACGCACCCCACAAGCAGAACACCGGAGAACAAAAGAAGTTCCCACAAGAAGTCAAGACAGTAAATTCACTTCAGATGACAAAAGGGAAAAATAGAACGGCGCTTACAAAGACATGCGCCGTACGGCCAGCCCCAGAGGAGCACCGCCACTGGTTGTTACAACCAATCACCTTCGATCATCAGGATTACTCCAAAGGAGACCGGAACGCAGGCTGGACTGCCTTGGTCGTGAATCCGATCATTAACGGACTCCAATTTGCAAAAGTCCTTATGGACGGCGGTAGCGACTTGAACCTGCTATATCAGGACACAATCCGCAAACTAGGGGTAAACCCAGCTACAATCCGCCATAGCAACACTTCCTTCCAAGGAGTCATGCCGGGTCCAAATACCCAAAGTATGGGCTCCCTTTTGTTAGAAGTCACGTTCGGCTCACCCGACAACTTCCGAAGTGAAAAGCTAACATTCCACATCGCCCCATTCGTAAGTCGCTATCAAGCGCTTCTGGGACGAGAAGCCTTCGCCCGCTTTAATGCAATACCGCATTATGCATACCTTACACTTAAAATGCCCGGTCCACGAGGCATCATTTCATTACAGGGGAATATAAATTGACCCCCAAAGTACGGGAAAAGGTGCGGCCGCCTAGACAGCTGCCCACTAATCCAGCCCTACTATCCCGGACACGGCTCGACGAGTCCGGCGTAAATGTACATATGCTTAATAGCCGCATAACCCCATACAAGGGGCTCCGCGTGTTCACGCCCGGAGACAATACGGCTCAATTCTTGCTCCAACTATATTTTGTTTATTTTAAATATAGATTTCTCGCACGCTTATTTTTTACTAAGTTCCTCTCTTTCGTAGACGAACATCGTGCTACGCCCCTCCAGGATACGGCACAATAGAGACACAGGCGCAGATGTGCAGCAGGGACCCGTTTCAAGGATTCTTTTCAGATTAAGACCCTGCGTAAACCTTTTTTACTGTCTCTTGTTGACAACATCCCCCGGTTTTTGCTATAACCGAGGAGAAGGCTGGCGTCTTGGCATGTGGCCACGCCAGAACTTTTGCATGTACCTGGACACCAGGGGATTTTTTACCAAGGGCTCTATTTCGGCCCGTCCTCATAAAGACCGAATACCTTAGGGAGTGTTCGGCGTCGCGAGTTTGGCCCTATATGCATCAGCTCCGAATCATGTCTTTGGTCAAATGTTGGGTTTGCCCGGATCCTGTGTTTTGCTACCTTACATTCCGTTATATCGGCTAACGCGGCACCAGGAGAACTACTGCGATTGTGCCCCGGTTCGGCCAGGCGAGCACCTCAGTAGAGAAAGCCGAAAACTGACTGTCATGATATAGTGAGAGACTGGTCAACCACTCGACGACTTTCGGAATCTTTAGGATTCCTCTGCATTAACGAAGGGCCGCTTCCCGGTCAGGCACAGTCGCGCCCCGAATCCGGGTGAGCGCGGTGCCCCTAGGGGCTATTCAGTAGCCCCACTGTCAAACTCCTATGGCTAAGTGAAAGTGATAAAGCATTATAGTCCGGTTGCCTTGTTCGTCATGCCACCACCTCCTTTATAGGACCAAGACGTTGGATTAAGTGTGAAAAGGCACCTTTTTGCGAACACCCCCGCATTCTATGCGTGGGGGCTGAAGCCAACGAGTGCCATCTTTCAGGTTATATACAAATATATACATTAAACGGCCGCACAGGAGGCATCATAATTCTTGCAAGCACAAGTATAAAAAAGCTTTTATATTCCATCAAAATATTCGTTTTACAAATAGCACACGCTATTCGAACAGAACATCCTTCGAGCACTGCGACTCTATTAAACGAGCGCCATGAAGAACTTCCTCAAAGTAGTGCTTGGCAGGTACTCGGCTTTCGTCCGAATCCCGGGATGGAACAACACTGGCCTTCATATCCGCCCAGTATGTTTTGACACGGGCAAGAGCCATCTGTGCTCCCTCTATGCACGCCGACCTCTTCATTGCATCAGCATGCGGCACCGAACCAAGGAACTGCTGCACCAAGCCAAAATAACTCTTCGGCTCCGGCTTCTCCGGCCACAGACGACTCGCAACATACCTCATGGCGAGTCCGGATAACCTGTTCAGCTCCGCCCAGGCGGCCAAACGGTCGGATACCGAAAGTGGGCGTTCTGGATTGTGGAATTGCAACCAAAAAAGCTCTTCCAATCCATGGTCACCTCGGCCGCGGAAGTGTTCGGTCGCGTCCGCCGCACTAGCTGCCAAATCCAGATAAGTGTTTTCCGCACTCCACTTCCGGTCTAACGGAGCATACTTGGGGTCTCCGAACTTCATCCGCAGCATCTAGGGCTTTCCAGATGTGATATCTCCGGCCTGACGCGGCTCCTCCTTCATAGCTCTCATTGCAGAGCGAATATCCTTGGATTCGGCAGCGATCTTTTCAAGATCCTTCTGAGCCATCCTATCTTCTTGTTCAAGAAATTTACAGCGGTCGGTAGCATCCTTCAACTTTATGGTCATTTCGGCTATCACCTTTTTGCTCTGGCAGTGAGTAGCATGTTCGGCTTTAGCTCTTCAGCCGCATTAACGGCAGCCGCATCACTTCTCCTTGCTTGCTCCTTGGCTCAGGCAAGTTCCACCCGAAGGTTCTCCATGGCAGCAGCACCATCTACATTAGGCACACATATATAAGGCCCAAGCATCAAGCTCCTATTACCAGGTGTCTTTGGAACATACCTTGTGCCGTGTCTAGCCGCTTATTTACAAGCACGATGTCGGCATCTGCTACGTCAAGTTGCCACTTTAGCTCGGCAGATTCATCAGTCCGGCTAGCCACCGAATGCCTCGCCACCTTCATGGAAAAGGTGACATATTATACCTGGGGTTATGATCCTCTGCGCGCCATCACCCTTGACGACACATAGAGTCTCAGGGGCTACTATTTATATAGGGCGCATTTAAAATGCAGCTCTACCAAAAGGTACAACTTTTTTGCGTACCTCAAAGCCTGTTAGTAAACTCCTGGCAGCCTCGTACAATCTGCTTTCCGCAGATGAAATACTTCCAATCACCGTATTCATTAACATACGGTGTTCTTCTGAGATGGACGCCCTCTCAAGCAGATCCTCCAGCCCCTCCGACTGTGCACTAGAGGGTGCCGGACTAGCCTAACGACCTTTTCCAGGATCCGGACTTGCGAAGACCCTCCGAGACGACACTTCAGGGTCGCCTGCCTCGTGAACGGTGCAACAAGAGGAGGCGTTTCGCTCTCTATCATCTCCGGGCGAAGATCCCCTGAAGATGAGCTCTGCTGAGAAGGGTTGAGATCCGAACTGCGAGGTAATGTTTCCGTTATCTTCCTCAGAAATAAAACAGGAGTGTCATTCATTATGGAACCCCTCCCTTCACTTACGTCTCGGGGGAGAGCGGGTCCCCCTTAGGGGGAGATTCAGCTAGGGCGTTCTCCGGTGCCAAACCCTCTGGCGAAGATTTCTTCCCCCGTTTTGAGGCCATCGCCTCCGGGTCTTCAGAGGCAGTCCTTTTCTTTCCCTGGTCGGGGGAATTTTCGATTCTTCCCTTCCTAATAGGATCCTTTGCGGAGGCGGTATCCCCTGGGTTCCCCCCTTCGCCTTCCGCCAAAAGCACGACCTCCAGCATCCTGGTTAGCATGGGATTCGGCGCGGTCCCGGGCAGGGGGGCTGGACACCTGATAAGCTTTGCCTTCACTATCCACTCCTGTTCAAAGGACAACTCTGTTAAGGGTAATTTTGTGATGAAAATACGGATGTGTGTCCAAATACGGGGCTACTTACCTTAGCATCTGGGCGATTGCAGCTCAGACCTGCGTCCTCGGACAAATCCGGACACCTTGCTTGTGATCCGAAGAACAATTTGTACATCTCCACGGGTGTCGCACCCATGAAATGTTGGAGGACTCGCGGTCCCTCCGGATTAAATTCCCACAGGCGGAGAGGTCTACGTTTGCAGGGCAGTGTGCGGCGAATCAGCATGACTTGCGCCACTACGGTCAAATTGATGTCTCTTTCTAGAAGATCTCGAATGCGGTCCTGCAGCAAGGGCACGTCTTTGGGCGGCCCCCAGATAAGTCCTTCATTAACCCATGATGCTAGCCGTGGTGGGGGACCCGAGAGAAAAGTAGGTGGTGCCACCCATGTGGTGCCCCTGGGGGCTGTGATGTAAAACCAGTCCCGTTGCCATAAGCCGAACTCCTCTTGAAAAGAGCCTTCGGGCCATGGAGCGTCGGCCATCTTGCATATTATAGCTCCTCCGCACTCAGTGTGCTGCCCCTCGATCATCTTCGGTTCCACCTTGAAGGTTTTTAGCCACAATCCGAAGTGAGGAGTGATATGGAGGAAGGCCTCACACACGACAATGAATGATGAGATTTGGAGGATGGACTCCGGAGCTAAGTTGTGGAACTCCAGCCTGTAATAAAACATAAGCCCCCTCATGAAGGGATCAATCGGGAAGCCTAGCCCCCGAAGGAAGTGAGATGCGAACACCACACTCTCATCAGGCTGGGTAGTGGGAATGGCCTGCCCTTGAGCAGGCAGCCTATGCGAGATTTCGCCGGTTAGATACCTGGCATCTCTCAGCTTTCGCACATCTTCTTCCATAACGGAGGAAGGCATCCACCGGCCTTCAAGGTCGGAGCCGGACATCGTCGAAGGTCCGAAGCGCCTAAAACTAGAGCTTTGGGTGTTGGAACTCGAAGCAAGGGGCGGATTCGATTGGATTGAGAAGAAGGGAGCCGAGCCTTGGTCCCTTTATAAAGGAGTTGAATACCAAGAGCCCTCCCCGTAACTGTTTGAGACTCGCTTTCAATTAGGGAGTCATACCAAAGGCACGGTTGGGTTACCCACGCCCGTATTGATGAGAATCCCGGAATAAGGGGACACGATCTCTGCTTTGACAAGACATGCCAAGGAAACCGCCTCGCTAAACACGCTGAGGTGGAACAGCAAAATGATTCGAATAAAGTCCTGGCCATGACATCACGCTACGGAATACGTCAGCAGATTAGATTTGTACAGATATTATTCTCTCTACGGTGGCATGTGAAACTTATCTTTCAGAGCCGGACACTATCCTTGTGTTCAGTATCATCTATGAAGTATTCGGAGAAGGAACCCGCCTTGCAATGCCGAAGACAACTTGCGCGCCGGACTCGTCATCATTGAAGCCTGGTTCAGGGGCTACTGAGGGAGTCCTGGATTAGGGGGTGTCCGGATGGCCGGACTATGACCTTTGGCCGGACTCCCGGACTATGAAGATACAAGATTGAAGACTCTGTCCCGTGTTCGGATGGGACTTTCCTTGGCGTGGAAGGCAAGCTTGGCGATACGATATGAAGATCTCCTCCCATTGTAACCGACTCTGTGTAACCCTAGCCCTCTCCGGTGTCTATATAAACCAGAGAGTTTTAGTCCGTAGGACGAACAACAATCATACCATAGGCTAGCTTCTAGGGTTTAGCCTCTCTGATCTCGTGGTAGATCCACTCTTGTACTACCCATATCATCAATATTAATCAAGCAGGAGTAGGGTTTTACAACCATCGAGAGGGCCCGAACCTGGGTAAAAACATCGTGTCCCTTGTCTCCTGTTACCATCCGCCTAGACCACAGTTCGGGACCCCCTACCCGAGATCCGCCGGTTTTGACACCGACTATGAGTGTTTATTCACTTGTTATAGCACGAGAGTGCACTACAAAAAAAAGACACATCCGTGACATTTTGGGCGAACGAAATTTTTTTCTTTCATACATATGACACTTCTATGACGATAATTGTGACAAAACCCGGTATCATCATAGATGTGGTGGGCTCCTACTTCTATGACAAAAAATCATGACAGAAAATGGGCTTTTCGTCCCGGGCGGGCCGGAGACGCAGCTGCATGACATTCTTTGGGTCGTCCATGACGGAAAAAACCGTCGTAGAAGCGAGGGGTAGGAAAATTTTGGGGAGTTGCCGATTACGGTGGGAGGTCGGGGCGGAGCGATACGCGTTTCTCTCATACGTACGCGCGTGTGTGCGAGGCGTTGGCTCTAACTGAAGCCGAGTGAGGCGTTGGGCTCTAACTGAACCCGAGCGATTGCACTGCAGGCTACGCGTTACTGAACCCGAGCGATTGATCGATGGCTGTTAACTAAACCCGATGGAGCGATTCCTTCGCTACTGCTTCTAACTGAAGCCAATCGATGCTGCCTCTGGGATGAACAGTGAGCGTTGCGGGGGGGTTTGGATGAACAGTGAGCGGTGGCGTTGCCTCTGGATGAACAGGAACCCGTGGTGTGGAGGGCTGGATGAACAGTAGACGGTGGAGGGGTGGCCGTGGAGGGGTGGTTGAACAGGACCCCGTGGTGTGGAGGGCTGGATGAACAGTAGACGGTGGAGGGGTGGCCATGGAGGGCTGGTTGAACAGGACCCCGTGGTGTGGAGGGCTGGATAAACAGGAGCCCGTGGAGGCTGGAGGAGGTCGACGGTAGCCCGTGGTGGCTGGAGGAGGTCAATGGTGGAGATGAACAGTATCCCGTGGAGTCCCGTTTTGCGGTACGCCACACCCCTCCCCCACCCCCCCGTTTCGACCGCAGCGCTCCAACACAAGTCCGTTTCGTTCGTTTTGCGGTACGCACACCCCTCCTGATCAACAAGACCCCTGTTTCGACCGTAGGAGGTCCGTTTCGTCCGTTTTGCAGTACGCCACACCCCTCCCGATCAACAGGACCCCCGTTTCGACCATAGGAGGTCTGTTTCGTCCATTTTGCGGTACGCCACACCCGTCCCGATCAACAGGACCCCCGTTTCGACCGTAGAAGGTCCATTTCCTCCGTTCTGCGGTACGCTAGGCCTCTTTTCCATCGCCTGTTCCGTCCAAGCCGGTTGGCTCCCACGCGTTCCATTGCCTCCCGATGAACACAACGCATTTCGTTGCCTCCCCATGAACACAACGCATTCCGTTGCCTCCCCATGAACACGACGCATTCCGTTGCCTCCCCATGAACACGACGCATTCCATTGCCTCCCCATGAACACGAGCCCTCACCGTACATATGCGCGACTAGGCATTCGAGACCCCGCCCATATGTACAGATACGTGGCCGTATTTTCTTTCTTGCAGATCGGCCGCTGTACGTACGTGTACATGCTACGTGTGCGCCTCTACTACGACACATACGCGCCTCTACTATGACACGTGTGCGCCTCTACATCGACCAGTATATATGTACGTACAAGTTCACGACCAGAATGACAACGCTACGTACGCTTCGACCAGGTGGGTCCCGACTCTCAGGCAGTTCCTTGCGTGCGAAAATGTAGCTGGTGGGTCCCAGCAGTCAGAGGGGCGAAGCGTTTTTTTGCCCGGACGCACTTCCTTTGCGTGCGAAGATGTAGCAGGTGGGTCCCAGCAGTCAGGGGGCAAATCATTTTTTTTGCCCGGACGCACTTCCTTGCGTGCGAAGATGTAGCTGGTGGGTCCCAGCAGTCAGGGGGCGAATCGTTTTTTTGCCCGAACGCACTTCCTTGCATGCGAAGGTGTAGCTAGTGGGTCCCAGCAGTGAGGGGGAAATGCTTTTTTCGCTAAATATGGTGGCCCGTCCGGTGGGTCCCCGCTGTCAGGTGGAGGAATAATTATTTTGCGCGTAATAAGGAGGCACTTCCTTGCTGCGGCCGTGGACCCAGCTGTCAGCCTCTCCACGTACAGTCCACGTCCGATGGAAGCCGTTCCTTGACCACGTTGACCACGCCGCGCCGAGAGCACCAGGGCGGTCGACGAAGGCGAGGCCTAGGAAGGGGACGCCGCAGAGCCGGGGAAGATGCGACAGTGGATGCCCACGCGTAGAGGAATACGAGGGTTCACTGGTTCGCTGCGGGGTGAGGCTGTTGTCGCCGCAGAATAACAGGGGGTGTGGGTGAGTAGAGGGATGGCCTAGCCAGCGGTGGGAGTAGTAGGGGGCGGTGAGGCCTCCGTCGCATCGCAGCCGGCCACGGGAGGCAGGAGCACGAGGCACGACCGGTGCTGGTTTGGGCTGCTGGAGCAAGAAGACCAGAGGTTGAAGAAGCACTACGGCCGTTGGATGGACATCGTACGGTCACTGGAGCTAGAATCGTGCATATTGACTAAGTTGACAAAGCCCTCCGTCCCCGTCAACTTAGTAGGCCCACAAGTCAGCCTACCACTATACTGGGTCCCAGCTAACAGGGGGAGTATTCAGTTATTTATGCGTAATAAGGAGGCACTTCCTTGCGTACGAAGATATAACTGGTGGGTCCGAGCTGTAAGAGCCGGCCGCGGGGAGGAGGGAGCAGGCAGTCCCGCCGGCGCTTGTTTGAGCGGCTGGAGCAGGAAGAGCAGAGATTGAAGAAGCACGACGGCCTTTGGATGGCCATCCAACAGTCACTGCTTGTGCGTCAACCTTTTTTTAGGAAAGCCTCAAATCTGTGGAAAACAGCATACAACCCATCTGCCATTATTTTAATAATTTACAGCCCATTTGCTAATTCTTAAGGTCTTTTTTGGAGCCCATATTCTTTTTGTTAGCATTACAGCCCATATTGTGGCCACGGTTAAAAACTTATATGAAATTTTGCATATTTCGGTGCGGTCCGAACTGTTTTTAATCCCGAAATTTCGACTCACATTCAAACTGATTTGAAAAATAAATGTGTGTCAATATAAAATCCAACAAATTCTCCACGCATAAAAATTAATGTAATTTAAAATCTCGAAATGAAAAAAGATATTTGAAACTAACTGTCGGTTTGATGTGTTTGAAAAATGTACAACCCATTTCTCATTACTGATGGGCCATTTTCTCGGCCAGCCGAATGAAAGCTCTCCTCGTCTTGAAAGATTTGCAGCCCAACAGGCCTGACAAAGCGACTTACTTGGCAAATCACAAAAAAATTGCGCTGTGGCTGTGGACCCAGCTGTCAGCCTCTACACGTACAGTACTCTCCCGATGGAATGTCGTTGACCACGTTGACCACGGCGCGGCGAGAGCACCAAGGCGGTGGACGATGATGAGGCATGGGAAGGGGACGACGCAGAGCTGGGGAAGACGCGGCAGCGGATGCGCACGCGGAGAGGAGTACCAGGGTTCACTGGTTCGGCTGCGGTGTGAGGCTGCCGTCGCCGCAGGGCCTGGCTAGTGGTGGGAGTAGTAGGGGGTGATGAGGCCTCAACGGTATCACAGCCGGCCACTGGAGGCAGGAGCAGGCGGTCTCCCCGGCGCTGGTTTGGGCGGCTGGTGCAAGAAGAGCAGCGATTGAAGAAGCAGCTGGACTGTTCGATTCAAATCCAACGGTTACTGCTGCTAGAATCGTTTGTTGACTAAGTTGACAAGCCCTGCGTACGCGTCAACGTAGTAGGCCCACAGGTCAGCCTCCCAACCGGTGAGCCCCAGATGTCAGTGGGAGGAATCATTTTTTCGCGTAATAAGGAGGCAGTTGATTGCGTGCAGCCAGGCCAGCGGAGGGAGTAGGGTCGGCCGGCTAAGCCTGTGCGGCATCACAGCGGGCCACAAGAAGAGGGAGCAGGCAGTCCCGCCGGCGCTAGTTTAGGCGGCTGGAGCAGGAAGATCAGAGATTGAAGAAGCACGGCGGCTAGAATCATGTGTTCACTGACAAAGCCTTGCGTAAACAAGTCATCCTCGAAATCTGTGGCGTGTATAGCCCATTTTCTATTATTTTTATAATTTTTACTCATTTTCTAATTCATATGGAATTTATTGCAGCCCGTTTCCATTTTTAGAATTACCGGCCATTTTCTAGTCAGTACCAGGGTCAAAAAATTAACTAAATATGTGGGAAGTTTTTGATGGGGAATGAAATATTCTTAATCCAAAAATTAATAGCCATACTAAAATAAATTTAAAAATAAGTTAGTACTATGTCATGTTAAATCCAATGAAATACGTATAAGATATCAGTGAAGAACAAAATTCAAAAAATACTAATATCCCATTTGCTCGTCTTGAAAGATTTGCAGCCCAGTATTTCGGAGAAAACAAATAGGCCTAGCTTGGGTATTCTTCAAAAAGAAATACTGGGCTACCTATTTTCCCAAAGAACTGGTGCATGAGCATTTGGCTTTATTTATTTATTTACTTAATTATGTTTAGGGGACCATGAGCATGTACCTGGGCCGGATTCATGTGAGAGCGTCCCTTCCAGTTAATTATGGGCTTCTCTATTGGTCCTTCATCAATGGGCTGCATGTTATCAACAAGTGGAAAATGTGTTCCGTACGAAAAATAGTATGGGCTACGTACGGTACGGGGCACTAAAGGATCGAACTGTGCAACGACTTCCAAAACATTGTGTTTGTCGTTCTAACAACACATTTATATTCAACCAACAGACGAAATATACTACTGATTGTACATTGAAAACAGCAGCAGCAGCAACCAGGGCTGGGGGTGCAACAGAAGCAGTAAGCAGGCCAGAAGAGTGAAGACGCAGCTCTCTCTTCCAAACCAAACATCAGCCATCATTACAAAAGGGCTACCAAAAAAGAACAAGCGTATGCATCAAACTAAATAAAGATCCTACTACACCAAGTGTACGCATCTAACTAACTGGCTCAGTTAGACGTTACTATTTATTAAGCTGTGGAGATTGGCTGACGGCTTGAACCAGATGGGTGCCTGATGGGGGAAACTCCAGCCAGCAAGTCGAAGTCTGATACTTGCGACCCTCTCTCCTACTTTGGGTTGCAGAGCGTGGCGGCACATATCAGGGTATGGTGCATGCAGAGACGCATGGTACGCTATGTACACACAGTTTTGCCTGATGAACAAAACCGCGCTGCCATCATGATCCTTGCCGTTGGTTATCTCCTGGTTAATCGGATAATTCAGTCCAACAAACAAAGAGTGTGTGCCAAGGATACTTACCAGCCTACAGTCAAAAATTCCTGAAGGCCCAGAGAAGCTGGGATCCTACTCAAAGACCTTGAAGTGACTATGATTGTATTCCGCGAAACAACACGTCCGGTATGTGCGAACGATCATCAATCTTTCGCCGTTGTCTGATTGAGCCAGGAACCACCTGCAACTGCCATGCCACTTTTCTTTGAAAGGTTCTGGGATTAGCAAGGGTAGGGACACCAGGCGGCCTACAACATCACATCAAGTTGGAGTCAAATAAAAAAGGGTTCTTCATTTAGTCAATCTTAAGAACAGTATGTTATGAGCATGAGTATTTTTTAGTAAATGTTGACAGTAATATAAGCAAGCCATCATGATATCATAGGAAAGTAACATACTGATGTAACAACCGTTTGTAGCGATGACTGGAGTAGGCCAGCAATACGTCCAGCCATAGAAGGAGTCGACAATGTAAATGAAGCCCTTGTGTTCAATGGCATCAGAGAACCATGGAGGATGTATGATCATGCGATGGACGTGCAGATTTATCCACCTACCGCAGTGACCTGTCAGATAGGCGAGACCGCAGTTGAAGAATGCAATTAGCCTGAAATCTTTGTAATTCCGAGATCTTGTGGGCACTTGGTAGATTACAACCTTGAGCAAATCAAACTTGGTATCATGTTGGCTACTATAAGATTCCGAGTATTCTGGGACGCGGTGCCAAAGCAGTGCAGTGTTAATCGAAGGAAGGGGGATCGATCGCCGGGTGTAGACCTCCACGAGCATCTAGCTGCCGGGACTGTCGACGAGCACCATCGAAGACGTGTTCATGCCGACCCAGTACATACCGTTAATGTAGCTGAGGCTGACAGGGATCAGATTGCAGTGAAGGGGGTTGATGCTCGCCATCCTACGATCGTTATGCTACGTGACATGCCGTTTCTGATTAGGCGGCATCAGCAAGCAAGGAGCTGGCTTAAAAAGCTCCGGCCTGAGGGCTTTGAGTAAACGGTACAGTCCCGCCGAGCACGCGCCGAGCGGCATGGTACTGAGATTGTCCACACACGAAACAATGAGCTTGATTACCTCTGTGGGGAGCGAATTCCAGCCAATCTTTCGGCAGACGCTGCTCGGTTCTGCCATTGTTAGTGCCTGGGTTTCGGATGAGGGGGGAGGCGCCTTAGCGGGGATGGAAGCTTGGACGAGATTATGTGCGGACAAAGATGGAGAAGCGAATATGTGTTGCGGGAAGTGGACAAGTGATGATGACTACAGCATGCCGCTTGACTTACGAGACACATACCAGCAGCGTAGGGTCATATCGATGCCAGACAACTTGCTTGAGTGATCACAGTACTGGTACTCCCTACAGTACCTACTATAGTACTATGCCCTAGCTTGCTAGAGTAGAGTAGTAGAGTAGGACTCTACTCTACTACTAGCACCGTAGGAGTAGTATATTCTAATCTAAAATAGTTACATACTTTGATGCCCGATCATGGAACGACTACGAACCATGCTCAAAGACCATGTCTATGTGGTGTTTGGACTTATATGCAAAAAAATAGCAAGATGCCCGTGCATTGCACGGCACACCATCATCACCAACTCGGTTTTTTCTCTACTCCTACTCCTATAAAAGACTCAGTTGGTGATGATGGAGGCGAGGAGGCGTGTTCAGCCGGGCATGCAGCGGGCGGCGCAACACTATTCGGTTTGTTATAAAAAAAACTACTTGTAGAGATAGAGACATAGGGAGGAGCGCGAGGTAAGGCCTTATCTGTAAATGTGGAGAGAGGTGCGGGTATGTTTTGTAAAATTGTCATAGTTGGCTTTATATCCGTCAGATATAGATCGAACGGTCTATATTACAAGATGGCAGGCAAACCATCATCACCAACTCGGTTTTCTATAAGAGTAGATATATATAGATATAGATAGATAGAGACTAGGGAGTACTAGTAAGGACACCATCTACTGCTTCGTGTGCTACTCCTGCGCTCCATTCGGCGGGCGCTGTTGAAATCTGGGGAGCGCACTCTCGCGACTGCTGGCAGCCACGACTTCACCGACGACGACTTCTTCCCCAACCTCGGCAACCTCTTCCTCAACGACATGGGCGGCAACCTCAACGCCAACGGTGCTGCTCCCGTTGCACCATATGTGTTTCTGTCCTTCCTGTTTGAAATCGTGGTAGAATTCATGTTTCTACTCTGTATCCTAATATTATGCTAGTCCACATGATTAGTTTCATCTCTATTATAGCCGTCATGATTTATTTTGTGCTTATTTGGATTAAATCTCATAGTAACTTGCTCACATATTCAACTGGCGCAACGTCCCCTACAGCCACCCCTGTTTCATGGACGGACTGGTCGATGCCTCCAAGGAGCCCTTCGTCCACTGCTATGAGTGCCCGATGCCGTTTTGTGGCTCACCGGCGGACATGGTGCATCACCTCACGGATGCGTGCAGCGGTCACTGCTGGCCCTTGGTGGAGAACATCAAGTGCGACACGTGCTACCGGTTCACCATGCCGGAGTCGCTGGAGGATCACCGCCGCCTGCTAGTCTCGGAGGAGGACGGCAACGTCTTCCTCTTGATCGTGGGCACCGGCGAGGCCCGCGCAGGCTGCCGCCCCATCTTTGTAGCGTGCGTCAGGGGCATCGCCGCTGATGCTGACACTGACACGAGGCAGATGTACGGGTGCAAGGTCAATGTTACTACCCTTCCGGGTCACGTGGGTGGCGAAACCGGCCTCATCGGACAAACTTGGAATCTGAGGAGCTGGGACTATCCCGCCAATGTGGACTTGGAAAACCCATGCCATCCGTTCTATCCTTTACCCGCCAACTCCGTGCACGGGGACTCCAAGGAGGTTCACCTGGACATACACATTATCAAGTGCACTTAGAAAACATGTAGTGTGTGCGTGGGTGCTTATGGCCCGTGTCTTTGCCGCTTTTGATTCTTTAAGCTTGTCGTTAAACTTGAGTGGCTTTCGCCGCAGTCCTTCCTTTGAACTGCTCCTCTCAGTGAGCTGATGTAAGACACTTTGGGTTTCATTTGATAATGGAACCGGGGAGGAGCCTCCCTGTTCTTCTAAAAAAATACGCATTATCAAGTTATATGTTGATCATTAGTCTTCGCTCAATGTAATCCGCTATCTAAGCATGTGGAGACTTCCATGTAGGATCTTGCTCTATTGGAGTATCACGCATGAATAAAAGTGTATCCGTTTATGGTTTAGTCTAGAATCTTCCATGTATGAAGTTTTACTACAGTATTGGTGAAAGACTTACGATGAATCATTTCTTACATCTCCTCTGCCCCCTTGCAAGTCATCCTGATTTAATCCCTCCGTCTAGGTGTATAAGGGCATGGTTAATATTACTTAATAGTATAGCCAACTGTTGACTATACGAAAGTGCCATGTCATCTGTAGCCAACATGTATAACAATTGATACTCAAAAACTAATTCTTAAAGATCATTTCTTGCAAAGCACAATAAGTGTTATTTATTCACAAGTTTTGGATGCAGGTTGAACAGTTGAACGCTTTTGTTTGCAAAAGATACCTTTTTATCTATTTCATCTGGATGTTTGTGAGATCTAGAGATGAGATAATATCCGAAGAAACCTATCGATACCCGTTACACATGAGATGACCCCCACATCCTTTGTGAAAATAAACAACTCCCCGATCAATGCATTTCACTCTTCGGTGCAACGCACGGGCACCTTACTACTATAGATTAGTACGACCAAAATTGAACTAACATTATATATAGTACGATAAATATTGATGCATGTCACCTAAAATTGTATCATTAAAAACTATGTTCAAATACGAATCCAATGATATAGTTTTTGTTGACGTGCACTAACATTTTGTCAGTTAAATCTTCAGTCAAATTCAATGGGGGACTAATAAACCACGACCGATGTAGTACAAGTGTAGAGGGTGGTGCTGCACGGGAGTCTCACCTCTCACCCTGCTCGTGGCGCGGCAGTAAAGCCATCATATCACAAAACCCAACCACTCCCAGTAATAAATGGCCTGGTAAAATAAACGAACAAGCAACCATCACATCCCTCCGTCTTTTTTGCATTTCATCTCTCTGCATTTACTTTCTTCAGTTCATCTCCCACGCTCGATACCTAGCTACTACTCCTAGGGCCAGTTCTTTTGGCGGCTTCCCCAGCTTTTCCCACAAGACTAGTCACAGTGGAGAGTAACAATAAGGCGCCTCACTCATTTATTTGGGCTTCTAAACTACTACTCCGTCCTGGTTTATTCCTCACCATTGTAATTTGTGCTAAATTTTGACCAAAGATTTAACTGATAAAATGTTACTCAAAACACTTAGGCGCGGTGCATCTAGGTGTGTAAGTCATCTTATGAAAACCAAATAATCCGAAAACACTTAGGCGCGGTGCATTAACTTCTACCTCGTTTCTTGTTTCTTGACATATCAACCAATAAGAGATAAAGAGTGTGCATGCTTTTAATGACTTGAGATATCAAACACGACATGCAGTGGTTAGTTCATTGCATGCAATACTATTAATTAGCAAATAAACATTAATGTTTCTCGTTTTCTCCTCCTCCTTGGTCACGGTGCACAGAGAAATAACCACAGAGAAGGAAGCTAAAAGTAAACAATCAAACGAGCATTTTTGCATTTGTTTTGCATTGAATCGTTTCACAAGCTTGACTAGTGTTGTTTTTCCACATTTACAAAAACTGTACCGTAATGTTCAAACGTGCATTTGCACGTATATAAGTAATAGTAGTACTCCCTCCGTCTAGGTGTAGAAGTCTTCCCTCCTTCTTGCTCACCGTGCACAACCAAAGATGACTTATTGACCTGGACGGAGGGAGTAGCACAGTCTGCAAGCATATATCGAGACAGACGTGTAGTCCGATAATATATAGTAAATTTTGTGCTATATGCACATACTTGCAAAATGCGTAATAATACACAACGTTTCCAAACTTTCCCTTTTACATACTTAATTAAGGACGCTAAAAATTCCTAAACGTTCGGGATTTATCATTTGCGTCCCAAGACTAATGAGATCGCCTTACAAAACAAAAATTATACTCCTCCTAAAAGCCACGGCGCTCGCAGGAGGGCTTGCGGCGCGCCACGAGTGCCCTGGTGGGCGGCCGTTTCCCAGCGCACCGACACAACACCTCTTCCTCAGCCTCGCAACTCGCGAGGTGATGATTAGCGGCTTGCCGGCGGGCGAGCGCGATCTCACTGGTGTGGTGATCCTGCGCCAACAGGCACTCCTCCTGGCTGGAAGCGTGCACTTGGTCCACGTACCGCCAAGCGTAGATGAGGCGCTTGGGCCCGACTGCACTCAGGGCGTCGGCACGGGCGTCCTCCGCCACCCTCACGGCCCTCACACGAGCCTTCTGCCAAAGAACCAATTGCTTGACTCTCTCGGACGCGACATAGATCTCCCAGAAAGCTTGTTGCGCGGTGCGCTTCTCTTCCTCGACCTTCTTCTCCGCCTCTATTTTGGCGCTCTCTGCTAGAGGCCAAGCCTCCCACAAGGCGACATCCATTTCTTTCCAAAGCTCCTCAAGGCTGGGGGGCTCGGCGGGCGGTGCGGCGTTCTCCTCGTAGAGGGGAGCCGACGCGTCCTCCGGCGCGCGTGCCGGCGAGATTTAGAACGCCTACGCATCCACCTCGATGCATTGCGGTGAGGAGCGGAACACCGATGTGTCCTCCTCGACTAGTGGCGGCGAGGAACGGAACGGTGACGCATCGTGTCGCGGCGAGGAGCGGAACACCGACGCGTCCTCCTTGACTAGTGGCGGCGAGGAACGGAACGGCGACGCGTCACGTAGCGGCGAGGAGCGGAACACTGATGCGTCCTCCTCGACTAGTGGCGGCGAGGAATGGAAAGGCGACGCGTGACCGTCTGTGCGGTGCAGCGAGTGGCTCCTAGGGCTTGGGAGGGGAAATGCCATGGTGGTCGACGTGAGAGGGAGGGGGAGGAGATAGCGATGAACGTGAACGTGAGGGGGAGGAGATAGCGATGTCGTGGGAGGCGCAGTATTTATAGCGAGCATTGGCACACCTACGTAAGATATGGACTGAGCTGCACTGACTTAACTGCAGGTCCTGTTGCATCACTAACATGTGGGCCAATACACTGCTGGGCCTGTATGTCAGTGACCCAATGCACCTGAAGTTAAGTAAAAGCTACATGGGCATATTTGTTGGAGTAAATTACGGGGGAGCGAAGGGGTGGAAATATTGCTGGTCACAACGGATTGGATGAGCGTGGGGGAGGAGAGTCATGCATGCAGATTTTTTCACACGGGGTGGAGTGGTGGGCCCGCCGGAGGGAGGAGGAGAGTTTGGCAGGCATATTGTTTCCACACATGGAGATGAAAAGATTTGGAGACGAACGGGCTTCCTACAGGTATGGGGAATGGTGCATAATAAGTCATCTTGCATGTCGGGCTAGGTATAGTCTCAAGTCATTAAAAACATACACGCCCCACACATGTTCATATTTCAAGGTGCACTAAATTATTGCATGCGATGATTAAGGCTGGCCATCATGGTGGTATCTTAGCTGGTACACGGGAATAGCAAACATGCTAATGTGGCAAAGAATTAAAGAAGAGAGGGGGTTAGACTAACTAGTGTTCATGCATGCATTGGTAAACACATTTTTTTGTGAAGAACGACAACATTAGTTGAGTACTTTTGCAGACTTCAAAAACTATTCCACCGCCTCTACTATCTTGCTAAGAGTAGGTGAAATTTTTGAGTCGAGCCCTTTAAACTAGAAGGGAGGTAGCGGTACTCTAATAGCTAGGTGTGTAAGTCATCTTACGAAAACCAAATAATCCCAAAACACGTAGGCGCGGTGCATTAACTTCTACCTTGTTTCTTGTTTCTTGACATATCAACCAATAAGAGATGAGGGTGTGCATGCTTTTAATGTCCTGAGACTATCAAACATGACATGCAGTGGTTAATTGCATGCAATATTATTTAATTAGCAAATAAACATTAATATCTCTCGTTTTCCCCTCCTCCTTGGTCATGGTGCACAGCCTAAGATGACTTACTCACCTAGACGGAGGGAGTATCAACATTCACAATGTCAAATCAATATTTTTACACTCATTATAAAACGTAGTTCTTATACTCATTATAATCAGTATTGTAGATATTGATATTTTTAGTATAAATTTGGTCGTGGGATTTCATTGATGCCTGTCAAAGCATGGAGGAAGCGGAGCTTAGCGCTTGCATTACCGGTATCTACATAGGTATTTCTATTCATAATCTTGTAATTTTAGAGACTGATTGTGCTTTTGTGGTAGCGTCTCTTGCATCGGGGGACTATGACAGGTCTGCTATGCGTGACCTGAAGATGAAAGCGTTGAGCATCTCGAAGTTGATCAATAATCTTCAATTGTCAAAGATTAGTCGTTCGGCCAATAAGGTGGCGCACTTAATCGCTAAGTATAGCTTTGACAATAGATTAGATGGTATTCTTGTAAATAACGTACCGCCCTATGGTAAATATTGTATCGAATGAGTGTACTGGTCTGGCTGGTTAATTAATATAAGGTGGTGCTTAAAAAAGTATATATTTGGTCAAACACTTTGCAAACGGTTGACAGGAGTAAAAAGGACCAGAGGGAGTATCATGCATGCGGAGTAGGCAAAAAAATTGCTCATTTTTAACCAGTCGAAGTCTCAAAGGGCGCGACCGTGCGAGGGAGGCGAAGGTCGTGGGAGGCACGACGGTTGACGGAATTAAGTGAAGTTACATCCACGCGCCGGCATGGCGTGCGAACAGGCAGAAGCTATACCATGAGGCCTACGATATGGGTCTAGTAGACATGACATCTAGTGGGTCCCGCATAGTTCTCGAGAACTCTTTGGGGGCTTGCAGCCGTTTATCCACCGGGCAAGCCAGCAACCCCACGCCGTTTGCACGCCCTACTCGTCCCCGTCTTCTACCTCACAACAGTTCGCTCCCAGTCGTCCCGTCCTTTCACATTAGTTCGCTCCCAGTTTTTGCGGGGTACAACAGTTCAACTTATCCTAACCCTCCTCCAAAATCCATGGCCTCCCAAATCTCCATGGTCGCCGCTGTGTACCAGGTTAGAGCCATCACCGGCGATCAATTCATCGTCATCTACACACGTGGATCCGCAACGGTGAAAGCATGGCTTGCTCGCTTCCTACACATGTTCAACAGTTCAACGAATGAGTGGGTCGCTGGGCTAGATGTTGAGTACACCACAGTCTTGGGACGAGAGAAGGATCTAAAGTACGAAGAGAGGAAGAAGCCCACCGTGATCCAGGATTGTGTACATAACGTTTGCTTGGTCTACCACATATGCCATGCCGACGTTGAGTGCCAGGATTTTAGGAACTTCCTCAAGGACAAAAGAGTGAAATTCGTTACTGTAGGCTTTAAGAATGACAAAGAAGTCATGCGTCGGATAGGTCTCGTTGTAGGCTAGCCCTTCGATCTCCAGAAGGCAAGCCTGGTGTCCTCCTCTCAACCTTCAATGCTGACCCTGGCAGCAGCCATGATTGATCCTTCGTATGCTAAACTGAAGAAACCTCATCACGAGTTTCATCATACATGGGAGTCGAAGACATTAGATGAAGATCACATCCTGTACGCAACAATGGATGCCTACCTTTGTTTAAATATCTACATGGGTTGGATGAAGAAGCAGAGCCCAGTGTCCGGTTCAAGCAAAGAAGCGTCGGCGAAGAGGAAGAGGAAGAGGGACGAGGACGAAGTCGAGGACGTGGACTCGGACTCCGAGTAGGTGGCAGTGCCGTCGCTCATGCTGGTTCTACTGCAGTGTCAAGCTGACTAGTTTCTTAGTTTATTTTCAAGGGTGTGTTGTGCTGAGGCCCCAGCAGAACTATGTTTATGTTCTTTCTCGTTATTTGAACTGTTTAGTACGTAGAGTAGTATTAGTACTATGTCTTAATACTGTTCTTCTTGCAGTTGGTACTACTGCTCGTACCTTCATGTTCCCACTGTACTTAATACGTTCGTACTAGTAGTATAATTTGGGTCAGTTGATTTGTGAAAGAAGTTCGACGGAGCGAAGGAAGAAGACGGTAGAAGAGGTGGAAGAAGCCCTTCTAGCCATCCATGTTGCATCAAATGGCTCACATGAGTCGACTGACCAAAATTTCTCCTTCAGATTGCAGGATCCACGTGGCATTCAAGGTCTCGAAGGTAGATTCCACGTCCGACCCGGTTTGTGGGCTCGACGCGTGCGCGACCGGCTTCCGCCATGTCAGCCACCATGCGCGCCTCCTCCGCACGGGCGGAGACGACAATGACATGCTAGTTCCTCCTTGCCGGCATGCTGGAGCACGCGCTCATCCACCTCTTCGTACGCTGCGTGCATAGACGCGGCTCCACCAGCTTCTCGCGTGCTTGGCAGTGCGGCGGCATGGCGAGGAGGGACTGCAGACGAAGTGAGCGGGCGAGCCTTCGGCTTCATGGCACAGGGATGGTGGCGACACGACGGTGATGGGCGAGAAATTGTTGGCCGGAGCAGGTGGGCGCCGGCATGCGCAACGGCGGCGGTGGCATATTGATGAGTGCGTGTATGGGAGCTTACTTTAGTTTTACATGAGGTTGGTCAAACTTAAAATAAAACCGTACTAGTACACGTAAACATTAGACTTAGGCAGCGCTTGTTTTTGAAGTTAGTACCACAGCCACGATACGGAATCCTGTGCAAGCGCATGAACCGCGGCCGCGCGGTCGATCGAACGGTGCGTCACCGTGTCGCGCTCGAAGGACAGCAACCGAACCTTTTTGTGTGTGTGAAAACAATCCTCAAATATTACTCAACTTTTTTCCTGGGAAAGTTCTTGACGCTGCAATATTTCCATATATTTGAATTTAGCTCCGGTTTGTGTTTATTTGGATTTGGACGTTTTAGGTGTGCCCTAGTTTTTTTAATACTTATTTTGTGTGTGTGACTGAGAGAGAACGTATGTATGTGTCCATATGTGTGTTGTGGCAGAAGGGCAATGTGGAGACGGTGTGCGTGTGATACATACATAGAGAGGTGTGAATGTGCAAACGATCATGCATGAGTGAGACATAGACAGATGCCGATACGTTGTGTATACATGAGAGAACGGTCTTCTAGTTTACTTGTGTGTGTGTGTGAGAGAGAGAGAGAGAGAGAGGAGCATCCGTAACACAACAACCATCTCTCTCGATTCGTCCGTCCCTCGCACGATCGCATGCAACATATGCATCAACGCGCACATTTTGACACCCTCACTCGGCCCCTGCCCACCTCAAGGCCCGCGCAATCTCTTCGTGAATACCCATTTCTCTCCTTAGGTTTGTTTTTGCTCAATATCTGACACACACACACACATGCATGCACACACACACACACACACACACACACACACACACACACGCACGCAGCACAACACACACACACACTCCCACAAGCACACAATTCATCCCCATCCAAGGTTATACGGCGACCACTCTCGCTTGTGCTTCTTTGCACCCCAACATGCACAACACCTCAATCTTCAAAGAGGGCATCGAGCAGATCAAAGACGGCGACCACACCGCGCTAGAGAATGCGGGGTCATTTGGAAGCCGGGTGATGTGACGACGGCTGACTGACTCCTGCCCCCACCCTCTCTCTCTCTCTTGCACAAAATTACTAATCCCTCTCTCCCCCGCACAAAATTGTCAATCCCTCAACCCATGAGATCCTTCCCCTCTCGTCCATGTTTTTCCAGCTCTCTCATCAAACATGTTGTCTCTTCTCCTTCCACGTATACAGAATCACGTATATTACATGTCTCCATCTTTCTCACAGATCTAACTTCTTCCTCTCTTTCTCTCTCTCTCTCTCTCTCTCTCTCTCTCTCTCTCTCTCTGTGTGTGTGTGTGTGTGTGTGTGTGTGTGCCTCGTTAGGTTTGTCTCCTACTCTCTCGTCTTCAAAAGCTCTCTCTGCACGTTTCATTCACACAATGGGATATGTCAAAATGTTGCTTCTATAATGGCTGATGTAGAGTTTTGGTTGTTTTTGTTGCATCCTACAAAGTAATAACTATGAAATGCATTTAGATTCTCATTTGACTGGAATTATGTGAGTTTGAGCATGTTGTGAAGTACTATAGACCTTGTATACATCTTGGGATTCGACAATGATTGTAACTATTGAATTTTATAGACCATTACATTCGAAGTCAATAGCCTAATATATTTATTTCACAATTTCAACAAATGATTAGTTCACTACAAACTAAGAAAACAAATGTGTACTCCCTCTGTTTTTATTTAAGTCTGTGTTTTAGCATTGGTCAAAGTCAAGTTTTCTAAACTCACAGAAAGCATATAACAAAAAATATTAACATATACAATAACAAATAAATACCATTAGATTCATTATTGAATGTACTTCCACATCATACATATTTGTTATGGTAAATGTTTATATTTTTATATTTGTTATGGTAAATGTTTATATTTTTATATAAACTTGGGAGTCCAGTGTCACAAAATTTTGAGGTCGGCGGGAAAATCTCCCGCGACCCTGATTCGAGCAGTGGAAAGTTACAATCATAGCCTTCGGAACAAGCCTACGTACGACGCTTGGTAGGGGGCTATTTTCGTAACTTCAGGTTCACCCTACCCAGCCAGCCCCACCCCGGCACCCGGAGTAGTACACCTGAATACTCCCCATTTTCTATCCCCACCGCAAAATAGACTTCTCCACGGCACTGCAGCCTTCGTGCTCCTCCCCTTTACATCAGCGCACTCGTCCACCGCAGCGCATCTGCCTCATCGATGACCTCGTATGCCGCACTGGAGCCGCTCCACCGTTGTTGTCATAGACGGAGCCTCTTCCCCGGCATCGTCTTCCATGGTCTCGGATATGCTTCCCGGAAGCCGACGCCAAGCGCAGAAGTACCACCCTGGTGGACAATGAACTAACTCCCATTGCCGACCATGACTCACAGAGGCCGCCGCGACCATCGTTCTCCTCCTCGATTGGTAATGTGTGTATTGAATCACTTAGCAGTACATGTGCAGTTCCAATTTTGTTCATACTTACCCTTCAATTTTCCTGGCTGCTATTGTTCCCGTAAAAGTAATTGGTTATAGCCTCCATTGTCCAACAGAATATCAGCTTGTAATTGTGCGTCGCTCCGATATCGCGCTGTGCTTGGGTAGGTTTTTCATCTGCAACCAGCAGTGTGGGAAATGATGGAAAGGTTTTTAGAACTAGCAAGATGCCCATGCATTGCACGCATCAAGATGCATTTGTATGAGTAGTTTATCTTGTGGGAGAAAAGGATGAACAAGGGAAGGCCTTATTTGCAAATCTGGAGAGGGGTATGGGTATCTTTTTGCAAAATTCCCATTTGTTTCCTTCCTATCTGTCAGATATAAATCGGACGACCTATATTGCAAGAAAAAAAGTATGGAGAAAAAAAAGTAGACAGTAAAGGAAGTAGAGATAAATATTAAATATAAAATATAAAATAAATATAACCGTAGAGAAGAGAGTAGAGATAGCAGAGACGTCAGGAAAGGATCGCACGCGCGCGGGAAAAAGCGGCCGGGCGTGCGCTAGTTTTAGCGTGCGGCGTCCGGCGCGCTTTATAAAATCCAACGCCCTCCCATCGCTCTGTGCCTTGCCACCACTCTGTGCCTCGCCACCGCTCTCTCCCCGCTCTTTTTCGCCTCACCACCGCCGCGCCACCATGCTGCCGCGTTGCCGGGAAACTTGGGGATACCGCGGCATCCTCGCACGCCCCTCCAGCGGCTTCTCTGCCGAGATCCGGTTCCGCGGGATTCACCTCGGCCTCGGGAATTTCGACACTGCCACCAAGGCCGCCCGCGCGTACGAAGCGGTGGCGTGGCACCTCCGGTGGCCTCATAAAACATTTAACTTCCCCAACGTGCCGACGCGGGAGCGGGCGCAGGATCTCGCGCCTCTGCCACGGCTTAGCACCAACGAGGATCGTCGCGACAATCGGAGGCGGGAGCACCGTCTCGGCATCGCCGAGATGGACGAGGAAGCCATTGCACTGTGGCGCCAACACTTCCCGCAGGACATCATCAACGAGCGCGAGTTCTACGTGCAAAGGAGGGAGGAGAGGGATAAGAGGAGGGCGGAGCAAGCCGCCTATCGCGAGGACAAGCGTAGGCGAAAAGCGGACGCTCAATTTAACATGAGGCTAGGAGCAGCGTCGCCCTGGGAATCCGACGATGATCAGTATCTTCACGCCTACAGTCAGACGTCGGAGGAGGACATCACCGAGGAGCAGTCGGACGACGAGGAGTAGTTGAATTATCTTTTTTGTATCTATCTATGCTGAGAACTATCATCTACTCTCTAGTATCTACTTCTCGATCTCAGCACTGTAAACGCTTTTTTAAAGCGCCGCGCATTGCGATTCTGTTGGAGATGCTCTAACATGGCAGATGAGTGCTTTAATGTTGCCCACAAGATGCGCGAGTACTACTAGTAGTATTTTTCTTGCCATGTTGAGATTTTGAAACCACGAGTGTGAACATGCAGAGGAGCAATGAAGACCAAACACAGGATATTCGGGACATCTTCAAGGAGCGTGGCAAGTTAAAGAGGAGCTGCACCGAACCTGTACAACGAGCTTTGGTAAGTAACACCCTTTCAATTACTTTCGTTTAGCCTCGTGTTCTTCGATGTGTATATGTTGTAGTTTCTGTTTCTCTTAAGCGTGGTGTTCTTCGATGTGTAATAAGAAGAGTCTTAATCGTCCTAATGCTTTTGTTTTTAACTTGATGTAGGAAGTGGGTGTTCTCACCGTGTAGTTTGTTTTTATATTTCTTTTAATTTTGAATTCACTTCTTCGAGTTCTGTTTATCTGGATTCTACTAAATGGATCTAGGTTTCTCTGAGTATTGATCTAAAAAGGAAGTAACTTCATGTCAGGATGCAGTTCCTGCGAGGAGGGAAGTATGGTCAACCTCGAGATCATGTTTCCAAAATGAGGCTGGATTACACACAAGGTGCCAGTTCCCTAATGATGTTGGATTAGACACAAGGTGCAAATTCCCAGATGATGCTGGATTACACACAAGCCAGGTAGAGTTGTCAACTGTTCGTGTCCTCGTGGCATTAGTAAAGGCTGAAAGAAAGCGTGTAGCATCCCTTGAGAATGAAGCTGAGTTCCTAAAGAAGCAAAAAGAGCAATCAGATGCTCTCTTCACCCAAGCCAAAGAAGAGATGGAAGAAGCCAGAAATAAGCTAGCAAAGGCAGAGGAGGCTAGGCGTCTCCTGCTATCTAAAATTGTTGTCAATACAAAATTTCCTTCATAATAGCTAGGTTCAAATGTTTATCCAGTCAGCATGCCTGTTGTGATGTCTGTGCATCTACTAATGTGGCACAAAATGTTTTTTTTCGGGTCATGTAATAACAGCAATTACTTTCCAAACAATAACAGACAAAGCATTGGACATGGTATAGTTCACGCGCAAGCTCGACATTCCAAGTCCAACTTCCACATCAAACTCATGTTCACAGATATCAGCACATTCATACATAATGTCCACAACCATGATTCACTTCAAAGCCAAAAAAAATGTGAGGAGAGTTATAAATAAAGAAAAACCTCTACTAGTTCCTACTACCAGTGCGAGCACAACAAGTCAAGACCATGCGTAAATTAATTATATTTTAGTCATTTTTTGTGTTCTAAAATGCCTGTCGGCTCGCGGAAGGACGTGTTGCCGGCACACGCGCGGATTCAATGAAGGCAGGCGGGGCAGTCTTAAGCTGGTTGCACGCGGCGAGGAGGCGTGCTCAGCCGGGCCTGCAGCAAGTGCAGCCCTCTTGGCCAGCGTGCCGGTTCAATGCCTGCGCTATGAGAGGTCGCGTCCATGTCAGAGCAATCACTCCCTCCAGTCCTTTTTTGTTTGGGTATAACAAAATCTCGTTTTCCATTCACATTTTACAAGTAAAATTCGTGGACAAACTTTGAGCCAAAGTATGATGGGGACTAGTAAACCAGAATGGAGGTAGTAGTTTTTTTAATCAAAGAAGGGTTTCCCCTTCCGATTACTGAAAACCAGCATCTAAATCTAAACCATAGTATTTGCCCTAGAACTACCAGGTTCAACATCTCATAACATAAACCCATACAACCATACGCCAAGGATGTATGTAGTACTATGAATTCCACTTTCGCTCCATACCAATCGTTCTAAAAACTACTTACTACTTATAACGTGCCATTCAAAATCGGAACTCTTAACCCCGCTAAAATATCGATATTTTAAACGTGGCAACTCGGTCTGTGGCAACTAGCGAGCCACCGCGCTCCAAGTCGTTAACCTGTGGTCCCGACCATCAACTCCTACAAAGGTGCTCCACCACGTACCCGGTACCCGCGAATGTAGCAATCATGCACCTAGGGTTTTAGGGTTTATTTGTTAACGTCGCCTTTACATAACACTCATGTGTGCGAGACAGCGAGAGGCCGACTGCGTGCGTGCGCCTCTTCTCTTCGTATATGTACTCCACCATTTGTCTGGTGTCCAGAAAAATTATAATAACTACTAGCAATGTGCCAATGCGTTGCCACACGATCACAGTAGATTAATACATATTCACTGATTTGATAGAAAAAAAGTCTAGTTTTGAAATACGTATATCACTAAAAATATGTTATGTTTCACTTGAAAATATTCCTTTGGCGGTTTTGATGAGATAAGGGAGGCATGTTGTCGGTTTCAAGATTCGAGAAGTGGTATATGTCGAATTTCTACTCTTACTAGCAAGATGCCCGTGCGTTGCACGGAACATCAAAATCTCGTGGGATAAAAGGATGAACTAGGGAAGGCCTTATCTGCAAATGTGGTGAAGAGTGTAGGTAAATTGCCATATTTTCCTTCCTATCCGTCAGATATAAATTGTACGACCTACATTGCAGGATGGCAGGCCCACCATCATCACCAACTCTATTTTTTATCCCTACTCTTATAGAAAGCATTGTCGGTGATGATCGTGTGCCTGCCATCCTGCAATATAGGCCGTCTGATCTATATCTGACGGATAGGAAGGAAACTATGGCAATTTTTCAAAAAGATACCCACACCCTTCTCCACATTTGGAAATAAGGTCTTCCCTCGTTCATCCTTTTCCCCCACAAGATAAACTACTCATACAAATGCATCTTGATGTTCCGTGCAATGCATGGCATCTTGCTAGTTGTTGCAAAAGCCCATGTGTGTGTGAGAGAGGGAGAGTGGAGGAGGACGGAGTGCATGTGTGACAAAGACACAAGTAGTGTGTGTGCGATAGGTATCAGCTTAAAATGAGGCGATAGTGTGTGTGTGTGCACGATCAAGAGGGCGTGTCTCAAGAAGGGAAGAAAAAGCTACATAGATACAAGGAGCGAGAGGGAGACATGTATGCGATGGTGGAAGCATGAGTGTGCGGCTGTATAAACCTATCTAGAGGCTAGCTAGTCGATAAATGCTTGTGAGAGAAATACGAGTCGGGGTGCGAAAGCGAGAGTTTTGTGTGTGTGTGAGAGAGAGACGGTAGTCGGGAAGGGGGTGGAAGCAGGAGTTGTGTGTGTGTGTCTGAGAGAGAGAGAGAGGAGACGGTAGTCGGGGTTGTCTGATCGGTGTCAGTCTGGGATGGAGACGAAAAGGAGACCGCAACAAATGTTATGTCTACAGGAGAGAGAGAGAGAGTAATTTTAGTGGTATGAGTCATATGTAGAGACATATAGGGTGTGTGAGAGAATCCCATAGAGAGAAAGACAAAGTGAAAGACGAATGGAGACTGTGTGTGTGGCGGTGAAAAAGAAAGCTTAGGTACCGAGTGATACCAGAGAACACTAGAGACGTGAGAGATAATGAAAACCATGTAATGTATAATGATAGGGAGAGTGTGACACTTCTGAAGGGAGACATCGAGAGACCATGTTTGCGAGGATAGGAGAAACATGAAGTGAGCGTGCGGGTGAGCTGGAGAAAAGAGAGTGATGGCTACCCGAAGGAGCATGCCTGCGAGAGAGATGGGCGTGAAAGGAGTGAACAAAAAAGGGATTCAAATATTTGAATTCGAGATGATGATACATGTAATCCATACTCAAACCAAAATTGATCTATCAAACATGCATACTCATATGAATTCACGCACATCTATGTTATTTAATATGTAGATATTACTGATCCATACATTTTAGTAGAACATAATTTGGTTAAATTTTTTCGAATTCAACCTTATGATTTCGAGATCATTGTATTTGTAAATCATATTATACATATAAAGGTGCAGAATTCTTTGTTGTGCTTTTGAAAGTATATATGTAAAAAAATGATGTATATAGAATGTAATTCCAATTGAAAATAGATCCTGCCCAAAAAAAATAGTAGAATACAAACGGGACTCGAATTGAGTTGGCACGGTAAACGTGCACTATGCAAAATTTGAATGAAGTGGGGAAAGTCGCAGTAACCGCCCGAAACCAAAATCTGCGAGATGGAAATCACTACTGCCTATCCCTGCCGCGCAAAGCCTATCTGCTGGATTTCTATAGGTTTCGATAGGGGTAGGTTTGTAATTTCACCCAAACGTGATGTAACCGCCTCTCACCCGGATTCATACACGGTGGGCGCCAAAACACAGTGTGCCCTCGTCCGAATTCGACTCCCTCCCCAATTCATATTCATACACGGTGGGCGCCAAAAACAAACTCTCGTCGGCAAATATTCGGTGTATGCGAGATTACCGTCCTATCCCCAACCGACTAATGTTGCTGTGATGTAGTAGAAATTTGAAACGGGGGCTAAGTTTGTAAATTTCCTCGTATTTGAGACAAGCGCGCCCTGACTACATGGTTCCCCCCTTCCTCTCTACCTCCCTTTTCCCCATTCGTACTCCGTGGGCGCCAAAACACCCTCTCCACCCCACCCTCCTCCATCCGCCGCCGTCCGCCACCCCATCCACCGCCGTCCTCCTCCACCATGTTGGAGCTGATACCCCGACGCCGCCGTCCATTACAAGAGATCGACCTCTCTCATCCACGCCTTCGGACCGGGATCCTTGCATCCCGTCCTCTCGCTTCATCCCTGCCGTCGTCCACCTTGCCGGCGCCGCTCCTACGACCGTCTCGTCCACCGCGCCCCGCCGCCACCGTCTACCCTCCTAGATCTGCTTCCACACCGCCAACAGCCATCACTACCGCAGCACCGTCAAATTCTCACCAGATGCGTACACGGCGCCGCACCAGCGGCGGTACTCTTTCGTATCTGCTCAACTTATTTATCGCAGCAAGAAAATAGGTCGCCACTGCTTTACTCTGATTTCTTGTCTTGGTTGCGAAGTTGCCTTTGTCCGGTTGGCACCTTCAGATCCGCCATGGCACGCTCAACACTATACTCCCAATGCTTATGGTTTTCCCCTTTTATATTCCACACTAGTTAAATCACAGTAGACTAAATTTCAAAATTGGGTCAGTCGATTTTTCAGAGCTCGCCGGAGTTCGCCGGTGCGATCCAAGGGGCTCGGGTGGTTGTGGGGCCTCGCCGAACAAAGAAAACTCGACGCGGGTGGGGGGTGGGGGTGGCGGAGGAACACAGGCGGTGGGGGCCGGTGGTCCGGCCGGTGGCCCGTGCGGTGTTCTGTATGGGAAGAATCACAGACGAGGAAGAAGAAGGGTTAGGAGACAAAGGATCTTCATCCAACCGCCTGAAATGGTCGAGAGACAGCTGGGAGTTGCATTCTTAATGTGCTCTGGTTCATCATGTGTGGGCACTGCGCAACCAACATTTTATTATCCAAAATCTACTTGCTCTTCTTTACCATGTTCGATAGAGCTGTGACACAAAATGTAGGACCGACTCCAACAGACTGTACCCATACTTCACTGGCCACACCACTAGCCCCACCACATAGGACCTGCACTCTAGCAAAAGGTATACTGATTTCATTTGCCATAGCACCAGCTGTACCACAGAAAAATCCCACTCCAGCAAAAAGTACAACAAGTCCACCGGCCGAAGACCTATCCCAACTGCAGAGACGGCCAATTCCTGCAGATTGGAACCCCATTCCATTTATTCCCAGTTTAAAAGACAATGCTTTCAATGTTGTTAGGGACTTCGTGCATATATTCCCATCATGGGAAGATTATTGTGAAGACAAACACCATTTTCACATCTTCCTGTCCAACTTACGTGTAAGCGCTATTATTCATGGTTATTATTTTCCTGTTTTCTGCTGATTGAACACATCAATGATTTACATTACATTGTTGTAACTAGGCGAGGGTCAATCTGGATAGTCATGACGAGGAAAGCTTTCTTGTGCTTTTCAAGGAAGCATTGCAGTAGTATCGGTGTTACCTGAGGAAATCACACTTTGGTGGCAAATCTATAAACGAATTTCCGGTGAAGTCTCATGTGCTAAATTTAGAAGACATTGAATGGAAAAACATTGTTATGCATTGGTCTCGTTCCCAGGATGAGGTACTGTCTATGAAATCACATGACAATTTGAACTTCTACTTTTCCGCGTGTGCCTTACGGATCTTGTTTGCTGGAAATCTGCTCGAAGAAGAATTCCGGTTTGAAAAGAACGACATGATATCACAAATATGATGCTCGCTGCTTTGCTCTTGTTAGTACCTGTTGTCCTGTATCACTGTACTTGCATACATACCTGGTTCATTATGTGACAGCAGTATGCATGATAGCTTGCTTATCAATTGTTCTCTCCAAATTCTTTAGTATCCCATGCCCATGTTTTTTTAGCCCTGCATTGTTCTTGTAAGTACATGTTGTCCTTTATCAATGTACTTATAATGACAGGTAGTTGTTCATGTACCATCACTCTGCAGCTTATTTTCCTTTGCCCTCCATTTTCTACACATCAGATCTATATTTACTCTTACCATAAGGTTGGTACTGATGAAGTTTAGTTGTGCATTGCTCTTGGCTGTACCTTTTGCCTGTATCGCTGCACTTACATTTATAGCTACTTGGTTATGTAGCATCACTCTTCACCTTGTCTTAAATATTCTCCATTTTTTCGTATATTATCACATCTATATTTACTCTTAACAAAATGTAGAATAAAGGCAATGCTTATGAAGAAGATTCTGTGGTAAACTTCTTGAATTCCCCCCCCCCCATCAGCATGGACAAGGCCTTTATAGAGCCTATCTTCACCAATAATGTAAGTTTGTCCATCTCAAGCCTTCAAACTTTGTTGTATATATTTGGTTAGGCATGACTGCAACAGCTGTTTATTTGTGGTGTTTGCATCAAATTGCATGTTTAAAGTTTATTATGTACTCCCTCCGTTCCAAAATAGATGACCCAATTTTGTACTGAAGTTAGTATAAAGTTGGGTCATCTATTTTAGAATGGAGGGAGTAGTTCATAAACAAAAGTTTGTCCTTTCTCAATTTCAGTTTTCAGTTGTACAACCAAGTTCCTTATTCATCTGTAAATTAAAGTATACAGAGCAAGTGATCTTCTTTTGCACTGCATGTATGCTTCTGTTCTTCATCTGTAATCCAATGGTGTGGTGAACCTACCCACTACAGCACAATGTCATATTCTGCAATGTCTTAACTATGAACAATGTCATATCATTCTACTACTCCCTCCGTCCGAAAATACTTGTCATTGAAATGGATGTATCTATATGTATTTTAGTTCTAGACACATCCATTTTGATGACAAGTAATTCTGGACGGAGGGAGTATTATTTAAACCGTCACTTTATTTGCCAATCTGAAATGGGATAAATTGACAGCACACTAACCATTGATACTTATGAGTTCTTAATCTGTAATCCAGTGGTGTCGTGAAGCTGCCAACTCCTTCACAATGTCATTTCTTGCCATGTCTTGACCTAAACAATACCATATTGTGTTAATGCAATTTTAAACTATGTCACTTTATTCGTCAGTAAGAAATGTGATGAATTGTCAGCACTGATAATTTTATGTGCAAAACCAGTCATCTGTCTGCTTGTTTATCTTTCAGAGTGAGGAAGATTTAAGTGTTGAACAAGCGCAGTCTCATCATCTTGCTCAACTACTTGTGTTGCAGCTCCCCAGCAGGGCTAACCTTTCTTGAACTCTATTGAAGTGTTGTCGGTTTTGTATATTATTTTGTCGGCATGTTTATTTGCACTGGTGGCGATCTTTGATGCCTAGTGTATGTAATCTGTTGTCTGCTTGTGCTGCTTTATCATAGTGGCGAACTTTGATGCCCACTGGATGTAATATGCTGTAATTTCTTTATTGTATAGTCTAGGTTTTTTATTATTCATGATGCTGCAGTTATTTTATTGTCTTCGCAGTAAACCGGCCAAACCGTAAAATTACGGTACATAATCGGGCCGTCATGTAATCACGATGTAGGTTGGGCCTGAAACGTACCGAACAGCTAACGGGCCGGTAGCAGCCCAAAATGAACCCCGACCCATGATTGTGCGAATCAAATCATGGGCTTTTAACATGCCAAAATTGTCTCGGTCCTTGTTTGGCCCAATCAGATATCGGCTGCGAGCAGGCCGGATGCAAACCGGGCCATAGTTAGGCCCAACTATATGACGGGCATTTAACAGGCCGAAATTAATATAGGGCCAAAATGTTAAACGGGTCCTTAAGAGGCCAAAACTAATGTCAGGCCGAATTACTAAGTGGGCCTCTAGCAAGTGGGCCCAAAAGCATAGTGTCCAGTTGACGGGCCGAATCTAATATGGTCCATAATTGAGCCCATAACCTCTTAAAGGGTTGTACCTGATCTGGGCTGTAATTTGGCCCAGAACATGGTAGGCTTTTAACGGACCGGATCTCATATGGGCCAATATTAGGCCCGGAACGTAGCAGGCCGTTAATGGACCGGATCAAATATGGGCCGGCATTTGGCCCAAAACATGGCAGCCAGTTAATGGGCTGGCCTACTAGGGCCCTCAAGTTCTTGTGAGCCTACAGCTGGGCCGGCCCGTTAATGTCGGCGAAATCTCGTGGGCCTTAAGCTGGGCCGGCCCATTATGATCCGCAAGAATCTTGTGGGCCTTTACCTGGGCCGGCCCATTATGGCAAACAAAAATCTTGTGGGACTTTACCTAGGCCGGCCCATTATGGCCCGTGAAATCTTGTGGGTTGTTAGCTGGGCCAGCCCATTATGGCCCGGAAAATCTCGTGGGCCTTTAGCTGGGCCGGCCCATTATGGTCCGCAAAATCTTGTGGGCCTTTAGTTGGGCCGGCCCATTTAAACTTGATGGGCCGGTCCACGTGTCAACATATCATAGGTGTGTCTCGCCCATTGGATGAGTGACATGCCAGCGCGGACCTGACACGTGTCTCCTCCAGCCAATGATGATTTTACACGTGGAAAATCCCCATTGGTCGGGGCTGTTAACGGGTTATCGGATCCAAAACTCGACCAGATAGCTTAACGGCGTTCCGTTACGGTGGATGCCATGTGCCGGTCACCCTTGATGAAAGTACTTCTGTGACGCGCGATTTATCGTCATGGAAGTGGACACTTCCGTGATGATAATTTTGGTAATGTCATGGAACACTTCTAGGATAGCACATGTATGACTATCTTGATTCTGTCATAAATTTGTCATGGATATACATGCATGACAAAAAACGTGACCTACTGTGACAAACACGTATCATCACGGAAGTGTATTTTTTGTAGTGGTGTGGCCAGTAATAGGGATGCCCAGTCCGTTAATGAAAAGAAAATTTTACTTTATGTTGTCAAATAATTAATTTCTTTGAAAATTTTGGTATGGAAGGCACCCATGGATACGGCTAGCCAAGGATTGTAAAAGAATGGTGGAATAAGGAATAAACATTATTTTATGTTTGGGAACCACCTATGATTTACCTGACATTGAAGATATTGAGAATTCTCGGTCGGTTTTTTTGACAGGAATAGCATGCCTCCCAAAACAATTTTATCTCTCAATTTAAGCTTTGTGTTGTAGCACCTCTACAGATCTCTGCTTTCCTCTGTGAAGGGACTATCTACTTACTTTTATGCAAAAAAAATTTATTTGAGTCTCCATCTTGTCTTATAAAGCACCAACTATGGAACACTACTGTCATACTTGTGCATTGGATGTAGATAATATTTGAGTGTGTTTCATGGATGGGTCAATGATTGAGCATAATGGGCTATGGATACCTTTCTTTAGCGTTGATATTTTGCAAGACATGGTTGCTTGTTTATATGCTTGAGTATTAAGGTCTTCATGTCAAATTATAGACTATTGCTTTGAATCATCTAAAGTCAAAATGCCCACGGTATAAAGAAAATAATATGTGATGAACATGACGGGTAGCATTCCACATCAAAAATTCAATTTTTATCATTTACCTACTCGAGGACGAGCAGGAATTAAGCTTGGGGATGTTGATACGTCTCCAACGTATCTATAATTTTTTATTGTCCATGCTATTAAAGTATCAATCTTGGATGTTTTATACTCATTACCTAGCAACTTTATAACATTTTTGGGACTAACCTACTAACATAGTGCCCAGTGCTAGTTGATGTTTTCTGCTTGTTTTTTAATTTGCAGAATGTCAATACCAAACAAAGTCCAAATGCCCCAAAACTTTTTGGAGAATTTTTTCTGGACAGAGAACACCCAGGGAGCCAAAGGACGACACGGGAGAAGGCCCGTGGGGCCGACTAGGCACCAGCACGCGCCAGGAGGCCCAAGCACGCCCTGGTGGGTAGTGGAGCCCACACGAAACTTCTCCACTGACAACCACCTCTATAAATATACTAAAATCCCAAAAACCCTAGGGGAGTCGACGAAACACTTTTCCATCCACCGCAAGTTCCAGAACCACAAGATCCAATCTATAGGCCTTTTCCGGCACTTTGCCGGTGAGGGCAATGGTCACGAATGGGTTCTTCATCATCCTTGTTGCCCCTCTTGATGATGCGTTAGTAGTTTACCATAGACCTACGGGTCCGTAGGTAGTAGCTAGATGGCTTCTTCTCTCTTTTTTATCTTCATTACAATGTTCTTCTTGATGTTCTTGGAGATCTATTTGATGTAATGACTGGTTGCGGTGTGTTTGTTGGGATACGATGAATTGTGAGTTTATGATCAAAACTATCCATGAATATTATTTGAGTCTTTGTTGAACTCTTTTGTGCATGGTCTTAATAGCCTTGTATTTCTTCTCCGAAACTTTGTTTGGTTTGGCCAACTAGATTGACTTTTCTTGCCATGGGAAGAGGTGCTTTGTGATGGGTTCGATCTTGTGGTGCTCAATCTTAGTGACAGAAAGAGACATGACATGCATGTATGGTTGCTATTAAGGATAACAAGATGGGGTTTGTTCCGACATGAATAGATCTTGTCTACATCATGTCATCGTTCTTATTGCATTACTCCATTTTCCATGAAATTAATACACTAGATGCATGCTGGATAGCGGCCGATGTGTAGAGTAATAGTAGTAGATCAGGCAGGAGTCGATCTACTAATATTGGACTTGATGCCTATATACATGATCATTGCCTTGGATATCCTCATAACTATTTGCTTTTCTATCAATTTCCCAACAGTAATTTGTTTACCCACCGTATGCTATTTTCTTGAGAGAAGCCTCTAGTGAAATCTATGGCCCCCGTGTCTATTTCCTGTCATATTAAATCTAAAAATACCTTTCTACAACTTTTCTTTTGTGTTTTAGTTACATCTATTTATCAAATCTCATACAATTTAATCTATCTCAATTCAAATGAGGGATTGACAACCCCTCTTGCGCGTTGGGATGCAAGTTTTTGTTGTTTGTGTGCAGGGCGTTGTTTACATAGTGTTGCTTGGTTCTCCTACTGGATTGATAGCCTTGGTTTCATAACCAAGGGAAATACTTACCGTTGATATGCTGCATCATCCCCTCCTCTTCGGGGAATTACCAATGCAGATACAAGCAAGCAGGGACTTTCAACTTAATGCTATGGTTGAGCTTTACCTTAATGAATCTTTAGTAGTTGCGGATGCTTGCTAGACTTCCAATCATAAGAACATATGATCTAAGTATGGAAAGTATGTTAGATTAGCCCTCTCCCCGATAAGTATGATGAGTATTGATACGTCTCCAACGTATCTATAATTTATGAAGCATTCATGCTATTTTATTATCTGTTTTGAATGTTTATGGGCTTTATTATACACTTCTATATTATTTTTGGGACTAACCTATTAACCGGAGGCCCAGCCCATATTGTTGTTTTCTTGCCTATTTCAGTGTTTCGAAGAAAAGGAATATCAAATGGAGTCCAAACGGAATGAAACCTTCGGGAGCGTTATTTTTGGAACGGAAGCAATCCACGGGACTTGGAGTGCAAGTCAGGGAAGCCTCAAGGAGGCCACGAGGAAGGGGGTGCGCCCACCCCCCTGGGCGCGCCCTCCACCCTCGTGGGCCTCTTGTGGCTCCCCCGACCGACTTCTTTCGCCTATATATTCCCATATACCCTAAAAACATCAAAGATAACAATAGATGAGGAGTTCCGCCGCCGCAAGCCTCTGTAGCGACCAAAAACCTCCGGGAGCTTGTTCCGGCAGCCTGCCGGAGAGGGGGGGATCCCTCACCGGTGGCCATATTCATCATCCCGGCACTCTCCATGACAAGGAGGGAGTAGTTCACCCTCAGGGCTGAGGGTATGTACTAGTAGATATGTGTTTGATCTCTCTCTCTCTCTCGTGTTCTCTTATGGCACGATCTTGATGTATCGCGAGCTTTGCTATTATAGTTGGATCTTATGATGTTTCTCACCCTCTACTCTCTTGTAGAGGATTGAGTTTCCCCTTTGAAGTTATCTTATCGGATTGAGTCTTTAAGGATTTGAGAACACTTGATGTATGTCTTGTCGTGCTTATTTGTGGTGTCAATGGGATATCATGTGATCCACTTGATGTATGTTTTGGTGATCAACTTGCGCGTTCCGCCCATGAACCTATGCATACGGGTTGGCACACGTTTTCGTCTTGACTCTCCGGTAGAAACTTTGGGACACTCTTTGAAGTACTTTGTGTTGGTTGAATAGATGAATCTGAGATTGTGTGATGCATATCGTATAATCATGCCCATGGATACTTGAGGTGACAATGGAGTATGTAGGTGACATTAGGGTTTTGGTTGATTTGTGTCTTAAGTTGTTATTCTAGTATGAACTCTATGATAGATTGAATGGAAAGAATAGCGTCGTGTTGTTTTACTACGGACTCTTGAATGGATCGAGCAGAAAGGATAACTTTGAGGTGGTTTCATACCCTAGCATGATCTTTTCGTTTGTTCTCCGCTATTAGTGGCTTTGGAGTGACTCTTTATTGCATGTTGAGGGATAGTTATATGATCCAATTATGTTATTATTGTTGAGATAACTTTCACTAGTGAAAATATGAACCTTAGGCCTTGTTTCCTACCATTGCAATACCGTTTACGCTCACTTTTATAATTAGTTACCTTGCTGTTTTTATATTTTTTGATTACAAAAACCTATATCTACCATCCATATTGCACTTGTATCACCATCTCTTTACCGAACTAGTGCACCTATACAATCTACCATTGTATTGGTTGTGTTGGGGACACAAGAGACTCTTTGTTATTTGGTTGCAGGGTTGTTTGAGAGAGACCATATTCATCCTACGCCTCCCACGGATTGATAAACCTTAGGTCATCCACTTGAGGGAAATTTGCTACTGTCCTACAAACCTCTGCACTTGGAGCCCAACAATGTCTACAAGAAGAAGGTTGTGTAGTAGACATCAAGCTCTTTTCTGACACCGTTGCCGGGGAGATGAGTGCTTGAAGGTATATCTGTAGATCTTGCAATCGAATCTTTTTGTTTCTTGTTTTATCACTAGTTTAGTCTATAAAAGAAAACTACAAAAAAATGGAATTGAGTTTGCCTCATACACTTCATCTTTTTAATATCTTTTGTGAGAATGATGGAAAGGAAAATTGTGCTCAGTTACTAGAATAAGAATGCATGAAAATGTTTGGTACTAAATCTTTGAATGACGAGCATGATTACAATGTTAGTATGAACTATTTGAATATCCATAGTACTAATGATGATTGCACTAGTTATGATGAAAATGTCTCCTATAAGCATGTTGATTTTTGTGGAGAGCATTGGGTTTGCATGGACACACCAAATAGAGAAGATAAATATTGCAAGAGGCATAAGCATGTAGAAACTAAATTGTTGCAAGAAAGGCTAAGGGTGAGTGCTGAAAAATTATATTTCCTTTGCCGTACTTGTGAACTTTGCAATTAAAGTGGTCATTTCCATCTCCGATGCAAATTGTTTCATGATCGAATCGTGTCCAAAAATTGTGATGATTTGATTTCCCTTGCACATTATAATGAACTTAGTTTGCTTATGGGTTATGAAGAAATGAAACCTTTAATTAAGCACCTTCCAGAATTTGCCCATTATAAACTTCTTGATTTTGATCTAGAGTCGATTTATATGTTTTGTGTGGTGAATTGCATTGAAAATCCTTATATTGCCAATTACATAAAGAAAAGAAAGCAAATAGAAGATGAACAAAATATTAATGAAAGGGAAGAGACTTCCCATTATCCTCCTATTATTTCTTATGATGAACCAGGTAACGAGGAGGAGCTTTCTATTCAACCAATCCCATCAATAAGGAGCACAAAGAAGAAGGTTGAACCCACACATAATGTGAAGAATAAAAAGAGAAGAAGGAGCAACAAAGGTAGAAAGGTATCTCTCCCACATGATGTTGCTCCTACTACTCATTGTGATGATGATAATTGCTATACTATTGGTGCTATCCATACTATTAATGATGAGAATGATTATGCTTATGATATGAAAAGGCCCAAGCTTGGGGAAGCTACGTTTAATGAAGATGATATTTTTAGCCTCCCAAGTTTTGATATGCAAAGTTGTTATGATGATAGGATGCCTCTTACCTATGATGATTATATTGATGAAAGTGGGTTTGGAAGAGTGTCAACTTTAGGAAGTAATGATCCCACTATTTTGGAGGATGTTGAATCTTATTGTGATGAATATGGAAGTGTATTTTGAAGAGTGTCAACTTTATTTAGTGATGATTCCACTATCTTGGAAGAGGTTTCAATCGATTATGATGAGAACAAAGTTGCTACTTATGATGATTATTGTGATGAAACTTATGCTATAAAAAGTAGGGATGATTATATTTATAAAACTTGTCATGATTGTGATTACCCTTTTTCTGAATATTATTCTTTTAATGTGGAAACAATTTTTAGTATTCGAGTCTCTTATGATACTCCCCTATTCCGAATGAGAAGAATTTTGCTTATGTGGAGAGTAGTAAATTTTCTATGCAAGTAGATCACGAAAAGAATGCTTTAGGTGCTGGTTACATTGTTGAATTCATTCATGATGCTACTAATAATTATTATGAGAGAGGAACATGTGTTCTTACATATTGCGATAATATCAAGTTTCCTCTCTATGTGTTGAAAATCTTGAAGTTATGCTTGTTCTGCCGTCCTATGCTAGTTGATTATCGTTCCCATAAGTTGTTTGCTCACAAAATCCCTATGCATATGAAGTGGCTTAGACTTAAATGTGCTAGTCATATTCTTCATGATGCTCTCTTTATGTTTCAATTCTTATCTTTTATGTGAGCATCATTGTCATCATCATGCCTAGCTAGAAAGGCATTAAAGAAAAGCGCTTGTTGGGAGACAACCCAATATTTACCCTTACTGTTTTTGTGTTTCCACATGATTATGCTACTGTAGTAATAATGTTTTATAGCTTTTGTTTCAATAAAGTGCCAACTAAGACCTTTAGGATAGCTTACTGTGATAGTTGTGTTGATCCTCCTAAAAATTAGAAACTTTTGCATCCAGTAAATTAGTTTTGATAATTCACAGAAACGTGCTTTTGATATGATTATTTTCTCTCTGGATTGGTAAACAAATTTCTTAGGACTTCCTAATTTGGTATGATTTTTGGAGTTCCAGAAGTGTATGTTTGATACAGATTACTACAGACTATTCTGTTTTTGACAGATTCTGTTTTCTTTGTGTTGTTTGCTTATTTTGATAAATCTATGAGTAGTATCAGAGGGTACAAACCATAAAGAAGTTGGAATACAGTAGATATTACACCAATATGAATTTAGAATGAGTTCATTACAGTACCTAAGTGGTAGTTTTATTTTCTTATACTAACGGAGCTTACGAGTTTTCTGTTGAGTTTTGTGTTATGGAGTTTTCAAGTTTTGGGTAAAGATTCAATGGATTATGGAATAAAGAGTGGAAAGAGCCTAAGCTTGGGGATGCCCAAGGCACCCAAAGGTAATATTCAAGGACAACCAAGAGCCTAAGCTTGGGGATGCCCCGGATGGCATCCCCTCTTTCGTCTTCATCCATCGGTAACTTTACTTGGAGCTATATTTTTATTCACCACATGATATGTGTTTTGCTTGGAGCGTCATTTTCTTTTGTTAGTTTTGCTTGATGTTATTTATAATAATGTTTTGCATCTTTAGTTTCAACAAAAATGTCAAGGATAGACTTTACCATGGTTATTTTGCAAGTATACATGTTGCTGTTTGAAAACAGAAAGTTTACCACTGTTGCAAAAATTCCCTAGAAAAGTCAGAGAACGATATAATGTTGAAACTTTTTGCATAGCAAGCTGTGATAAATCTTCTACAGCGAAGTATTTTTATCATAATTTTTGGAGTTAGGAAAGTATGATGAATCTTGCATTCTTTACAGACTATACTGTTTTGGCAGAGCTGTTATGTTTGCATTGTTTGCATATGTTTGCTTGTTTAATGATTCTATTTGAGGATAGGAGTATTAGATATGCATAGACATTTAGTATGAAATGTCGAATAATAACTTTAGTGATTTGTTACAGTAGAAAATAATAAGATTTTGCATTGGTTTATACTAACCTATCTCACGAGTTCTTGTTGAGTTTGGTGTGGATGAAGCTTTCAAGATTTAGGAAGCCGAGATATAAAAGGAATTAAGGAGACACAAAAGCTCAAGCTTGGGTATGCCCAAGGCACCCCAAGATAATATTTCAAGATGTCTCAAGCATCTAAGCTTGGGGATGCCCCGTTAGGCATCCCACCTTTCTTCTTCAACAACTATCAGTTAGTATCGGTTGAACCTAAGTTTTTGCTTCTTCACATAAGTTGTGCTATCCTTACAAAGTCATTTTATTTTGCTTTGCTTGCTGTTTGAATAAAGTACCAAGATCTGAAATTCTTAAATGAGAGAGAGTCTACACATAGTTACATAATTATTCGACTACTCATTGATCTTCACTTTATATCATTTTGGAGTAGTTTGTCATTTACTCGTGTGCTTCACTTATATCCTATGAGTAAATGGTTGAATGAGTTGAATGTCATAAATCTAAACTTATATATGTTTCATATGCTTACCCTGTTCGGAGTAATGACTTCACATCTAAGAATTAGAGGTTGTAAATTTATTGAAGGTTAGCAAGCATTATATTGGTCACTTGAACAATTCATGAAAGAATATTGAAGGAAGAGAAATTTCACATATAAATATACTATCTTAGACATCTTCTATGATTGTGAGCCCCATTAATTATTTTCAAAGCTGAGCAAATTAGTTGAAATTGGACAAGGAAGACAACATAATGAGTTATGCTTTGGTGTATTTGTATAGAAGTTATATTGTTATAGATCCTCCAACATGTGGTGCTTGCTTTTTAGAATCCTTTGCTAGCCAAAATATTTGTACTAAGCGGGAATACTGCTTGTGCATCCAAATCCCTTGAACCAAGTTTCTTCCATGAGTGTCCACCATACCTACCTATATGCGGTATTTACCTGCCGTTCCAAGTAAATTTGAATGTGCCAAACTCTAAACCTTCAAATAATAATCTGTTTTGTATGCCCGAATCGCTCATGTAGCGACTAGGGGATGTCAGTATCTTCCATGCTAGGTGGGTTATTCTCAAGATGAGTGGACTCAGCTCATCATTCACGAGAAAAATGGCTGGTAACCGGGATGCCCAGTCCCATGATAAAAAAAAGAGCAAAGCAAAACAAAATAATTAAAACAAAACTCCCCCAGGACTGTTGTTGGTATGGACGGTACCCCGTTGTTTCGGATGGCCGTGGAGTGTGATTGTTGGTGGAGGGGGAGTAAAAACTTTACCATTCTGTTTGGGAACCACCTATAATGTATGTAGTATGGAATTATTGGGAACTCTTGGTTGTTATGTTGACAATGAGATCATACCTCTCAAAATTATTTATCTCTATTTCAAAATCGAGCTCTGGCACCTCTGCAAATCCCTGCTTCCCTCTGGAAGGGCCTATCTTTTACTTTTATGCAAGAGTCAGTAGTATTCCTTCCCATTCCTACCTACTCTTTAGTTGGCAAGCATCGTGTATTGGGGAAAGATCTAAGCATATATGGCCATGCAAATATATTTGATCAAGATTTATTATTGTTGACAATTATCTATATGATAAGTGAGTTGGGAGGCGAAACACTAAGCCCCTATCTTTCTCTGTGTTCGATGGATGCTATTTGTTTTAAGAATATGCTTTGAGTGGTAGCAATCATGAAAGACTATATGATAGTTGAGTATGTGGAGTTTGCTAAATCAAAGCTCTGACATAGACCCTTCCTAAAAATAAGATGAATTGTAATTGTTTGATGACTGAGAATGAAGTTTGCTAGTTTTCAAGAAAGTTTATGGTCTATGCTTTAACATGTGAATAGCTTGTTACTTGATCTTGAGAAGTTTTATGAGATGAACTACTGTTATGGCATATAATCATGCTAGAAAAGGTGATTGAAATTATCATTGATCAAACTTGCGCACCTGCTAGCATTCACACTTCATAAATTCTTTCTTTTATCATTTACCTACTCGAGGACGAGCAGAAATTAAGCTTGGGGATGCTGATACGTCTCCAACGTATCTATAATTTATGAAGCATTCATGCTATTTTATTATCTGTTTTGAATGTTTATGGGCTTTATTATACACTTTTATATTATTTTTGGGACTAACCTATTAACCGGAGGCCCAGCCCATATTGCTGTTTTCTTGCCTATTTCAGTGCTTCGAAGAAAAGGAATATCAAACGAAGTCCAAACGGAATGAAACCTTCAGGAGCGTTATTTTTGGAACGGAAGCAATCCAGGGGACTTGGAGTGCAAGTCAGGGAAGCTTCGAGGAGGCCACGAGGCAGGGGGCGCCCCCACCCCCTTGGGCGCGCCCTCCACCCTCGTGGGCCCCTCGTGGCTCCCCCGACCGACTTCTTTCGCCTATATATTCCCAGATACCCTAAAAACACCGAAGATAACAATAGATCGGGAGTTCCGCCTCCATAAGCCTCTGTAGCCACCAAAAACCTCTCGGGAGCCTGTTTCGGCACCCTACCGGAGGGGGAGATCCCTCACCAGTGGCCATCTTCATCATCCTGGCGCTCTCCATGACAAGGAGGGAGTAGTTCACCCTTGGGGCTGAGGGTATGTACCAGTAGCTATGTGTTTGATCTCCCTCTCTTGTGTTCTCTCTATGGCACGATCTTGATGTATCGCGAGCTTTGCTATTATAGTTGGATCTTATGATGTTTCTCCCCCTCTACTCTCTTGTAATGGATTGAGTTTCCCCTTTGAAGTTATCTTATCAGATTGAGTCTTTAAGGATTTGAGAACACTTGATGTATGTCTTGCCGTGCTTATCTATGGTGAAAATGGGATATCACGTGATCCACTTGATGTATGTTTTGGTGATCAACTTGCGGGTTCCGCCCATGAACCTATGCATAGGGGTTGGCACACGTTTTCGCCTTGACTCTCCGGTAGAAACTTTGGGGCACTCTTTGAAGTACTTTGTGTTGGTTGAATAGATGAATCTGAGATTGTGTGATGCATATTGTATAATCATGCCCACGGATACTTGAGGTGACAATGGAGTATCTAGGTGACATTAGGGTTTTGGTTGATTTGTGTCTTAAGGTGTTATTCTAGTATGAACTCTATCATAGATTGAACGGAAAGAATAGCTTCGTGTTATTTTACTATGGACTCTTTAATAGATCGAGCAGAAAGGATAACTTTGAGGTGGTTTCGTACCCTACCATAATCTCTTCATTTGTTCTCCGCTATTAGGGCTTTGGAGTGACTCTTTGTTGCATGTTAAGGGATAGTTATATGATCCAATTATGTTAATATTGTTGAGAGAACTTGCACTAGTGAAAGTATGAACCTTAGGCCTTGTTTCCTACCATTGCAATACCGTTTACGCTCACTTTTATCATTAGTTACCTTGCTGTTTTTATATTTTCTGATTACAAAAACCTATATCTACCATCCATATTGCACTTGTATCATCATATCTTCGCGAACTAGTGCACTTATACATCTACCATTGTATTGGGTGTGTTGAGGACACACGAGACTCTTTGTTATCTGGTTGCAGGTCGTTTGAGATAGACCATCTTCATCCTACGCCTCCCACGGATTGATAAAACTTAGGTCATCCACTTGAGGGAAATTTGCTACTGTCCTACAAACCTCTGCACTTGGAGGCCCAACAACGTCTACAAGAAGAGGTTGTGTAGTAGACATCAAGTATCACACATTTCATATTCAATTTCCTAGGATCAATTCCGCACATCCTACCACTAGTTTTCCACACTCGCTTTATTTACTTTATTGGTCTTTATTTAAATCAGCACCTTTATTATCTTGCAAACCTATCCCATCACACCTTCAAAGTAGTTTTATTCATGTTTTACATAAAGCGAATGTTAGTATGTGTGGAGTTGTATCGGTGGTCCATAGAACTTGAGGGAATATTAATTCTACCTTTAGCTCCTTTTTGGGTTCGACACTCTTATTTATCGAAAATGCCAAAATTGATCCCCTACACTTGTGGGTTATCAAGACCTTTTCTAACGCTGTTACCGTGGAGCAATATCGTGTGGTGAATATTCTCATGTGTGCTTGTTTTCTTTATATCTAAGGTGATTTTATTTCCTGTTCTAAGATGTTTTATATCTTTAGTTATGGGTACGGAACACGAAACACCAAGAAAATTAGTTGTATTTCCTACTCATGGAGATGGGGAACCTCCTAAAACCCTCAATGTTGGTTATGTGCTGAGCATTAAATGTTACTTTGATAATCTTGATAAATCCCCGTTCGACATGATAATGGGATACACTTTAGATCAAAGTGAATACTTTAGGGATTATTGCTTGACTCAAAACGGGAAACACTTATAGGATCAAATAAAAATGTTTAGTTGGTATGCTTGGAATATGTGCTTAATGTGTTATTATACTTGTTGCTCTAGGATGGAGGCTCCACACCTTCCCTTCTAGTGTGAATTTCATGATAGTAAAACATTGTCTTCTTATGATAATGGTGTATATGACTACTATGATGTGGATCAAATAGACAAATTTGTTACTTTTAAGGGTGCTTAGGAAATTGCTTCTTTGCTTAAAAAATATGAGATGATGTTCTTTACAAATCTAAATATCTTGCCATACTTAAATATTGCTATGAAAACTATGAATACAATGCTCACATTAATGAATTTATTAAGAGATTGTTTGTTGCTCTGGAAGAGATTATTTTGTAGAAGTCTATGTAAGAAACAATTGCTGAAACTGCGAGCTCATTAAATGAAAAAGATGAGGAGGAGAGGAGAAAGAGAGGATTAGCTACCTGTTACCCCCTTCTAATGAGAATAACTCTTTATCTAAAACATTGTTCAATTTCCATCCATACTTACCGGAGCATGATTGCTACGATGAATGCTATGATCCCCTGGATTCGTTTGAAATGTCACTTTTTGATGAACTTTATGCTTCCTATGCTTATGTCCATGATGCGACTATTAGTTATGCTTATGGAGATGAACTTGCTATAGTTCCCTATGTGAAAAACGAAATTTTCTATATTTCACCCACACATGATAGTCCTATTATCTTTTTGAATTCTCCCAACTACACTATATCGGAGAAGTTTCTGCTTATTAAGGATTATATTGTTGGGTTGCATTTCACCATTGCATATGATGATTTTAATGGATATAATATGCTTGTGCTTTCTGATCCTACTTGCAATTATTGTGAGAGAAGAACCTCACCTCCACCTCTATATGTTTCTAATGCGATAAAATTGCAAAGAACTACCTACACTATGCATTAGCATTTACTTTGTGTGCATGAATTGTTCTTTTATGACATGTCAATGCAGAGGAGGAGAGTTAGACTTTGTTGTTACATGTTCTATGTTAATTTGTCCTCATATTTACGATCCAAATCTTCATTGATTAAAATTGGCTTTGATGTGCCTTGGGATCCTGGTTTAATGATAACTTGAGCATTTTATGCCTTGCTTAATGGCTTTAAATAAAGCAATGCCTGGGAGATAACCTGAAAGTTTTCGAAGTCATTTTTTTGTGTGCTTATAATTTTTTTAAATATAAATAAAGAGGGGAAACTAGAACTTTTTCACAAATAGAAGCGATTAGAGAGTTATGCATTGAAGAAGTCAGCGTCATCCATGAACCACATGTGTTCATGCTCATGGAACCAATTTAAAAAATCATGCAAGTTTATCACATACACACAAATAGAAGCGATTAGAAAGATCCTGATATATATATATATATATATATATATATATATATATATATATATATATATCCCATGCAGGTGCCGCCATGGCTGCGTTTGACTGACAATAGCACACGACACAGGCACACCCCACAACTCACGCCCACCTGCACCCCGACCTTGCCCCACCGCACTCCATTCTGCCCTTGCGCACCAACAGCCAAAAGAGAGCGACAGTGGGGAGAGATAGAGAGCAACATCCACCGCCGCGTTCAGGAGCCCCGACAACTCATCAGGGACATAGTCACTACTGCTGCATGCTAGGGACATAATCGGTGTTGCGTGGTGACTGAACTGGTGGGGAGTAGGTGCTAGCTGCGGTGATTTGACCGATCGTTGGATCTTCTCCCAAATCATTGAATCTGATAGATTATGCATCTACAGCCATGCTCCTATTTCGCGATGCGATTGCCTGGACAACTACGACGACGCTGCTTCGGGGAGCCATATGTGATGAGGATGGCGATGCAAGTCGATCTACTACCACCACCACCTTGCTACTCCTGCCACACCATAGGAAGGACGCCCTGGAAGGAGATGCCGGGGGGAGGATGCTCAGGAGAGGGACTCATCGAAGAGGCCTTTCCATGAGCTACAGCTGTTGCTTTTGTGAAGATTGGGCCATAGGGGACATGTGGGCTACTGCTGCTTCGGCTGAGAGGGAGGATGGATGGGGAAGAATAAAACAAGGAGGAAGACAGCGTTATATTGGTATAAAACTTTACATAATGTCATCAATATGTATGAGGCAAAATTCCAATGGCACTATTTGAAAGAGGGAAGTTGGAGTGGCATTTGTATTAGTTGGTAGAATTGTAGTGGCATTTATCCAATTAACCCTTGCAATTTTTTAAGCCCCATTGATGTGGGAGCACTAGAATTGTGATAGCATATGGTAGGTAATGTTTGATTATAATTAGCTGGCCCCCCCTCTTCGACGCGTACCATATACTCATACCATAACACAAACCAAAAAGAATCCTCCTTGATGGTCAAATTAACCTCTGTCGTAGGGTCAATGTGATGGAGGACAATCTCGCGGGGCCACAGATGGAAGAGTCGCACACGAGTGAGTGTCCTATAGGGAAATCACCACCTGCATGTGTCCCAAAGAGGTGTTGTGTGATGTTTGAATACCCAGTGCACAACAATGATGTGGCACCTGCCTCGGAAACCAAAAAGTCCCCACATGGAGCGAGGTTCATGACGCGTAGTGTATGTTTCCCCCCTCTTCGATGCATACTATATACTCCTACCTTACATACGCAACAAAGCCAAAAAAAATCATCATTGTTAGTCAAATTAACCTCTCTCTCGTTGTATGTTCAAAGTGATGGATGATGACCTTATATGACCATAGTGAGCGTCACACACGAGTGAGTGCCATAGGATAACCACTACGTGCATGTGTCCCAGTGAGGTTTTGTGTGATGTTTGAATACCCAATGCACAACTTTTCTGTGGCCCATGCTTCGTAAACCAGAAAAACACTACACAGAGGTTCACGACGCGTAGTTCCCCTCACTTCGAGCCGGTGGGAGGGATCATGTGTACACACATGCCCAAACTTTGATTTGGAATCTCATGATGATCCACACCGTAACACATGCCAAGATGAATCCACCTTTGATCAAAGGCCTCCCATAGTTGGTGAAAACTGATAACCTTTGCGGGCTAATGAATGGGCACGTCGCTTATAACTAGACGAGGGAGTGTGTGAGGACCACCAATGCATGCATGTGGCCCGCAGATGTATGTATGAAAGGGTTGTGTAATGTTTTAAATAACCAATTCATGACTTTGATGTGGCACCTTCCTCACAAAACGGTCAATGTATAATGTACTAGAATTAACTGTTTCGACATACTCTTTTCTAGACATTAACTGTTTTCAATCTTCATGTCTACTTACGCACTAACACATGGAGAAAAAGGTATAACCAATCGGTGGTTGAAGAAGCACCAACATTTTCTCTGTTCTCATGACATTCGGTTGACCATAATAATGCTGGAAGGATATGCATCCAACCATGCAAACACTAACTTTGTCACATTCTTCATGTTGAATGTGAGGGCACTATTGTCCGCGAGGATTAAGTTTTTCAACAACAAAAATCTCATGGCTGGACATGTTGAACAACATAAGAAGAAGTTTCAGGTGGACAAAAGGGCTTCTGAGCATGCTTGGCTTCTATGTACAACAACTTGTCATCATCATGTACCAGTAGATTTTCTGGCCCAAGGTGTTGATTTTATGGATCAGACCGATCCATTTGATTGCGACTGCCCAAAACTTAGGTCTAGTTAGATGTTATTGCCATGTTCAATCTATGTTTTGTCCAAACCTAATGAACAATTAATCTACGTGCTTTTGTACTGTTTGTAAGCTGGAGTTAGATATTGTTGCCGTTTTCAACTCGGCTTTGACCCATATTTTCTTTCACACTAGGACAATAGCTTGCCATTTCTTTAATTAAGATAGAAATATTATAAGTAGTCACAACATAGGGAAGAACATCACTCTCGCGGGCTCCTTGGGATCATTGTTCATTACAGAACCCGCAGGTGCTTAGCACCTGTCAGCACCCAAAAACTTATTTTGAGCTAGCACATCAAATGGGTTGTAATTCTTAGCAAGAAAAGTTGCATGGTAGTGACAGATTTGGATTCTTACATTTGGGACCCACGAGGAAAAAGCATATGCAAGGTGGCGTCGACTCGGCCGTAAACATTGAGAAACTTGGTTTTAAAATTACTGTAAATCCAAAACTCGTCTGAAAATCATGAAACTTGGCATGGTGTTATGACATGGCGCCAACATGTTGTGGTAAAAAAATGTCCGATTTGGGACAAGTTTTGGTAAAAACTTCTTACAAACCAAAGCTTCTCTCAAGAAGCCTCATGGTTCCGAGAGGGAACTTGTCACCTCTGTGTGCTAACGACATACGTTGTCTCTTCCCTCCTTGATTTATTTTATAGAGGCAACGTGCAACTATATGGGTGTCATTCTAAATATGATTATTCAGGGTTCGTTTTGCCTTTTTCTACATCATTTGAGTTTCTAGGCATTTTGGAAAAAATAGTTGCCACCTTATTATCACAAACGGTCATATTATTCCAACCATAGGCATACAACTGACCATTTACTACCGCGGGCAATTGTTCCAGCAGTCCACCACGCAAGCTCATCGTACTGGGAAGCGAGTCATGAGCGTTGCCAAAAATTGATTGATGGTTTTGGTTTTGGCCACCTCGGGAAGGTACATAGAACATTCCTCCATTCTTATCTACAAGCACCACCACCAAGGATGATCGCCTGCTGCGAGATGGAGGACAAGCTGACCAACTAGTGGGGGTGGGTTGAGCCAGAACCGCAAGAGCCTTCAGCGGGCGTGGACTTCATTATCAGCCTCCCTGACGAGGTGTTGGTAACCATATCATATTGATAACCCACAAGTATAGGGGATCGCAACAATTTTTGAGGGTAGAGTATTCAACCCAAATTTATTGATTCGACACAAGGGGAGCCAAAGAATATTCTAAAGCATTAGTAGTTGAGTTGTCAATTCACCCACACCTGGAAAACTTAATATCTGCAACAAAGCATTTAGTAGCAAAGTAGTATGGAAGTAATGGTAACAGTGGCAAAAGTAATAGTAGCAGTTTTGTAGTAATTGGAACAGTGGCAACGGAAAAGTGACTAAGCAAAGCTCAATATGTGAAAAGCTCATAGGCAATGGATCAATGATGGATAATTATGTCGGATGCGATTCCTCATGCAACAGTTATAACATAGGGTGACACAGAACTAGCTCCAGTTAATCGATGTAATGTAGGCATGTATTCCGAGTATAGTCATACGTGCTTATAGAAAAGAACTTTCATGACATCTTTTGTCCTACCCTCCCATGGCAGCGGGGTCCTATTGGAAACTAAGGGATATTAAGGCCTCCTTTTAATAGAATACCTGACCAAAGCATTAACACTTAGTGAATACATGAACTCCTCGAACTATGGTCATCACCGGGAGTGGTCCCGATTATTGTCACTTCAGGGTTACCGGATCATAACACAAAGTAGGTGACTATTACTTGCAGAATAGTATCAAGAACTCACATATATTCATGAAAACATAATAGGTTCATATCTGAAATCATGGCACTCGGGCCCTAGTGACAAGCATTAAGCATAGCAAAGTCATAGCAACATCAATCTCAGAACATAATGGATACTAGGGATCAAACCCTTACAAAACTAACTCGATTACATGATAAATCTCATCCAACCCATCACCGTCTAGCAAGCCTATGATGGAATTACTCACGCACGGCGGTGAGCATCATGAAATTGGTGATGGAGGAAGGTTGATGATGGCGATGGTGACTGATTCCCCTCTCCGGAGCCCTGAATGTACTCCAGATCAGCCCTCCTGAGAGAGATTAGGGCTTGGCGGCAACTCCGTATCATAAAACGCGATGAATCCGTCTCTCTGATTTTTCTCCCCGAACGTGAATATACAGTGTTGGAGTTGACGTTGGTGGAGCCTCAGTGGGCCCACAAGGCAGGGGGCGCGCCCCAGGGGATGGGCGCGCCCTCCACCCTCGTGGACAGGGTGTGCCCCCCCCCCCTAGTGTTGATTCTTTCACCAGTATTTTTTATTAATTCCAAAAATATTCTCTATGAAGTTTCAAAACAAGGGCAAAAGTGTTCGAAAAAGAACATACATTGTAGACGTATCACATATCCCTCCTCCCCATCAAATCTGGCATGTGGACCACTTTCCTCTCCCGGCGGTGGGGCCCCTCTGGCACTCCACCCCCTAGACCTCATCAACCATGATGAGCTCTACAGCCGGGAGAGCAAACGCTTGGATGCACTGTCCCACATCCTAGACACACACCCTGGGCCGGTCAGATGCCTTGCTATCGACAAGTTCTGTTCCAACTGCAAGGCCGAACCCAGGTTTCATGACTAGTTCCTATTCCCAACCCTATATCGGCTCCAGGAGCTCAGCATTCATGTTGTACATCCACGCTCACTGCAACCATCCGTGCCCTGCCTCGTGCCTACGCTGCGCCACGCTACATTCAGGCAGTGCCTTTTCCCCCAGACTATAGCGCCTGGGGCTCCAGGAGTTCAACATTGATGCCGCACGCACTGTTCATCTCCCTAAACTATAGCGCCTCGAGATCATGGGCGTCCGCATCTCAAAGGAGGATTTGGAGTGCCTACTCGTCGGCTGTACAATGCTCGAGTACCTTCGTCTTCAGGTGATGGATGAGTTCAGTAGCCTCCACATTGCCTTGGCGAATGTTCGTACAATTTATGTGCATTGCTGGTGCCGCAACAGGCTGTTAGTTGAGGTGTTTCACGATATGATCATTGAGAATGCACCTTTCCTTGAGAGATTATATGTACTTGATAAAGTAGGTCCAACAAGAATCTGGGTCATTGATGCACCGAAACTGACAATGTTGGGATATTAGTGTGCTTAAGTCTCGGAACTTATTACTGGATCATTATCCATTCAGGTACAACAATCTTCTTCTTCCCCTTCTTATTGTTGGACATCGCATTTTATCTATTTTTTATTGATCTATGTACGCCTGTCATCCATAAAATGATTCCCACAAGCTTGACCCCATCTCTACGCACAGTGAAGATCTTGGCACAACAATCTATAGGCCCCGATCTGGATGAATTTTTAGATTCCTTAGATGCTTTCCGTGCACAGATAAGCTATACATCAAGGTCTCCTTTCCTATTAATTGTTTAGCACAACAGAGTTCAATTCGTTGTTACTTTTACCCATGATTACAATGACAAATGTAGTATGATTTCTAAAGCAAATTTGGAGGATTTCAATACATATATTTTTTGCGTTGTTAATCATGAACGATTGAAGATGGCATGTCACCCTATTCATGTATTTTAGAAATCCTACAAATCAAAGAGGCCCGAAGTGTTCAAATCTGCAGCTAGGCACTAATATGTTGTCTTCGTTTGCAGATACAAGTAGGCCCGCAAGTGGAAAATGCTGCGCAATATAACAATCCCATTGAATGCCTTGATCTTCATCTCACGGAAATTACTTTTAATGTGTACCGAGGCACCACGACAGAAATGAAATTCTCTAGGTTCTTTGTTCAGAAAGCAAGGGTGCTCAAGGTATGAGGTTTTGCCTATATTTAGTGCACATAAGTGAATGGTTTGCCAAAGAGCGCAAGCGTCTACACTTGAATGGGAAAGGCTCCGCAGAAGCTGAATTTTAGTTTGTATCTTAATATGATAGATTATTCGGAAGTTCCTGTATCAAGCCGCTATATGACTTCTAAGTGGCTAATCCTTTCGCAGAAATAATGCATGAAAAAGATTCTGAAGAAGATGAATTTATTTATAAGAACAATTTGAACCTTGTAATCTTTGAATTTGGGCCTTGTAATGATGGAATTTGAACGTTGCAATTTTTATGGTATTTGTGATATAACGTAATTGGATGTTTAATTTTTTCATGCAATCATGTCATGTTATAGGTATATATGTTGTTCTTCTGTAGATGGAGTATAGAAGTTGTGCAGACAAAGCATATCACATCGCACAAGGGCTAAACTAGGGAACCCGTCAATGATTATTTCATCAATCACTGACAATTGTATACCAACAAGCATTTGCCTACAACACACATGGCTAATTAGCAGCAGTCTTCTATGCTATTATCGGTCTTCGCACACATTTCTGATTACGAACATGTTTGCAGCGGACCACACACATCTTGTTAAGTTGAACCGTTTATGTTGTTTTCGCTCATCCCAAACAGTTCAACCGACTGAATTGTATGTCGTCTATCACACACACCTTTATCTGGCCGACCATTTTTGTTGTGTTTGCTAATCTAAAACATTTCATCCAAGTGAATTGTATGCCGTATGTCACACACCTTGATCTGGCTGACCGTTTTTGTTGTTTTGGTCATCGCAAACAGTTCATATGGATCAACTATATGCACATATCACACATGCAACTCTAAATCGTGTTTAATGTCCCCTCCATCGCAAATGGTTTGTATTATGGTGACGGTTGGCACAACCGACCAGGGCGCGCCTGGGGGCCCAGGCACGCCCTGGTGTCTTATGCTCACCAGGTGGGCTCACCAGGTGGGCCCAGCATTTTTTATATATTACAAAACAATTCTTTGTAAATTTTCAGCTCATTTGGAGATGTGCAGAATAGGTAACTCTGACCTAGCTTTTTCAGGTCCAGAATTCCAGCTGCCAGCATTCTCCCTCTTTGTGTAAACCTTGCATATTATGAGAGAAAAGACATTAGAATTACTCCATAAAGCATTATTATGCGTAAAAACATTATAAATAACAGTAAGAAAACATGATGCAAAATAGATGTATCACGCGCCCACTGGGTGTAGTCCTCGAGACTACCGTCGATTGCTGGCAATCGACAGGGGTCTTATAGAACTGTGCTCTCCTCGGCTGGCCGAGTGTGTCGAGCCAACAACTTGTGTTTGGACGAGTTTGTTCCTTCTAGGGGTGTGGATCTCTTCATTGTATACTTAGTGGTAAGAGGTACTTTAGGATCTGGTACTGATCTAGCTTGTTCGTTCTAGGAGTGCTGATCTTCGAGCACTCGGAGTACCTTTTACCGTAAACTGACTCATTTTCTTTTTGTACTCCAGAGAACTTGTCAGCTCAGAGCTCATGCACGCAACACTCACACAAACACATGTACGCACGCAACACTCACACATACACATGCAGCCACGCATGCACGCAACACTCACACGCACACACGCACACATGCATGCACACACCAGTACACCACACGACCAACACACACTCTCACGCTCAAGTGCTCAACCTACACGTGCATGCGTACACATCAGGCCCCGACAGACACATACACAACTAGGTGATTCCCGTGCACAGGTTGGAGTCTTGTCGCGCCTGCCTAAATTTGTGTTTATCTGACCTTTTCCCTATGCGAACTGACAGGTGGGACACACAAGGAACGTGGTCAATTTAACTAGTCAACATGGCGCCACGCAGACTATTTGGCCGGTTAACAGAGTGCAATCCGATGCTGAACCGTGAGCAAGTGACCGTATAATCACCGCAAAATGTATATAGTGACCGTAATCAGCTTATTCTGAAGTTTGGTGACCGTATTACACTTTTCTCTCTGTAGGCCCTCCAAAACTACATCTCTACACGTTGTCGCATGTTACCTCTAACAACTATGCAATACAGCACTACTACTACACTCTAACACAATAAATCATATGTGTTTTTAGTTCTACTAGATATCATATTGTTACTTAATTATTCAGTTTGCATACATTAAAATTGCCTTTGAAATGTATGGCCAGTATCATCTACCGCGCGGGAAAAATTTCGCCCTTTCCTGTTTAATCAGGTTTGTATCGATGGATCGTGTGAAACAACAAAACTATAGTACTATACAGTACAAGTGATAGTTCACTGGGCCGTCGTGTCGTGTACTCCTCCGTCGTAAGAGTGGAGCGCTCGCTTTCATAAATCTTCTAGTCCCTTTCGCCGACATGTGGGACATTAAGCTACCGGGTCCACGTGCCATACCGGAATACAGTGCAGAGCAGCCGGAGTGAAGCAGCCCAGTCATGGCACCGGCGTAGTAATGAGCAATGAGGCGTCAAATCACGAAGCAGCACCTTTCCCGCAGTTAAGTTGGAGGGACGAAGTAATAATTCTAAAAAAGAAGTTGGAGGGATGAAGCAACCATCATTTCACTCGTTGCTGAATCCGCTTCTCGCTCATTTCTTCAACTTAACCACGTGCTGCTTCTATGTTGTTCTGCCTCATGTGGGATGCGGATCGGCTTGGTAAAGCACTGACACGTGGGACCGTATGTTAGAAAACCGCTAGGACAACATCCTCTAATAATAAAAAACCTCCCCTGCCATCCGCGCGGCAAAATCACCTCCTTTTTACTTATCTTGATTCTATAATTTTTTAGATCAATATAATTGAGATTTGTATAGATAGCACACAGGAGCAAAACCAAGTGGTATGGTTAAGGGCATCCACAATGTGTAGCCAAATGTGAAAATAGCTTTTGGCATCGTGGGAACCATTGTGGATGGTGTTGCCAAAGCCAAAAAGATGGAACCGAAGCTCCCTGATTGATTGATTGAAGGAATAGAAAACTGCAATGTCTCTCCCCTTTCTCCCATGCTTGGATGCATGTAGTATAGTATAGAGCACAGAGTCTACTCCACTGTCCCATCTATCACAAATCACAAAGCGGTGAGGCATCAAATCACATAAGCACGGACGAAGCAACCATCATTTCACTCTTCGTTGACTCCGCTTCTCCATCATCTTCTTCGAGAAACCATCTCACCGCACTAAGCTGGACGGATGATGCTATTGTGTACTAGTAGTACTAGTACATTTACGTGTCCTTTAGTTCAACGGAGTTCCTGGATGAAAATAAGGCGGATGTCTCGGCTTGCAGGCGGCACTTGCGAATGACTTACCGTGGTCTCCCTCAGGCCTTGTTCAGTTGAGGTGGTTTTTGAAGGGGAATGACAGGGTTTGAGGGGGATTAGATCTCCTACAAGCCAAAATCCTCTCCAATCCACTCCAATCCCCTTGGGAGGAGGATTAAACGAACAAGGCCTCAATGGTGTTCTCCGTCCAACACACTTCGCCAAACCACAACGTTCGAGATATCACCTACGTCACCGCAATGGGGAAGGAAGTCAAATATAGTTACTACCTCAATTTTTTTGTACACAAGGCCAGTATATCAAAATTACAATTTGCAATAGGCCACTAACAGTAATCGAGGCAAAATTGATGGGGTTTGCCTCGTACTAGCAACCAAGGACATTAATATCCCCTGCATGCATGCGGAAGTGAGAAGGTTGGTTTGCATGGCGCTGCATTAATCAAGCGATGAGGAGTGAGATGGTTAGTGAGGGAGTCCTGGATTAGGGGGTGTCCGGATGGCCGGACTAAGACCTTTGGCCGGACTCCCGGACTATGAAGATACAAGATTGAAGACTTCGTCCCGTGTCCGGATGGAACTTTCCTTGGCGTGGAAGGCAAGCTTGGCGATACGATATGAAGATCTCCTCCCATTGTAACCGACTCTGTGTAACCCTAGCCCTCTTCAGTGTCTATATAAACCGGAGAGTTTTAGTCCATAGGACGAACAACAATCATACCATAGGCTAGCTTCTAGGGTTTAGCCTCTCTGATCTGGTAGATCTACTCTTGTACTACCCATATCTACAACATTAATCAAGCAGGAGTAGGGTTTGACCTCCATTGAGAGGGCCCGAACCTGGGTAAAAACATCGTGTCCCTTGTCTCCTATTACCATCCGCCTAGATGCACAGTTCCGGACCCCCTACCCGAGATCCGCCGGTTTTGACACCCACATTGGTGCTTTCATTGAGAGTTCCTCTGTGTCGTCGCCTTTAGGCCCGATGGCTTCTTTGCTCGTTAATCGCGATGCGGTCCGGGATGAGACTTTCCTCCTGGGACAGGTCTTCGTATTCGGCGGCTTCGCACTGCGGGCCAACTCGTTTGGCCATCTGGAGCAGATCGAAGCTACGCCCCTGGCCATTAGGTTAGGTTTGGAAGCTTAAACTACACAGCCGACATCCGCGGGGTCTTGATCTTCGACGGATTCGAGCCGCAACCGGGCGCGCCGCACTATCACGATGGGCATGATTTAGCTCTGCCGCCGGACAACGCCCAGAGCGTCGCTCAGGTGTCCACTCCGACCATTAGCTCGGAGCCCACTACGCTAGTCGGGGATGGACGGTTGGACGCCATCTCGGAAGCTGCAACCTCTATGGCGATAGAGCCGGATACCAGCCTAGTCCTTCGCAAGGCCCGTGACTCCAAGGTGTCGGACTCCGCTCCGGACTCCGTAAATCCTGCACCTCTTCCGATTAAGCCCGATTGGGCTCCGGTCATGGAGTTCACCGCCGCGGACGTCTTTCAGCACTCGCCTTTTGGCGATATTCTGAATTCATTAAAGTCTCTCTCTTTCTCAGGAGAGCCCTGGCCGAACTGCGGCCAACACGGTTGGGATGCGGACGACAAAGAAATTCGAAGCCCACCCACCACCCACTTCATAGCCAATGTCGATGATTTAACCGACATGCTCGACTTTGACTCCAAAGACATCGACGGCATAGACGCCGATGAAGGAGACGATCAACAACTGGCACCTATAGGGAACTAGAAAGCCACCTCGTCATATGACATATACATGGTGGACACCCCTAAAGTGGGGGATGGCGAGGAAAAAACGGAGGATGATCCCTCCAAGAAGCAACCCAAGCGCCGACGTCCTCTAAGTCTCGCCAAAGCAAAAATGGCGATTCCGGCACCGGAGATAACAACACGCCGGACAGTGCCGAAGACAACCCCCTCCAGCAGGATTCAGTGCAGGAGGACGAAGGAGCCAACCCTCATGAGAGAGCGGCCGACTGAGAGGTTGAGGACGACAATTATATGCCTCCCTCCGAAGATGAGGCAAGCCTCGACGACAACGAATTCGTCGTGCCAGAGGATCCCGTCGAACAAGAGCGTTTCAAAAGCAGGCTTGTGGCCACGGCAAGCAGCCTCAAGAAGAAACAGCAGCAGCTTAGAGCTGACCAAGACTTGCTAGCCGACAGATGGACCGAAGTCCTGGCGGCCGAAGAGTATAAACTAGAACGCCCCTCCAAGAGCTACCCAAAGCGCAGGCTGCTACCCCAACTTGAGGAAGAAGCAACTAAACCTACATCACCCACGTATGATGCGCCCGATCGGCCACCCTGTGGCCGCGATAGAGAGGCCTTCGGGCCCTCGACCCAAGCCACACCCCGGCACCGCTCAAAACATACCAGAGTACGGGGAGATGCAACAGACCTGCGAGACATCTTGGAGAATAAGGCAAGGAAAACAAGATCGATCTACGGATCGCATGGGCGCCCCGCTTCACGTGACGCTAACCGTCACGCCGGACATAATAAGTACGGCCCGGCCTAATACAATAGACCAAGCTCATCCGAGCTGCGTCGTGATATAGCCCAGTAGAGGGGCGCCGCACACCCACTATGCTTCACAGACGAAGTAATGGATCATCAAATCCCCGAGGGCTTCAAACCCGTAAACATCGAATCATACGATGGCACAACATATCCTGCGGTATGGATCGAGGATTATCTCCTTCATATCCACATGGCCCGTGGTGATGATCTACACGCCATCAAATACCTCCCGCTCAAGCTTAAAGGACCGGCTCGACATTGGCTTAACAGCCTGCCAGCAGAGTCAATTAGTTGTTGGGAGGACCTGGAATCCGCATTCCTTGACAACTTCCAGGGCACTTATGTGCGACCACCAGACGCCGATGACCTAAGCCACATAATTCAGCAGCCAGAGGAATCAGCCAGACAATTCTGGACACGGTTTCTAACCAAGAAAAATCAGATAGTCGACTGTCCGGACATCGAGGCCCTTGCAGCCTTCAGGCACAACATCCGAGACGAATGGCTTGCCCGGCACCTAGGATAGGAAAAACCCAAATCTATGGCAGCCCTCACGACACTCATGACCCTCTTTTGTGCGGGAGAAGACAACTGGCTAGCTCGTAGCAATAATATAACCAAGAGCCCCGGCAATTCGGATACCAAGGACAACAACGTCACGACATGGCACAACAAGCATAAGCGCCGCATTAACGGAGACAATACTGAAGATACAGCAGTCAATGCCGGATTCAGAGGCTCTAAACCCGGTCAGCGGAAGAAGCCATTCAAGAGAAACCCTCCGGGCCCATCCAGCTTAGACCGGATACTCGATCGCTCGTGCCAGATACACGGCACCCCCGAACAGCCAGCCAATCACACCAACAGGGATTGTTGGGTGTTCAAGCAGGCAGGCAAGTTAAGTGCCGAAACTAGAGACAAGGGGCTACATAGCGATGACGAGGAGGAGCCCCGGCCGCCGAACAACAAAGGACAGAAGGGATTTCCCCCGCAAGTTTGGACGGTGAACATGATATACTCAACCCATATCCCCAAAAGGGAGCGGAAGCATGCTCTCAAGGACGTCTATGCGTTGGAGCCAGTCGCCCCAAAGTTCAACCCATGGTCCTCCTGCCCGATCACCTTCGATCGAAGGGACCATCCCACCAGCATCCATCACGGCGGATTCGCCGCATTGGTCCTAGACCCAATTATCGATGGATTTCACCTTACCAGAGTCCTAATGGACGGCGGCAGCAGCCTGAACCTGCTTTACCAGGACATAGTGCAAAAAATGGGCATCGATCCTTGAAGGATTAAACCCACAAAGACAACCTTCAAAGGTGTCATACCAGGTGTAGAGGCCAGCTGTACAGGCTCGGTTACACTCGAAGTGGTCTTCGGATCCCCGGATAACTTTCAGAGCGAAGAGTTAATCTTCGACATAGTCCCATTCCGCAGCGGCTATCACGCCCTGCTTGGACGACCGTATTTGCAAAATTCAATGCGGTGCCGCACTATGCATATCTCAAGATCAAGATGCCAGGACCGCACGGAGTCATCACGGTAAACGAAAACACCGAACGCTCTCTCCGAACGGAGGAGCACACAGCGGCCCTGGCGGCGGAAGTACAGAGTAGCCTCTCAAGGCAGTTCTCCAATCCAGGCGTCAAACGTCCGGACAAGGTCAAGCGAGCCCGAAGTAACCTACAACAAATCTGGCTGGCACATTCTGAGCAAGCATAGCAGTGCGGCCCCAACCCCAGCCCCCGCCAAATGGCGATACTGGTACCACGCGTACATAATTACGCCTTAGAGATACCATGGGCATAAGGGGAGGGGCACAACTACAGCACGCCCAGAATGCATCTCAACCGCACTAAGGGGCTCCCTATTTCGTTGTTTTCCTTCTTTCAGGACCCAACTATTCGGAAGGCCTGTCCGATAATACACTCGCCGAAGACACAATGCAACAGCCAGGGAAAGAGCAAGCCACGTCAAACGTCTAGGTGGTCACTATAATGAGTTTAATACCTATTTTACTTACAATCCCGCAGCTTTCCCCTGGAGGGGAGCATGTCAAATACTCCCATCTCTTGCTTACCGCACTTCCTGTATCGTTCCGCTTTCGCAGCAGCCCTTTTTTAATAAACAATATATAGCTCTTCTCTAATATTGTACATATCTATTTTTTATATACAAATATGTTCAGTCATGACATTCTGCAATCGTACACTTTGATACGGACAATACACCAGGGGCTTAAAACACCCCATAACATGGTGTGAGAAGACCGAACACTCTTATGAGTGCGGCACCCCAAACTTATAGCACTATATGCATCGGCTCCGAATCATGTCTTTGGTCAATAGTTGGGTTTGCCCGGCTCCCATGTTTTGGTACCTTACGTTCCGCAATGTTGGCTAAGGTAGCGCTGGGAGAACTACTGCGATTGTGCCCCAGTTGAGCTGGGTTAACACCTCGGTAGAGAAAGCTAAAACTGACTGTCATGATAGTGCAAGAGACCGGTCGCTGTTCGCGAGGTTTTACGAGTCCTTAAAGACTTATGCCACTTAGAGCAAGGAACCGGACTTATCCAGCCTAGGCGTGGATAGCGCCCCGAACTCGGTGTTCCGAATACTAGGGGTTTCGCCGAAATTTAAAATTATAGAATTCTATGGCTAAGTGAGAGTGATAAAGCATTATAAGTCCGACGGCCTGGTTTGTTGTGCTGAGCGCCTCCCTAGATGGACCCAAGAATGGGAACAAGAGCGCTCAGGTTTATCCCGAACACCCCAGCACTCGTGGCATGGGGGTCGAAGCCGACGACTTGCATCTCTCAGATTTGATAAACGGCTGGACAGAAGGTAATATTTTAAATTAACAAGCGTTGCTTAACGCATATGAACAAAGTTTCAGCGTACAGGATAACAAATGCGAGTCTACTCAAAAATTACATCTTTGGAGCATTCGTCCGCTATACGGTGAGCACCCTTCAGGACACCCTTATAATACATCTCGGCCGTGCGATACTACTTGCCCGGCGGTGGCGCGTCTGTCAAAAGCTTCTCAGCATCCAGCTTGCCCCAGTGCACCTTAGCACGAGCAAGGGCCCGACGGGCACCTTCGATACAAACGGAGCGCTTGACAACCTCAATCCACGGACACGCGTCCACCAGCCACCGCACCAGACCGAAGTAGCTCCCAAGCATGGCTTCTCCAGGCCACAGCCGAGCTATGAGGCCCTTCATGCCCTGTTCGGCCACCTTGTGGAGCTCAACCAGTTGCTTCAGCTGGTCTCTCAGGGGCACCGGATGTTCGGCCTCAGCATACTGAGACCAGAACACTTTTTCCGTCGAGCTCCCCTCTTCGGCTCGGTAGTATGCGGCGGCATCAGATACACTACGGGGCAGATCGGCGAACGCTCCTGGAGAGCTCCGGATTCGGGTAAGTAGAAGATAATTTACTTTTATATTCTTGCTTTGCATAAAGAACGCCTTACCCGCTGCTATCTTCTTCATCGCCTCGATCTCCTGGAGGGCCTTCTGGGCTTCGGCCTTAGCGTTTTTGGCACTCTCAAGAGCCAGGGCGAGCTCGGACTCTCGAGTCTTCGAGTCACGCTCCAATCTCTTGTGTTTTTCCACGAGAGCCTGGAGCTCTTGCCGCACCTCCGCCACCCACGCCTCCTGCTTCTCTCGCTCGGCGCGCTCCAGGGCCACACTGTTTTCAGCCTCGGAGACCGCCTCCTTCAGGGTCGCCACCTCGGCTGTGGCCCCTGCAACATTTAAGTTGGTCCTGTCATTATTTGGAACCAAGTATTTCTATATACATTTATATGCGGTATTACATGCCCTCCTTGTCCTCGAGCTGCTTCTTGGCACGGCCGAGCTCGTTCTCGGACCGCTCGAGATTCTTCTTCAAGGCATTGACCTCCGCAGTCAGTGCGGCAGAGGTCAGCAGCGCAGCCTGCATTCCCATATTGACATATTTTTATTAGACTCCTGCGTATATCTTTTTAGATCCTCAGCTCGGCTTTTCTTTCCGAACACCGAACTGAGCATCAGGGGCTACTGTCTATGCGGTAACATTTTTTATATGTTTTTTAACACACACCTCAAAGCCTGTTAATAGGCTTGTACAGGCTTCTATCAGCCCGCTCTTGGCGGACTAAACCTTCTGAATCACCGCACTCATAATAGTGCGGTGTTCCTCGTCGATGGAAGCGCCGTTAAGCACCTCCGGCAAATTGGCTGGCGCCTCCAGGTGGACGGAGGTCACCGGCGTCATAGGCTTACCTTTCTTATGAAGGCGTCGCCTGTCGGGCTCCGGAACCATCGACGGTTCCGGAGCAGTGTCCGGCCCGGGGCCGGACTTAGATCCCTCTGGAGCTTTACCCCCTTCGGGCCTGGAGTCCGGGAGGTTACCTTGTGGTGCCTCCAGGACCACCTCCTCCTGGTTTTGCCCCTTTTGGGACTCCACCTCAGCGTCGTCTGTAGGGAGAGGGGAGGAGGTCGTCGGAAGTGAGGCTCTATTCACATCGACGACTCCAGGGATCCACTTGACGAATCGCCGAGCTGAGCCCGGGGCGGACTGCATCATTAAATTGAGCATCAGAAGGAACCATGCATCAGAGGAGCACCGTAAGTTATTCGGATATCCGGATACTTACGATTTTGCCAGGGGCTTGACCCTGGGTGGCCATTCCTCCCCGCCGTCTTCGGCATCCGAGGCGTAGTCCGGCAGAGGGGGCTTCCCCTTCTTGGACCCTCCGGCCTCCCTAGTTGGGGCGGCCTTCCTTTTCTTTCCTCCCCTCGCGGGAGGGAGAGAGGCTTCCTCTTCTTCTTCCTCTTCCTCCTCCTCGTTCTCCGAGGCGGAGGGTGCTTTGGGGTCGTCGGGCGATGAATCCGACACCACCAGGCGCCGGGAACTCTTTCGGGTCCCCATGGCCTTCTCCTTGGCCTTCTTCTCCGGCACCACGTGAGGTGCCGGAACAAGTAGCTTCGCCAAGCGTGCGTCTGCTGGGCCTTCGGGCAAAGGGGCCGGGCAGTCAAACTGTCCGGATGTCCTCTTCCAGTCCTGTCAAAGGAATGGGAGTTTAGATCCCACATAGAGTCACACTATGAAGATCGGGTGTCCCGTAAGGGACTAAATGTAAGCTTACTACAGAGGCTTGACGTTTGGCGCAGAATCCGCGATCCTTGGTGACGGGAGGGGAGACCTCGGAACTCTTGAAAAGCACCTTCCAGGCGTCCTCGTGCTTCATTTCGAAGAGTCGGGATAGAGTCTGGTGCTGGGCCGGGTCGAACTCCCACAAATTGAACTCCCGTCGTTGACACGGGAGGATCCGGCGGAAGAGCATGACCTAGAATACGTTGACAAGCTTGACCTTCTTTTGTCACCAGGTCTTGGACGCAGGTTTGGAGTCCGGTCACCTCTTCCGGATTACCCCACGACAGGCCAGTCTCTTTCCAAGATGTGAGCCGGGTGGGGATGTCGGATCGAAATTCGGGGGCCGCTGCCCACTTAGGGTCACGCGGCTCGGTGATGTAGAACCACCCCGATTGCCACCCTTTGATGGTTTTCACGAAGGCACCCTCGAGCCAAGTGACGTTGGCCATCTTGCCCACCATAGCACCTCCGCACTCTGCTTGTCGGCCTTTCACAACCTTCGGCTTGACGCTGAAGATCTTCAGCCATAGGCCAAAGTGACGCTGGATGCGGAAGAAGGCCTCGCACACGGCGATAAACGCCGAGATATTGAGGATGGAGTTCGGCGCTAGATCGTGGAAGTCCAGGCCGTAGTAGAACATGAACCCCCGGACGAACGGGTGAAGAGGAAAACCCAGTCCGCGGAGGAAATGGGGAAGAAAAACAACCCTCTCATGGGTCCTGGGGGTGGGGATGAGTTGCCCCACATCTGGAAGCCAGTGCGCGATGTCGTCAGACAGGTATCCGGCCTTCCTCAGCTTTTTGATTTGCCCCTCCATGACGGAGGAGGCCATCCATCTACCTCCCGCTCCGGACATGATCGGAGAAGGTTGAGGTGGGAAGTGCGGGCTTGGGCATTGGAGCTCGAGCGCGCAGGGACGGATAAGCAGAAGAGGAAGAAGGCGTGAATGGAAAGGGCGGATTCTTATCCCCTTATATGGGCGGCCCAAACTACGAGCCCCCACCGGCCTAATAAAACTCGCTTATCTCCCAAGCGCTGCGGTTAATGGCGCGGTTGGGTTACCCACACCCGTATTGATGAGAATCCCGGAATAAGGGGACACGATCTCTGCTTTGACAAGACGTGCCAAGGAAACCGCCTCGCTAAAGGCACTGAGGTGGAACAGTGAAATGAATAAAAGCCTGACCGTGGCGTGATGTCACGCTGCGGAATACGTCAGGAGATTAGATTGGTGCAAATGTTATTCTCTCTATGGTGGCATGTGGAACTTATTTTGCAGAGCCGGACACTATCCTGGTGTTCAGCATCTTCTATGAGGTATTCGGAGGAAGAGCCCGCCTTGCAATGCCGAAGACAACTTGCGCGCCGGACTCGTCGTCATTGAAGCCTGGTTCAGGGGCTACTGAGGGAGTCCTGGATTAGGGGGTGTCCGGATGGGCGGACTAAGACCTTTGGCCGTACTCCCGGACTATGAAGATACAAGATTGAAGACTTCGTCCCGTGTCCGGATGGAACTTTCCTTGGCGTGGAAGGCAAGCTTGGCGATACGATATGAAGATCTCCTCCCATTGTAACCGACTCTGTGTAACCCTAGCCCTCTTCGGTGTCTATATAAACCGGAGAGTTTTAGTCCATAGGACGAACAACAATCATACCATAGGCTAGCTTCTAGGGTTTAGCCTCTCTGATCTCGTGGTAGATCAACTCTTGTACTACCCATATCTTCAATATTAATCAAGTAGGAGTAGGGTTTTACCTCCATCGAGAGGGCCCGAACCTGGGTAAAAACATCATGTCCCTTGTCTCCTGTTACCATCCGCCTAGACGCACAGTTTGGGACCCCCTACCCGAGATCCGCCAGTTTTGACACCGACAGTTAGCTCTTTGGTCTTTGGAGAAACAAATATGCATTAATTGACACGTTAAACGAGGATTTGTATCGATTAAATCCCGTGAAGGAAACCCCCCCTTTCTTTTTTAACACTACTACTCCTAGTACGTACGTACTTATCCTGTTTGGGTCTAGGCCTTGCATTGCCATACTTCGCCACACATTTTTGCCAAGCTTGCCTAAAGTTTTCAAAATGAGAAGGAGGTACACTTAGGCACGACTGTCGCGGTCGCACCGCATCCTCACACGGTCGCTCGTGCACGCCGCGGTCGCACCGCACCCTCACACAGTCCCTCCTGCATGCCGCAAACCCAAGCAAGGGAACGCACCCTCACTGACATGTGTCGTTTCATGTGAACAAACCAAACTCAGCCATCATACCACTGACACTTAATTTTCGTTCATAGAGTATGTTTATCCAACCGCATGTTGGGGAGTATCCGTACGGCCCGTGCGGTGGTCTGTTGGGGAAGAAGAAGAGGTGAGGAAGAAGGGTTAGGAGACGTAGGATATTCATCCAACCGCTTGAAATGGTAGACTGACCCAAGTCAGGCAACTTGCATAACAATATATGTTTTTACACAACAAAAGAACCATAAAAACAACAACATAGAGAAAAACTATCACTGCTCGTGGAACGAGACGACCTCGTCGTCTTTGGCTGGCGGCGCGAACCAGCCGTAGCTGCTGACGTGTGTCTCCGCACCGTGTTTGTCCTCGGCCTCCAACTACTCATTCACGCCGAGCGTGTGAGCGCTCTGCATGGATGAGAGCACATCCCGGTTAAAGTCGAGGACGTCCGGTTCCGCCTACAGGAGGGCCTCGATGGCAGCGGCATCCGCGTGCTCCGCATCGAGTCGAGCCTCCGCTGCCCGGTTCAAGTCTAGGGCGTCTGGTTCCGCCTGCAGGAGGGCGTCGATGAGAGCGGCATACATGTGCTCCGCGTCGAGTTGAGCCTCTGCCCAAGTCTAGGACGTTCGGTTCCGCCTACAGGAGGGCCTTAATGGCAGCGGCATCCGCGTGCTCTGCCTCAAGTTGAGCCTCCACCGCCCGGTTCACATAAACGACATCCGGTTCCACCTGCAGGAGAGCCTCGATGGCAGCGGCATGCGCGTGCTCCGCATTGAGTTGAGCCTCTGCCTCCCGGTCCTCCTTTAGTATCGCCATGTTGAACCACTGGTCCGCCTGCACTACGGGGGACTCGGACGCCGGCACAAAGTCGACGTCCATCGTCTCATACCCATCAGGGGCCTTCTTCACCGCGACCTCCACCATGAACATTGGATCGGCTTCCTCCTCCCCGTAGCTTGGCTCTAGAGAACTCGGGGATTGGCCCGCCGCAAAGAGAGCTTGGGAAGGAGGTCTGTGGCGCCGACCGCCGCCGCGATTTCTGCCCGGCGCTCCGGCGTCAGCATCTTGTAGTAAGTGATCTTGCGGCGTTTTCTCTCGCTTGTGGGACCGCATTTGAGAGCAAACCGATGTCCCTCCCCCTCCCCTGCTCGCATTATTTATTATACTACCACTCCCTCCGTTTTATGTGGAGTAAAAAAAATAGAGGGAGTATAGTACGGATGAGGATCCCCTGACGTGGCCGAACCCATTGAGTAACTGACATGCGAGGCCTAGCAAGCATGGGGTCCGCCAGTAAGTGACCGAAAGGGAGGGTAAGGCAAGGATACCTACGTCAGAGGATCCACTTCCACTACTACTCCCTCCTTCCATTTACTATACATGGCCTAATGCGTTTTTTGAGGCTAAGTTTGACCAAATGTTAGAGTAATAATATATGACATGCAACTTACACAAAGCATACGCTCAAATTCATATGTGAAAGGAGTTTCCAATGATATAATTTTCACACTATACATCTCATGTACTATTAATCTTGTCAATAGTCAAATGCGGTTCTAAAAACGCATTAGAGCATGGTTAATAATATACCCAGTCGATGCCTATGAGGGATTGCCATGCCATCTGTAGCCATCATCTATTATATGCACTCATATAGTGGTGTGGGCTATAAGGTTGGCTATTTCCCGCAAAAAAATATAAGGTTGGCTATTGTATTAGTACTTATTTCCATCTCCTCTCTATCTCTTTCTTCATATTTATTGTATTTAACTAGGAATGCGTATATAGCTAGGCTCTTGCATGAGAGCTCACTCCCCTTACTTTTTCACATCTCTCTCCTCTACATAGGCCCTATATAAATGGAAGGAGGGAGTACTACTATGAGCATTGCATACTCTAGTACAGATGTTGTTAGTACTCCACTAGTACTATTGGACAGGGAGCTTAAAAAAGTTACTATTGGACTGGGAATATGTGGCAAAATCCTAGTAGGAAGAGCATGCGTGAGAACAAGCACATTCACGTGGTTGAAAACAAATTTGAAACCATCTCGAGTACAAATCTAGGAGTACGTACGAATCTAACAATATTGATTGGGCGTTGTTGAATGTTGATACTTTTTTGATCAAAGTAGAGATACTTTGACTACACATAAAACTTATATGTAAACTAGAAAGGATAGGAGGGAGTATATCGTTTGTTTAAAAACGAAATGAACATTGAATACCCTTTATATATGATTTGCAGATGCTATGATCACCGGTTCAAAATTTTGAATCCGCCTTAGGTATCACGTGCCCCCACTCGTTCTCTCTCGATTTCATCTCGGGGTCCGGAGATCGATTGAAAGAAGACTAGGGTGGGTACTTGCGAATGATACTCAGCGGAATGTTCAAATGAGGCATGCGGGAGGATGGACTCGACCGGAGGGCGACATGATCGATGGAGAAGAGGGTTGGAGAGGAATGAGAAATAAGCAAACGCCACATGATTATACTTGAACGGCTCAAATAAAAAATAAGTTGTCTAGCTTGGCCTACATAGTGAAAGGCCTAATGCGCAACGCGGAGCACTGACGCTCTAATATGGCCAGGAAAACAGGGAAACCGACATGTGGGGCACACCCGTCGGGGCGATGTAGCGCAGACTAGTCCAATGGAGGAGCTGGCCCACGACCTCCTCGCCACTAACAACCGTTCATGTGGGTCGTTGGGGCCAACAACGTGGCGCAGCTCCAGCACCGCCTCTGGACACGACGACCGCGGTGAGCGACATGCTCATCATCGCTAGACACGGTCGGTTTCAGCGTGCTGAGGGTGGCGTTAGTGTTGTGGCATGACCAACAGTATGTTTGGTTTGTGCCCAAGGTTGCACCATCAAAGCATTGGGTAGCCAAAATTTTGGTTGAGGTATTGGTTGCCCATGATTTGGCCGACATTGGCAAGAAAAATGAACTAGAGTTGGCTAGAGTTCATTGGCATGCCAAAAAAATGGCAACCATCCAAACAAAGACCAATCTTTGGGTCATGACCAAAATTTTGGTAAGGTGCACTTTGGCCACAATCCAAACAAACCCCAACACCCGGCTCGTCGAGGATGCACGGGGCATCGCGACGCGTCCGCGGAGTGGTGTAGCGCGGCCAACTGCATCCTTAGGACCTGAGAACATGTTGGGTCATCTTGCTTTTTCAATGACATGCGGGGATCACATGTGAGCAAAGGGCATATCCAACGTTTCCACGACCGCAGCTGACTACCCTGGCACACCAAAACCCTCGTCCCTCACGCCGTCACGCGGTGTGTTCCCAGCCGGTGCCAGCTGCCCGCATTCATGTCGTCTGTTTGTATGCCATCGTTAAGAGGCTCGGTGCCCGAGGAACCAACTCCGGCGACTTAATGACGCACCCGGACGCTTGGCCTCACCAGAATGTGCTACTTAATGCGGCAACACCCAACTTCACTCCACACCATAGCGCATCGTCCTCCTACCTGGCACCACATCCGCCATGACCACAAGCGTGAACGCTCTGTCGGAGAGCTTGTCTTCGGGGATGAAGCTCGAGGTCGCCGCCCTCACTCAAGTCGCCTCTCGTGACGCAATAGCGGCGTAGCCGGACACGGACGTGACCGCACAAGCGATGGCCACGCTAGCGGCCGACGATAGGAGCACCGCGTCCTACTTGCCGCCGTCCAACGTCCGGCACCGCCGAGGTCAGGGACTCCTCCGAGTATGAGTAGGGCATGGGAGGCGGCAGGGCATGGTGTGCCAACTGGCCGGTCCATATCCCGTGTTCTACTCTTCCTCGCCGGAGACCGCACCTTCACTTCACACGTCTTGAACCCCGCCCCCGTACATAGAGATCGCAGACGGAGGACATTGGTCGCCGCCGTAGAATAGGTTTAGGGTCGGGTTTCTTTTATTTTTCTGTCCTATAAAAGTTCGAAATGTAATGAAAGTCTGCCGTGTTTGCATTAACCTTGGCCGGTGTATATGAACTTTCACAATAATATAGTATATTGTAGGAGTACTAGCAAGATGCCCGTGCGTTTCACGGAAGATCAAGATCTTGTGGGAGAAAAGGATGAACGAGGGAAAGCCTTGTCTGCAAATGTGGAGAGGAGTGCGGGTAAATTGTCATAGTTTCCTTCCTATCCGTTAGATATAGACCGGACGGCCTATATTGCAAGATGACAGGCACACCATCATCACCAACTCTGCTTTTTATTGAACCGAGACAAATCTAACATACGAAGTAAAATAAACACATAGGGTCTATACATACACAATTTATCTTAGGCACTCCAATAGTACGTCCACTACACATTCACGCATTTCACATCTTTCTACATCTACAGGAACCTACGAAAGGGTTAACGTAAATTGCCTCTCTCTCTCTCTCTCCTCCCCTGATTTTCATGGTGGTGGGCCCCTCCCTCCCCTCATTCTACAATCAACAGCTCACATGTTTCACATTATGTTAATTACGTAACTGGGATTACGTAGGTGTAGCATTACTCGTCCTAAAAAACCCAACTAAGCCAACCTCCCAGCATATTGTCACGCCCAATATGCGATACTATCCTAAAGAGACTCGAAGATCCCACCAAGGATAGAACCACATATTGAAACGCTTTTGCAAGGTGGATATCATCACATCAACATTACACAATAGATCGGGATACATACAAGAGGCATAAAATGCCACACGAATACAACAATATATCACACACAATATCAACATCCGAATACGGATGAAACACAAACAGAAGCTCAAACGACATCCACCCTGCTAGCCCAGGCTGCCGACCTGGAACCTATCCCCTGATCGAAGAGGCAGAAGAGGAACTCAACGCAAGCAAGCATCGCTCTCGCGTCATGATCATCGCAAAACCTGTACCTGCAACTGTTGTTGTAGTAATCTGTGAGCCACGAGGACTCAGCAATCCCATTACCATGGGTATCAAGACTAGCAAAGCTTAAAGGGAAAGGAAGGGGTAAAGTGGTGAGGCTGCAGCAGCAACTAAGCATATATGGTGGCTAACATACGCAAATAAGAGCGAGAAGAGAGCAAGTAGAACGGTCGTCAACTAGTAATGATCAAGAAGTGATCCTGAACTCCTACTTACGTCAAACATAACCCACAAACCGTGTTCACTTCCCGGACTCCGCCGAGAAGAGACCATCACGGCTACACACGCGGTTGATGCATTTTAATTCGGATCTGGTGTCAAGTTATCTACAACCGGACATTAACAAATTCCCATCTGCCTATAACCGCAGGCACGGCTTTCAAAAGATTATACCCTGCAGGGGTGTCCCAACTTAGCCCATGACAAGCTTTCGCGATCAACGAAGGAATAGACCTTCTCCCAGGAACACCCGATCAGACTCGGAATCCCGGTTTACAAGACATTTCGATAATGGTAAAACAAGACCAGCAAGACCGCCCGATGCGCCGACAATCCCGATAGGAGCTGCACATATCTCGTTCTCAGGGCAACACCGGATAAGCGAAGCGTACAGGAACCAACGTAACCCAAGTTGCCAAGGGATGGCCCCGCAGGGTGCTCTAGTTTGGACCAACACTTAGACAAGCATTGGCCCGGGGGGGCTATAATAAAGATGACCCTTGGGTTAATTACTCCCAAGGGAAATATAGGAGGTGGTGAGGCAAATAGTAAAACCAATGTTGGGCCTTGTTGGAGGAGTTTTATTCAAAGCGAACTGTCAAGGGGGTCCCATAAATCACCCGACCGCGTAAGGAACGCAAAATCCGGGAACATAACACCGGTATGACGGAAACTAGGGCGGCAAGAGTGGAACAAAACACCAGGCATAAGGCCGAGCCTTCCACCCTTTACCAAATATATAGATGCATTAATAATATAAGAGATATTGTGATATCCCAAACAAAATCCTGTCCACCATGGAGCAATCTTCAAACTTCACCTGCAACTAACAATGCTATAAGAGGGGCTGAGCAAAGCGGTAACATAGCCAAACAATGGTTTGCTAGGAAGGGTGTCAAAGGTTAGAGGTTCATGGCAATTTGGGAGGCTTGATGAGCAAAAGATAGGTAATGCAGCATAGCGATAGAACGAAGCAACTAGCATAGCAATGATAGTAGTGAGATCCAGGGTAGCGGTCATCTTGCCTGAAATCCCGCAAGGAAGAAGAACGAGTCAATGAAGAAGACAAGCGGAAGTAGTCCAACGAATCCTCACAATCGCAACATTACCGGAACTAAGAAGCAACACCGGAAAGAAACAAACAACATGGTAAATGCACAAGCATAAACATGGCATGATGCACAATCAAGTATGATGCATGTCCGGTTTAAAGAGGCATGGCATGGCAAACTGCAACACACAATACTACAAATTAAATGGAGCTAAATATGCAACGAGTTGCATATTGACAAAACACCACATGCAATTATTTAGTTTGATCTCGGTTATGTACCCAACAATATTAAATGTTATTAGCATGGCAAGGGGGTGAAAAATAATGAAACTACCTATCTAGGCAAGTTTAAATGAGGCCGGAAACAACAAACAATAATTCCGCAAAATCCCCATGTGCATATTTTAGATTCGGTACTGTTCTGCCCTAAACACAATTTTATTGTCGTTAAACAGGAAAATAAAGTGCACCATGTTAATCTAGGCATTTTTCCACCCCTTTTACATATAAAGTTTATTTAAAATGGAGCTACGGTTATTTAATTATGAATTAAAGCATTTTAACATGGCATTTATGCAAATTAACACAAACAACATTTTAAACATTTTTAACATAGATGAAAGTGGCATATTATTAATCTACACAATTTTTCTGAGCATTTTACATGTTTAAACCATTTTAATCCGATGCACGGTTGTGGAGTTATTAAGTGCATGAAGATGGAGGGTCAATCTGTAAATATGCAGTTTTTGGATAATAGAAAAAAACGCAACAGGGAAAAAAATATGACACGGGCCGAATCTGGAGGGGCTGGGGGGCCTCACCCATGGGCTCGGCCCAGTCGGTGTAGGAGGCCTGGCAGGCCGGCTTGGTGGTGAGGCTGGGCTGCAGGGGCACGCTGGACCGAAGTCGAGGCCGGCCCAGGCGCGTGCGGTCGTGGCCTTGCGCGGTCAACGGCGAGGAGGGAAGACCGGATCGGGGCGATGTAGGGCGCGGCGGCGGAGAGGGGCCATCTCCGGCGAGGGCATGAGCGGGGAGGCCGGGACGGGGCCGCAGGTGGCCGGATCCGGTGGTCCCCGACCGGATCAGGTGAAGAGGAGGCCGGGGCGGCAATCTACACGGCGGCGAGGCTCGGCTCCGGTGGCGGCGCTTGGCATCCCGGGTGGCGGCGGTGCCCTGCGAGGGAGAGAGAGAAGATGAGAGGGCGAGGAGGAAGAAGGACAGGAAGGAGAGGGAAGGAGGAGATGGGGCGTGGGGTGCTCGCCGGCGAGGACGGCGACCATCGGCGACGACGACGCGGGACGCCGGCACGGCGGGGCTCTGGATCGGGAGCTCCTCTCCCGATCTGGAGCTTGGGGCGCAGGGGCGGCGCGGTCCGGGCCCCGATGGGCTCGGCGGGCCCTCCCCGGGCCTGGACGGGCTGCGGCGACGGGAACTGCCAGGGGGGCGCTGGGAGGCCGCGTGGCGACCCCTGGTTGGCGGGGAGCGATGGCCGGGCGGCGGCTGGCCATTCAGGACGTGCCACGTGGCGGAGGGGGGCTGGAGGGCGCCGGATTTGTAGCGGGAAGGCGGTGGCGCGGCCCCCAAGGTGGGAGGAGGTGGCTGCGGGTT
>NC_041383.1:379864537-379873136 GCF_002162155.2 Triticum dicoccoides | reverse complement strand
TGGCTGCGGGTTGTGTGGCATGGAAAAAGAGGAGGAAGGGGGTTAGGGTGACCAGATTTGGGAGGAGGGGGTTTAAATAGGAAAGGGGGGCTAGGGTTTAGTCTCTAGGGGGTTTTGGAGCGTTTCGGGGCCTCAGATCGACATCGGACGGCTCCAGATCGAGGGGAAGTGTAGGAGGGCTAGACGGGCTGTGCTAGAAAGAGCAGGGGCTGAAGCAGGGAAGAGAGAGAGAGAGAGGCCCGGCAGCAGTTTCGGAGACCGAAACGTCCGACGAATATACCGACTATATCGCGGTTATATATTTAACGGTTGGGCAGTCAAACGAACTCCGAATGCGATGAAACTTGGCAGGCGCTCTGTCTACACTATAATAAGACCGCACGACAAGTTGCAACCCATTCCGAGAACATTTTTATGCCACTTATAAAATAATATTTCGGAGGTGCCGCGGGCGCGTGCGAGTGTGGTCGGGCTCAGAACGGACAATGGAGAGAACCGGCGGAACACGAACGGACGCAAGTTTTATGAAAACATATGGATGCGATGCACATGATGCTATGAGATGAGATGCCTAACATGAACACAATGCAAAACAAAAGACAAAAACCCAACCACGAAGGAAATATGATATCGCATCTCCGGAAAAGGCAAGAGTTGGAGTTACGAATATGGAAAGTTGTATCCGGGGCGTTACAACACTCCACCACTACGAGAGGATCTCGTCCCGAGATCTAGGATGGCACCGGAGGGAAAAGGAAGAGGAAGAGAGGAGGTAAACTAAGTTGCTTCTTCGACAAACGAGTGAAACCACGAACCTTGAGAGGTTGAACAAATTGAAAGAAACAAAACAACAGAGATGACCAAGATTGCAAACAGTCCGTTAGAAAAGTGGAACAAGGAACATTACGAGAACTTGAAGGTTGCGAAGACATGAATGACGAGCACAATGGACAAGAAGGAATTGAAATCACCCTGGTTGAAACGAGATAAGAATGAATAAGAATGATATAATTTTGACAGCACTCCGACTGTAAATGGAAGAAATTGAACATGAACTTGACAAGATGAGAGGATACTTGATGAAATCAATAACACACTGCCTCCGGAACTATTGAAAAAAATGGCACAAGGGGTAAGAAAGATTTCAGACAGCACTCCGGTTGAAAAGAGAAGCAAAAATTGATAAGATGAAAGAGCTTGAATGAGAACACAACACTCTGGTTAAATGGATAAGCACGAAAAGAACATGATCTTGACAAAACGAGATGATTAGTGAAGAGACCAACATCACAATGCCTCCGGAACGAAAGAATAGAAGCTAGATTGTTGGGATAAAAGGGACGGAGAAGAAAATGACAATTTCTTCCACAAATGAACTTGTTAAGCATCCTTGCAAAGAAGGATTGAATGGAGTTATTGGAAAACCAACAACGAAAAACACAAGTTTGTAGTGGGCTTATGGAAAACTTCTCAAAATTGAGGCGAAATTTTGCCACTAACAGAAACAATAGATTGGATTGAGGTCAACATGGAGATGACAACTCCTTTCACCGAGAGGATAGGAGAAAAACTTGGGTCATTGATAAGCACCACAATGAGCAACATTCCTTAGGGAAGGCTTTAGGTGAAAACTAACCCAAGATAACTCCAACAAAGAGATTTATTGGTCGAAAAGATATCTTGAACGAAGAGAAAATGATGGATTTAATTAACTCATTCCTGACAACTTGTGAATCATGAAGCACGAGGAGAAATTGCCAAGGATGACATAACACCATCTCAAAAGATAAGGTAGAAAGGATTGCACTTCGGAATGCAAGATGAAGAATGCTTGAACTCCCCAAAACAAAACATGTGTTTAGCACCATGTTTAATTTTGAGTATAGCTTGGCGGATCATCACCTCGAGAGAAATCTTGAAGAACAATTGAAGAATGAAAAGAATCCTTGATGAACCATCATGTAGAGCCTCAATGAAGAGCTCCGGTAATAAAAGAATGATCAAATGAAAGAGAAGTTGAAAACACAAGGTGAAGCCTTGCAATGATTTAGATGGAGCTTTGCGACGAGATAAAGCGGAAAACTTGGAACTCCGGAAAAGAAAAGATGAAGCATCTCGAACCGAGAAATGTGACATGATGAACAACTCTTGAAAGAAGAAACTAGATCACTCGGATGAAACAATAATAAGAATTACGGTATGCGTATCCTTCACCAATTTAAATTGATGACAAACAATGGATTTGGCATACTACTTATTCTCGTAAAAAGGATCAAGATAGATATGGCGCAAACTTGAGAAGGTATTGATGGAACCACCAGTGGGATTGGAAAGAACGAATGAAATGATACGGTGACAAAGGAAGAGGAATGTTGAAAGAACCACCGTAAGGGTCAAAAATAAGAGTAGCAAAGGCACAATTCACAGGGAAGAATTGAAAAAATGAATGAAGATACTTGAGGGGATTTAAATACATGAGAACAAAGAGATCATGAACTGATTAGAGGGTATTTGAATGATGCACCGGATAGATTTGGAGAACAAGAGTTGAAGGTTGAGAATGAGTAATATTCAGAAATGATGGCATTCGGATTATCAAGAAAGGAAGCAACTCCTGAAATGCTCTGGATGGATGAAAAAAAATTCTCACAATCGAAAACAATTATGAGAGGATGGCATCAAGCTAGAACCATGAATCTTGAAGAGAATGGAGCAAGATTTAAGAGAAAATCTTCTTCGGCCTTCACATGTTGAGAATGATGATGAAAACCACCATGACAATTGTTGAGGCACTCCAGAATGAAAATTGGAAAGGTTGAACCAACGATGAAAAGAATTTGAAAGATCTTGGAGAAAGACATATGACTGATGATAATTCATTCTTACGTCAAACTTCGAAATGAATTTGAGAATGGCTCCGAGAAAATTAGAAGAGTCAGGTAAGATCCTGGGAAAAGACCTGTGGGTTAGGGCCCACTTAAAAGAAATATCGTTGAAGGATTGCTTGAAATAGAGGTTAAACCTGTAGAATTAAATGTCTTGAATGAGATAACAACCTTGAAATATATTGAACGGATTGAGAATGGAAACACAAGTCTTCTGAGATATCTTGAGCAGTCCGGATAAGAATAGAGAGAGGTGAACAATTAAGAGGTGCACCGACGTGGAAAAACATTTGAAATGAGGAAAGGGATATGATCAACACTGAAAGCTTGAATTAACACCACCGGAGAAGAAAATAACAAAGAATGACGAACTTGAAACTCCTGGCCAACTTCATGATAATCACCGGGTAAGAACATTGATTGAAAAGAGTGAGTAGACTTCACATGAATAAATAGATACTTGATTAACATATATGAGTCCTTGCAGAAAAAGGGTGGGAGGGCGGGAAAACAAAGACAACTTGGGACGGATGAAACAAACACCGTTGAGAAAACTTATAATTGATCTCGCAAATATTGAAATGATTGGATCCACTTGAAGAGAAGCACGCCGGTTGGAAAAGAATTAACATGACGACCTCGATGATCAAGAAGGATTAGTATTCACATAGCAATATGAGAACACCGTTTAGGAAAGGTATGGATTCAACATTTGACTTCGAAGCAACTTGAATACCACAAATAAAACAAAACAAAGGATTTGGCTTGCAGAATAAGCCGGAACAAATACATATGATAGAGATTTACCCAATCCCATATCATGCCTCTGTCGGAAAGATATTCTAGGAGCTACTTGAATTCCCACCTATAAACTCCCAAAACTTTCTGGTTATGCAATCTGGTGTTGGGGATACAGGGGAAGCAATATATCTCACCCAAACTAACAATACCTACATCCAGCTGTATCCATCCGTCAACACATAACCAAGAAAACTCCAGAAATCGTGTACCTCAAACTTCGAAAAGCATCCGTTATACGAGTTATGGCAATACTCCCGAACTCCACAGTACTGGGTGGCGTCGAGTTTATCTCACCAAGAACTGCATAAAAGAGATTTTCGATGTCGGCAAAACTCAGGTATTCCAGAACTGCAACGATAAAATTGTGACGACAACACCTCGGAGCTCAACTCCCCGGGTCAAAGCCACATAATAGACAGGAGGCACCAAGAACAATGTTCTCGTCACAAAACCATCGGAACGGTTCTAAGATACCCGCGTGATCCTAAAAAAAATTTAGTGAAATTTGAGGAGAGGAAAGTCAAAACATCTACGTCAGGAGACCTCACCAGAGCGACGAAGGGGCTGAGGAGTAAAAAGAATCCTACTCTCCGATATATATAATCCTAAGACTCAAAATAGTTTTCTTCTAGACTCAACAACGGCCAAGAAACAAGGGGGCTCCTATGGTCGGTCGAGGCTCTGATACCAACTTGTCACGCCCAATATGCGATACTATCCTAAAGAGACTCGAAGGTCCCACCAAGGATAGAACCGCATATTGAAACGCTTTTGCAAGGTGGATATCATTACATCAACATTACACAATAGATGGGGATACATACAAGAGGCATAAAATGCCACACGAATACAACAATATATCACACACAATATCAACATCCGACTACGGATGAAACACAAACAAAAGCTCAAACGACATCCACCCTACTAGCCCAGGCTGCTGACCTGGAAACTATCCCCTGATCGAAGAAGTAGAAGAAGAACTCAACGCAAGCAAGCATCGCTCTCGCGTCATGATCATCGCAAAACCTGTACCTGCAACTGTTGTTGTAGTAATCTGTGAGCCACGAGGACTCAGCAATCCCATTACCATGGGTATCAAGACTAGCAAAGCTTAAAGGGAAAGGAAGGGGTAAATTGGTGAGGCTGCAGCAGCAACTAAGCATATATGGTGGCTAACATACGCAAATAAGAGCGAGAAGAGAGCAAGCAGAACGGTCGTCAACTAGTAATGATCAAGAAGTGATCCTGAACTCCTACTTACGTCAAACATAACCCAGAAACCATGTTCACTTCGCGGACTCCGCCGAGAAGAGACCATCACGGCTACACACACAGTTGATACATTTTAATTCGGATCTGGTGTCAAGTTATCTACAACCGGACATTAACAAATTCCCATCTGCCTATAACCGCAGGCACGGCTTTCGAAAGATTATACCCTCCAGGGGTGTCCCAACTTAGCCCATGACAAGCTCTCGCAATCAACGAAGGAATAGACCTTCTCCCAGGAAGACCCGATCAGACTCGGAATCCCGGTTTACAAGACATTTCGACAATGGTAAAACAAGACCAGCAAGACCGCCCGCTGCGCCGACTATCCCGATAGGAGCTGCACATATCTTGTTCTCAGGGCAACACCGGATAAGTGAAGCGTACAGGAACCGACGTAACCCAAGTGGCCAAGGGATGGCCCCGCACGGTGCTCTAGTTTGGACCAACACTTAGACAAGCATTGGCCCGGGGGGGCTGTAATAAAGATGACCCTTGGGTTAATTACTCCCAAGGGAAATATAGGAGGTGGTGAGGCAAATGGTAAAACCAATGTTGGGCCTTGCTGGAGGAGTTTTATTCAAAGCGAACTGTTAAGGGAGTCCCATAAATCACCCGACCATGTAAGGAACGCAAAATCCGGGAACATAACACCGGTATGACGGAAACTAGGGCGGCAAGAGTGGAACAAAACACCAGGCATAAGGCCGAGCCTTCCACCCTTTACCAAATATATATATGCATTAATAATATAAGAGATATTGTGATATCCCAAACAAAATCCTGTCCACCATGGAGCAATCTTCAAACTTCACCTGCAACTAACAACGCTATAAGAGGGGCTGAGCAAAGCGGTAACATAGCCAAACAACGGTTTGCTAGGAAGGGTGTCAAAGGTTAGAGGCTCGTGGCAATTTGGGAGGCTTGATGAGCAAAAGATAGGTAATGCAGCATAGCGATAGAACGAAGCAACTAGCGTAGCAATGATAGTAGTGAGATCCAGGGTAGCGGTCATCTTGCCTGAAATCCCGCAAGGAAGAAGAACGAGTCCATGAAGAAGACAAGCGGAAGTAGTCCAACGAATCCTCACAATCGCAACATTACCGGAACTAAGAAGAAACACCGGAAAGAAACAAACAACATGGTAAATGCACAAGCATAAACATGGCATGATGCACAATCAAGTATGATGCATGTCCGGTTTAAAGAGGCATGGCATGGCAAACTGCAACACACAATACTACAAATTAAATGGAGCTCAATATGCAACGAGTTGCATATTGACGAAACACCACATGCAATTATTTAGTTTGATCTCGGTTATGTACCCAACAATATTAAATGTTATTAGCATGGCAAGGGGGTGAAACATAATGAAACTACCTATCTAGGCAAGTTTAAATGAGGCCGGAAACAACAAACAATAATTCCAGAAAATCCCCATGTGCATATTTTAGATTCGGTACTGTTCTGCCCTAAACACAATTATACTGTTGTTAAACAGGAAAATAAAGTGCACCATGTTAATCTAGGCATTTTTCCACCCCATTTACATATAAAGTTTATTTAAAATGGAGCTACGGTTATTTAGTTATGAATTAAAGCATTTTAACATGGCATTTATGCAAATTAACACAAACAGCATTTTAAACATTTTTAACATAGATGAAAGTGGCATATTATTAATCTACACAATTTTCTGAGCATTTTACATGTTTAAACCATTTTAATCCGATGCACGGTTGTGGAGTTATTAAGTGCATGAAGATGGAGGGTCAATCTGTGAATATGCAGTTTTTGGAAAATAGAAAAAAAACGCAACAGGGAAAAAATATGACACAGGCCGAATCTGGAGGGGCTGGGGGGCCTCACTCATGGGCTCGGCCCAGTCAGTGTAGGAGGCCTGGCAGGCCGGCTTGGTGGTGACGCTGGGCTGTAGGGGCACACTGGACCGAAGTCGAGGCCGGCCCAGGTGCGTGCGGTCGTGGCCTTGCGCGGACAGCGGCGAGGAGGGGAGACCGGATCGGGGCCATGCAGGGCGCGGCGGCGGAGAGGGGCCATCTCCGGCAAGGGCACGCGCGGGGAGGCCGGGACAGGGCCGCAGGTGGCCGGATCCGGTGGTCCTCGGCAGGATCAGGTGAAGAGGAGGCCGGGGCGGCGATCTACACGGCGGCGAGGCTCGGCTCCGGCGGCGGCGCTTGGCATCCCGGGCAGCGGTGGTGCCCTGCGAGGGAGAGAGAGAAGATGAGAGGGCGAGGAGGAAGAAGGACAGGAAGGAGAGGGAAGGAGGAGATGGGGCGCGGGGCGCTCGCCGGCGAGGAAGGCGACCATCGGCGATGATGACGCGGGACATCGGCACGGCGGGGCTCTGGATCGGGAGCTCCTCTCCTGATCTGGAGCTTGGGGCGCAGGGGCGGCGCGGTCCGGGCCCCGATGGGCTCGGCAGGCCCTCCCCGGGCCTGGACGGGCTGCGGCGAGGAGAACTGCCAGGGGGCACTGGGAGGCCGCGTGGCGACCCCTGGTTGGCAGGGAGCGATGGCCGGGCGGCGGCTGGCCGCTCAGGACGTGCCACGTGGCGGAGGGGGGCTGGAGGGCGCCGGATTTGGAGGGGGAAGGCGGCGGCACGGCCCCCGAGGTGGGAGGAGGTGGCTGCGGGTTGGGTGGCGCGGAAAAAGAGGAGGAGGGGGGTTAGGGCGACCAGATTTGGAAGGAGGAGGGTTTAAATAGGAAAGGGGGGCTAGGGTTTAGTCTCTTGGGGGTTTTGGAGCGTTTCGGGGCCTTAGATCGACATCGGACGGCTCTGGATCGAGGGGAAGTATAGGAGGGCTAGACGGGCTGTGCTAGAAAGGCCAGGGGCTGAAGCAGGGAAGAGAGAGAGAGAGGCCCGGCAGCAGTTTCGGAGACCAAAACGTCCGACGAATATACCGACTATATCGTGGTTATATATTTAACGGTTGGGCAGTCAAACGAACTCCGAATGCGATGAAACTTGGCAGGCGCTCTGCCTACACTATAATAAGACCGCACGACAAGTTGCAACCCATTCTGAGAACATTTTTATGCCACTTATAAAATAATATTTCGGAGGTGCCGCGGGCGCGTGCGAGTGTGGTCGGGCTCAGAACGGACAACGGAGAGAACCGGCGGAACACGTACGGATGCAAGTTTTATGAAAACATATGGATGCGATGCACATGATGCTATGAGATGAGATGCCTGACATGAACACAATGCAAAACAAAAGACAAAAACCCAACCACGAAGGAAATATCATATCGCATCTCCGGAAAAGGCAAGAGTTGGAGTTACGAATATGGAAAGTTGTATCCGGGGCGTTACACATATCGCGCGGGAAAAGACCCGGCCGCGCCATTTTAGTCGGGATTACCGGATTACTAGTAGTAGTATCGATGGATCGCGCGAAGCAACAAGATTTTTTTGAGGGGGTGAAGCACCTAGTTTAAAAGGAAAAAAGGCGGTACACTCACATCACTCCTGAGGTGGTCACATTGCACCCCACACACGTTCAGTCCTGCACACGGCTCACACAAACGGAACGCGCTTCGGCTTGCCTCTTCACTGACATGTGGGACTGCACTTGGAGAAACCGACCACGCGCCAAACTCGCCCCGCCCACCGCG
>NC_041383.1:379672520-379864283 GCF_002162155.2 Triticum dicoccoides | reverse complement strand
CCCCTCCACTCCATTCGCTCCGCCAAAGCCGCCCTCCCCGCCGCGCCGATACGTCGGCGCTGCGGTTCGTCGAGGGGATGCACGGCGATCCTCTCGCTCCCACAGTACGCTCTCGTAGACTGCTGTCCTCTAGCCGCGCCGCCACCACTGGCTACGTTCTTGTGGAGGCGCATGACGGTCAGCGCCGCCACCGCTGGTGATGTTCGTGTGGAGACGCACGGCAGTCAGCTTCTCCCATGGTATGCACATTCTAGACTCAGACCCCGTTCATGTCGGTGTAGCGCTGAATGCTAGCTGATAGACGCAGTTAATCTCACTGTTTGCCGAAGTAGTTTACAATCAATATGCTCTGCTTAAGAAGCTTCCTTGCCCTGTTCTGCACTCAATCTCCTTAGCTGAGATGGCATGCCAAGGCCGATTAGTTGCTAAAATATCCTGCCATATATTTATTGTGACGTAGATTGCCATGGTCTAGTAGCCAATCTATTAGGTGAAATAGCTCTACACCGTTTTATACTCGATCTTTGTTGCTGCGATGGCCTTCGATAGTTCGATGGCTGTGTGCTTGGCCTCATTGACTGCTGAAACAGCCTGCCATAATTTAGCACTCAAATATGTTTGCTGAATTAGCTTTACATATATTTCGTTACTCAGATCTGCTCGTCCAAATATCTTGCCATAGCTTTAGACATCGACGTAGGTATTTTTTTTGGCCTTCATAAAAAGCATATATGTTTTTCCTGTAATATCTAGTAGAAGAACTAATTTGTATGTCTAATAGCTGGACAGGACTTGGATAACTTCTGCTCGAAGATTCTCTGTTGCATATGTCAAGGGGGTTGAAAACTTCATGAACTTTATCAGAGCTGAGTACGGTGGTCCGAAATTAGATGTGCTCTGCCCATGTAGCAGTTGTATGAATTCAGTTACAAGACCCCAATCAACTGTGCAAAATCATCTACACTTGTATGGGATGTCAGTCACATATACTAGGTGGGTTCATCATGGTGAAACTGTGAATGTCATTGTTATTGACTACGTGGAAGCAGCAGATCGCCATCTTGATCTGCCCGATGCTCAGGTGGAAGAGGAGGAGGAGGTGGTGGTGGCGGAGTCAGTGAGTTTGACCAACATTAAAACAATGCTACGAAATGCTCGTGCATTCCGTGAACTTTCACCTGCAGAAGAAAAATAGTGGCCCTGCATGTTGGAACAATGCAACATGGCTGTCACCCTAGGAAATAACCTATCAGTATTCTCAGCTATGGTCACCTTTCTTCAGGTGAAGACATCTGAGCGGATGACCAACAAATTATTTGATGCGATGTTGGCTGCTTTCCGCAAATCTTTCCCAGATGCGTCTGAGCTACCACACACCTATAGTAAAATTAAGAATTTCCTTCGTGCACTTGGAATTGGATATGATATGATATGATCCATGTTTGTTAGAATAATTGTGTTATGTTCCAGAAGGATCATGCCAACTTAAGTGAATGCTCGAAATGCAAATCATCAAGATGGAAAGATGGCGATGCTGTGAAGAGGATTCCTCATAATGTTCTCAGACATTTTCCAATTATACTAAGATTGCAGAGGTTGTTTCATGATGTTGAAACAAGAGAGGATGTACTGTGGCATTCTAGGAACAAGGAGTACAGTGATCAGAATGTAATGAGCCATCCATCTCATGGTAGTGAGTGGAAAAGCTTCAATCATAAACACAAAAAGTTTTTTGCTGACCCGAGAAACATTAGACTTGGCTTAGCTTCAGATGGATTTAACCCATTGCCCACCAGAGTGCCACATATAGCATGTGGCCAGTGCTTGTTATCCCTTGCAACATGCCTCCAAATGTCTGCACCAAAGAATCAAACTACATGATGTCCTTGCTCATCCCAGGTCCAAAAAGTCCTGGAAAGGATTTTGATTTGTTCATGGAGCCTCTTGTGGAGTAACTTCAACAACTATGGAGGGGTGTTCTCACTCGAGACCTATATAGTAGCCCACCAGCTGATTTCTTTCTGCGTGCTGTTATAATTTGGTGCATCCATGATTATCCGGCTTTGGGAACTATGTCAGGGCGAACGACACATGGTTAAAATGCATGTGTTCAATGTGACAGGAATTCCCTGTCATATGCAATACTTAGCAAGATATGTTACATTGGACACCGTCGTTTCCTTGCCAAGGACAAGCCGCATCCTAGAAAATACCGAACACATATGTTCAATGCAAAGCATGAAAACCGTGATGCACCAAAGAGGCTCACCACCGATGAGTTGCAAGTGGAATTAGAGAAGGTCAGGCATATTACACCAGGAAACCATTGTGGTAATGGTAGCGGGAAAAGGAAGCATGGCAGGGCAGAAGAGAGATTATTGTTTACCCGTAGGTCCACTTTGTGGGACTTGGAGTATTAGAAAGATTTGGATATGCGGCATAATCTTGATGTGATGCACATCGAGAAAAATATTTGTGACAACATTATCGGCGCACTTCTTAATATTGAAGGCAAGACGAAAGATACCTTATAATCTAGGATTGATTTGGCACACCTGGGTATCAGACGGGATTTGTAGGTGCAAGATGATGGTAAACCACGGGATATGGCACTAGCTATGTACGTCTTGGACAATGTAAAAAGAAAAGAATTCTGTGAGGTCCTGGCACGTGTGAGATTCCCACATGGATTTGCCTCCAACCCTGAAAGGAGAGTTAGTGTAGATGGAAATAAGGTACAAGGGTTGAAAACTCATGACTGCCATGTCCTACTTCAAAGGGTTTTACCTGTTATCCTTAGAAGATTGGGCCGCCCTGCCTTATACAGAGCAGTTGCAGAGTTGGGACAATTCTTCAGGGAACTTTGAAGTAGAAATATCAGGATAGATGCTTTGGAGCGTCTTAGAGACAAGATACCAACTATCCTATGCGACCTTGAGAAGATATATCCTCCAGCCTTCTTTGATGTGATGGTGCATTTGGATGTTCATCTACCTGATGAGGCACTACTTAGAGGTCCAGTACAGTATGGCTGGATGTACCCTATTGAAAGGCGGCTAGGCACTTTCAAGGGCTATGTTAGGAATAGATCTAGACCCAAGGGTTCCATTGTAGAGGCCTACATTGCTATAGAAGCATTGACATTCTGCTCAAAATACATTGAAACAACTGATCAGCTTAACAAAGAGGTGGATGAAGACAATCCCGGGCTCAATGTTTTCGATTATTCTGTTTGAGTTACAAGGAAGAGTCGACAAGAGGATAAACCCAAAGATTTGGACAAAATGGTTTGGTATGTGTTGAATAACTATCCTGAGATACTACCTTATATCAAGTAAGTTCTAAGTACTACAGCTTATACATCGTAATCTACTAAACTTGCAGCACATTCTTATATATTTAGATGTTTGACGCGGTCACTATGTCGTGCATCATCTACAAAAAGGAGTTACCGCCGCAAAATCCTACAAACATTGACAAACTGGTTATGGCCATATTTGCCAAATGGTTCAAAAGCCATGTAAGCTTTTGAATTGCACTATCAGTTTTTTAATATATTGAGTACATAAGATGATCAGCTTGTCTATTTTCTAACCATAGGTTAAGAAGATGCGGGAGGATGGGCAGGAAGTTGATGATGCCCTTTACTCACTAGCAATGGATCCTGATACTCGGGTTAGACATTATGAATCTTGCGTCATTGGAGATGTGCGCTACAACACCCTTGCACGAGACGAAGGCAGGAAGACACAAAATAGTGCCATCATGAGCACGAATACATATGACAGAGACAACTGAAATGTATGCTAACATAACAGACATTGTTCAGTTGCAGTATATCTCCAGTTTCGAGGATCATCGGTGTGTGGTTCTGTTCTGCTGTCGTTGGTATAACCTGTTTTCCAGGATCGCAAAACCCAGAGCTGATGATTATTTCATATCCATCAAAGTCAAGGCGGCGTACCAGACCAACGAGCCTTTTATTTTGGAAAATCAAGCAACACATATATTTTTCTTGGAAGACACATTTGCACGTAGCAATGACTAGAGAGTATTGCAATGGTTTGAGCAGAGGAATTCGTTTAATGAAGTTGCACAACAAGATGATGCTTACACTTCTCCTGATGTACAAGATAACACAGATGTTCCTAATATCTTTGAGAACCATCAAATAAATGATGCCGGCGAAAAGATTGCCTGTCGTGCTGTGGACATACAAGAGTTGATCAAGAAAAAGTCACTGTTCGAGGACGTTGAGGATGAAGAAGAAGATGACACCGCGGGGAATTACGATTCAGATTGATACACATGTCGAAGATGTTGACGCGGCTGCTGCGGATGATGATTACATTCCTTTTGTCGTATTTGCCTGTCAGGAGACGTTTTTTTATCTATTATGTGAAATTGTGTTTGCTATGATAACTGAAACCTGATGAACATGTTGTTTAGTATTTTGCTGTGAGAACATCACTTGTTATGTATGCTGATTTGTGTTTGGTGATTGTATGACGACTAAAACATGATGACATTGTTGCTTAGTTGTACTCATATTTGGCTGTGAAACTTGAATTTGATGACATAGTTTGCTGTTGGACTGCAATTTTCTCGACGTCTTCGAATAAGAACAAAGCTGACCTGACAGGGCCTCTGTTATTTATTTATTTATGAGCAAAAGGGGATACCCCCTGATTTCCGTTAATAGAAATCATTAGATGTTCACAACACTACGCCCAGCCTGCTACACAGGTTTCATTCATTACTAGTTTCAGCAAAGTGCTCATGTCATAGCCACTGAATACATCACGAGTGCTACATACACTACAAATGAAGAGATAATCATCCTACAGTGCACATCGATTTTGCCCATTATCTTCACAAGCTCTTTCATCTCCTCTTTGCTGTCAATGCCGTTTAGCAGCTGTTGTTTGGCCATGATCAGAGGAACTGCATCTTTAACCTTTTGCTCTGCATCTTCCTCTTCTACCGTTCCTTCAGTTACTTGTCTGACACCCCAACCTGCTGGTACTGGGATTCCTCGGCTAACCAAATAATCAGCGTAGTTGCATTCCCCCACATCAGCAACTTCCCAGAAATACAAATCACAAGGATCTTCCCGTTTCTACACGAATCAAATTGGAAGATCATCAACAAACTATTTAAAAAATCAGCAACTGAAAGCAGGAGAACAACACTTAAACATATTATTACCCCATGATTCGGGAATTTGTAGAAGACTCGGCCAGGGTTGAGGATTGTGGTTGAGACGCGACGGATGACTCTGTGTGATTTGCAGCAGTGGCACCACACCAACGACAGCGGGTTGCGATGAGCAATCGGCTGCAGTGCGCGTGCCGGCGGGGGTGTGATGAGACCCACAGGCGATGGTACGGGTGATGACTTGGCGCATATCTGGTTGTTGCCTGCTGAAGAGCAGGTGGACGAGCAGCCAGCGGACATGGTTGATGCGGCCAGAGCTTCTGAAGCTAGGCAGAGTAAGTAGAGAAGAGGAGAAGAAAATGTTGGATATGTCAGTTTCATTACTTGCAAAGTAGCATAGCACCATATATAGTAATAGTCTAGGTTTGGATTCGAACCAGCTACAGGAGCACGTCTCTCTTTTTCTAAAACTCGGCAACGTCTCTTTACTGGTACACTAGCTTGTTCTGTACGCCTTCCCAAGTCTTTGATTTTCTTTCCCTTTTTTGCGAGGAAAGAAGGAGGACAAAATTGAGAGTTCCTGGGACTCGAACCCAAGACCTCTCGGTTGAAAACCAAGGGTGCTAGTCACTTATGTGGAGAACGTTCCCCGGGAGGAGGACAACAGACGAACGCATTTTCCTCGCAGTTTCAGTTGCAACACAAGATCGAATGGTCGCAGTTTCAGGAACATTATCAGGCCAACGAGCCCAATTTTCTTTTCTTCATATATATAAAAAAGTATGCTACTTGCTGTCGGCTTAGAAAACGATTGTGCCAACCTTGACCATTGGGTTGACATTGAACGTTTGTCGTGTTTCTTCAGTCTCTTCTTCCTCGAGCCGCCAAAGCCAAACCAGCGCTAGCGGCACCGCCTGCTCCCGCCTCCCACGGCTGGTTGTGCTGCCGCGCACGCATCATGGCCACATCGCACCCTAAAACTCTGTGCATCTTCCCCGGCTCCTGTTCGTTCCCGTCCGAGGCCTCACCATCGTCCTCTGCCTTGGTTCGCTCACCGCGGCGCCGCCCTCTGGTGTTGTCAACAACAACCGAGAGGAATAAGGAGATGACTATACATGGTGAGGCTGACAGTAGGGACCCGACAGTGCGTGTAGTAATTTTGTTTTTTCAGGACGGAGAAGGGTATCAACTGGGTTGTGCGGGACCTGTGGCCCGTCTATCCCAGGCTTTTATTTCATATGTTTAGCACATGACCAGTCCAGTTAGCTTTTTTCCGTTCTGAAAATGGCTAGCCAACTATTTTGTTTTTTGCAGAATAACCAACATAGGCCTAGCTACTTGCTTTTCTATGCCCTGTTGGGCCGAAAATCTTTCAAGACGAGGAGGCATGCATTTTGCCCGGAAAATGGGCTATAAGTAATAAGAAATGGGCTATAAGTAATAATAAATGGGCTGTAAAATGAAAAAATACAGCAAACAAGCAATCAGTTCCAAAATACGTTTCTCTTTTGGATTTTGATATTTTAAATTTCATTGTTTTTGTGCGGGTAAAATTTCATTGAATTTAAATTAAGGTATGTTTAGATTTAAAATTAATTTGAATCTAGCTAGAAATTTCAGGCTGTATGCTGTTTGGGAGATTTGGAGGCTGACTTGTGGGTCTACTAGGTTGACGTGTATTTTGGCTTTGTCAACTTAGTCCACAATCGATTCTAGTAGCAGTGACCGTTGGATGTTAATCCAACGGCCGGGATGCTTCTTCAATATCTAATCTTCTTGCTCCAGCCGCCCAAACCAGCACCGGTGGGACTGCCTGCTCCCGCCTCTTGTGGCCGGCTGTGATGCCGCACAGGCCGCACCGCCCCACCCTACTTCATTGCTGGCTAGGCCATTCCTCTACTCACCCACACCCCCTGTTATTCTGCGGCGACGGCAGCCTCACACCACAGCCGAACCAGTGCACCCTCGTACTCCTCTCCGCGCGGGCTTCCATTTCCGCGTCTTCGTCGGCTCCGCGTCGTCCCCTTCGTAGGCCTCGTCGTCGTCCACTGCCCTAGTGCTCTCGGCGCGGCATGGTCAACGTGGTCAAGGAACAACTTCCATCGGAAGAGTACTGTACGTGGAAAGACTGACAGCTGGGTCCACGGCAGCCGCAAGGAAGTGCCTCCTTATTATGCGCAAAAGAATTATTCCTCCACCTGACAGTAGGGACCCACCGGACGGGCCACCGTATTTCGCGAAAAAACGTTTTCCCCCTGACTGCTGGGACCCACCAGCTACATCTTCGCATGCAAGGAAGTGCGTCTGGGCAAAAAACGATTTGCCCCCCCCCCCAAACTGCTGGGACCCACCAGCTACATCTTTGCACGCAAGGAAGTGGCTGACAGTCGGGACCCAACTGGTCGAAGCGTACGTAGCGTTGTCATTCTAGTCGCGAACGTGTACGTACATACTGGTCGATGTAGAGGCGCGCACGTGTCATAGTAGGGGCGCGCACGTAGCATGTACACATACGTACAATGGCCAGGGTGCAAGAAAGTAAATATGGCCATGTACGTACATACAGGCGGGGTCTCGAACGCCTACTCACGCATACATACGGCCAGGGCTCGTGTACATGGCTAGGTCGGCATGGAGAAACAGCGTCGTTATCGTGTTCATGTTGAGGCAACGGAATGTGTCGTGTTCATCGGGAGGCAACAGAATGCGTCATGTTCATCGGGAGGCAACGGAATGCGTGGGAGCGAACCGGATTGTACGGAACAGGCGATGGAAACAAGGTCTGGCATACCGTAGAACGGAGGAAACGCCTTGTGTTCGACTGGCCACGTTCAAAACGGGATCCTGTTCATCCGGAGGGGTCTAGCATACCGCAAAACAGAGGAAACGGACTTGTGTTGGACCTCCGACGGTGAAAACGTGGTCCTGTTGATCGAGGGGTGTGGCGTACCCCAAAACGGACGAAACGGACTTGTGTTGGAGCGCTACGGTCAAAACGGGGGTCTTGTTCATTGGGAGGGGTGTGGCGTACCGCAAAACGGGACTCCACGGCATACTGTTCATCTCCACCTCGACCTCCTCTAGCCTCCACGGGCTACTGTTCATCCACCGTCGACCTCCTCCAGCCTCCACCTGCGACTGTTCATCCACGGGCTCCTGTTCATCCAGCCTGCACCGTGCGCTACTCCACAGGCTACTCTTCAACCACCCCTCTCCATGGGCTCCTGTTAAACCACCCCTCCACGGGCTAATGTTCGTCCACCCCTCCACCAACTACTGTTCATCCAGCCCTCCACAGGATCGTCCTGTTCATCCAGCCCTCCACGGGGTCCTGTTCATCCAGCCCCAACCGGCTCGATCGATCGGGGTCCTGTTCTTCCAGAGGCAACAGCACAGGGTCCTGTTCATCCGGCCCCATCGCCCACTGTTCATCCAACCCCCCTCGCAACGCTCACTGTTCATCCAGAGGCAGCATCGATTAGCTTCAGTTAGCAACAGTAGCGAAGGAATCGCTCAATCGGGTTTAGTTAACAGCCATCAATCGATCGCTCGGGTTCGGTAACGCGTAGCCTACAGTGCAACCGCTCAGGTTTAGTTAGAGCCTAACGCCTCGCTCGGGTTCAGTTAGAGCCAACGCCTCACACACACACACACGTACGTGTACGAGAGAAACGCGCATCGCTCGGCCCCCGACCACCCACCGTAACCGGGAACTCACCGGAATTTTCCTCGCCCTCCCTTCTACCACGGTTTTTTCCATCATGGACGGCCCAAAGAATGTCATGCAGCTGCGTCTCCAGCCCGCCCAGGACGAAAAGCCCATTTTCTGTCATGATTTTTTGTCATAGAAGTAGGAGCCCACCACATCTATGATGATACCGGGTTTTGTCACAATTATCGTCATAGAAGTGTCATAAGTATGACAGAAAAAAATTGTTCGGCCCAAAATGTCACGGATGTGTCTTTTTTTGTAGTGTAATGAGCTACCTTCTTTGCAGTTAATTAGATACCATAGACGAGCTTGAGGATATCTCCGCTTAGACGGAGTCAGAACTTTAGAAATGTAGAAGACTGGATGTTGGACTTTGTAAGCCTTGCCCTCTTCTTCCCGCTCCACGGTGAGGACAGTGCTGACAACTTGGCTTGTAGCCGCAATGTACAAGAGCAATGGCTCTTGGTTGTTCGAAGCAGCAAGCACCAGCTGGGTGGAAAGCAGGGCTTTGAGTTCAACAAACGATGTGTAGGCTTCGTGAGTCCACTCAAACTAATTGAACTTCTTCATCAATTGGTATAAGTCAGTGCCTTCTCACCGAGGCGGCAGATGAATCAACTCAAGGCTGCAAGGCAACCTATGAGCTTCTGCACGTCATCAAGGCATTCCGGACGCTTCATTTGGACTATCGCACTAATATTTTAGGGTTGACATCTATCCCTTTTTTAGAAATGAGGAATTCGAGTAATTTACCCCCCCCCCCACCCCCCGCACCTTGAAAGCGCACTTCGCTGGATTAAGCATGATGATGTATCGTCATAGATTTGCAAAAGTCTTGATTTGGTCAGTCAACATGTCAGAACCTTTCTTGTTCTTGACCACCATCTCATCCATATAAGCCTCAATATTCTGACTGATTTGCTTCTGTAAGCACTTCTGTACCATGCGATGAAGGTAGCGTCGGCATTCTTGATACCGAATGGCGTGGTGATGTAACAGAAGCACCTGAAAGGGATGATAAAAGTTGTTTTTATCTCGTCTGGCCCGTACAGTTGCATCTGGTGGTAGCCAAAGTACACATCCAGAAATGACGGTTGATCGCACCCCGTGGTGGAATCCACTATCTGGTCTATGCGGGGGAGTGGAAAATAATCCTTGGGGCAGGCCCGATTAATGTGCTTGAAGTCAATGCACATCTGTGGAAACTTGTCCTTCTTCGAAACTATGACGACGTTGGCGAGCCACTCGGAGTGGTATATCTCGTGGATGAACTCAGCTGCCAGAAGTCGAGCGATTTCCTCGCCAATCGCCTTCCTCTTCTTTGTGGCCGAGCGAAGATGTTCCTTCATGGTCATGGCCTTTGGGTCGACTCGCAATCGATGCTCAGCCAGTTCCCCGGGTACACCTAGCATGTCAGGTGGCTTCCATGCGAAGATGTCCCAGTTGTCACGAAGGAACTAGATGAGCTCAGCTTCCTATTTGCTGCCGTGTGTTGTGGATATGTTGGTCGGCACGACATTGGGGTCTTCTCGATGAATATGTACTAGATTCATCTCGCCGACCGACTGAAAAGTGGAATCCACAGTCGGTTTCTTGGAGCGCAGCAAATCACTCAGATCGGCGGTCTTCTTGTACTCTTCTAGCTCGGTGACTGCCATCTGCTCATCCGCAATCCGGGACCCTTGCTATAAACACTCCTCAGCATGCTGTCTACTGTTAGTGACTGTGATCACGCCTTTTGGGCGGGCATCTTGAGCTTGAGATACACGTAGCATGGACGGGCCATGAAACGTACATAAGTAGGCCGGCCTAAGATGGGGCGTGATAGGTACTGTGTGAGTCAACTACCTCAAAGGTCAGCTTTTCCTTCTGAAAATTCTTCTCGTCACCAAAAACCACATCCAGGGCGATCAGGCTAAGTGACTTTGCTTTCTTCCCGAGGATTACCCCGTGGAACTGCATGCTGCTCTCACTAAGGCGGGACATCGGGATGCCCGTTCCCTTTAGGGTCTCTGCATAGAGTATGTTAAGTCCAATGTCGATGTCCATGAGGACCTTGCGCAGCCGAGTGCCTCCTACTACAGGATCATGCACCAGCGCTTGCCGCCCGGGGGTTGCAATGTAAGTGGGGTGATCTGACTGATCTAAGGTGATCGGCGTCTTTGACCAATTCAGGAACTTGGTTGTTGCCGACATAGCCATGTTCACTTCCCGATTGATAACTTCTAGTCAACTCTTGCTGTCAACCTCAGCAAAGATCACCAAAGACACATTCATGTAAGGGTAAGCTCCGCCTTATCTCCACTGTTGGTGTAATCTGGACTCTTATCGCTCGAATGACTACTAGCTCTTGAGCTTGCGTTGGTTTTTCCCTTGAAGAGGAAAGGGTGATGCAGCAAAGGAGCGTAAGTATTTCCCTCAGTTTTGAGAACCAGGGTATCAATCCAGTAGGAGACTACGCAACAAGCCACAAATACCTGCACAAACAAGCACCAACTTGCAATCAACGCGACAAAGGGCTTGACAATCCCTTCACGGTTATTCGCAAAGTGATATCTGATAGAGATAGATAAACGCTAAAGTAATAGTTTTGGTATTTTTGGTTTATGGAACGGAAAGCAAAGATTGCAAAATAAAGGAACGGCGATGGAAATTGGAAAGTTGACGGGAAACTAATATTATGTAAAATAGACCCGGGGGCCATAGGTTTCACTAGAGGCTTCTCTCAAAAAAGAATTTATTACGGTGGGTGAACAAATTACTATCGAGCAATTGATAGAAAAGCGCAAAGTTATGACGATATCTAAGGAAATGATCATGAATATAGGCATCACATCCGTGTCAAGTAGACCGAAACGATTCTGCATCTACTACTATTACTCCACACATCAACCAACTCCTGCCTGCATCTAGAGTATTAAGTTCATAAGAACAGAGTAACGCATTAAGTAAGATGACATGATGTAGCGGGATTAACTCAAGTAATATGATGAAACCCCCATCTTTTTATCCTCGATGGTAACAATACAATATGTCACTGGGAAAGGAAACCGCAAGATTGAACCCAAAGCTAAGCACTTCTCCATTTGCAAGAAAAACCAATCTAGTTCGCCAAAAAAATCGATAGTTCGAAGAGACTTCCAAAGATATCAAATCATGCATATAAGAATTCAGAGGAGATTCAGTTAATATTCATAGATAAGCTGATCATAAATCCACAATTCATCGGATCTCGGCAAACACACCGCAAAAGAGTATTACATCAAAAAGATCTGTAAGAACATCAAGGAGAACTTTGTATTAAGAATCAAAGAGAGAGAAGAAGCCATCTAGCTACTAGATATGGACCCCTAGGTCTGAAGTAAACTACTCATGCTTCATCGAAGAGGCAATGGTGTTGATGTAGAAGCCCTCCATGATCAATTCCCCCTCCGGCAGGATGCCAGAAAAGGCCCCAAGATGGTATCTCACGGGTACAGAAGGTTGCGACAATGGAATAGTGGTTTAGTGGCTCCCCTGGATGTTTTTGGGGTATAAGAGTGTTACGCCCCGTATGTAACTTTCCATAATTGTAACTCCAACGCTTGCCATTTTTGGCCATGTGATATGTTATTTCCTTCGTGGTTGGATTTTTGTCTTTTGTTTTGCATTTTGTTCATGTTATGCATCTCATCTCATCGCATCATCCGCATTGCATCCGCATGTTTTTCAAAAAACCTGTATTAGTTCGCAGTTGCCGCTTCTCCCTTGTCTCTGCTGACCTCCTCTCAGATCAACCGGACCGCTCTCTTCTCTATCTTCTCTGAGCCTGTCAAACCCCTTGTCTCCATGGCCTTCTGTCAGACCCCTCTCGTGCGCGTCTGAAAGCTGTCCTGAACCTGAACCGCATGGTCATGACCGTTGGGTCCGGATCATCCCCAAGCATCCTTAAGATATCTCCAGTTCTTTGTTAGGCTATCTTAGCCTATTTTTACCAGGCCGTTCGATTACGACCGGAGGGTACAAATCTACCACAAGCCATCCCCTTTCCCTATATATAAGCTAGCTCGTTCCAAATCGGGTCAAACCCTAGATCCAAGCGCTCTTGTCCCATCCTTCCCGATCGCCGCACCCACCCACTCACCATCGTCCTTGGGATCCATCCCGATCCGCCCACCTCCTCTCCCTTGAATTCCTCGTCGAGCCAACCGGCGCCCGCGGCCATCTCGCATGCAACCACCCACCAACCAGAGCAGCCAGCCCCGCTCCTCGTGCTCGAGGCCCCCCGAGCCGCTCCTCGCCGGCAACCAGATGAGAATCGCCCCTTCTCCTCTTTCCTTCTTTTTCTTCTATGCGTCCCTTCTCAACTCCCTCTCGTGTCTCTCTACACAGGAAAACACCATGGCCGCCTGAGTTCTTCCACGCCGGCCTGCTACCTCGCCTCCCCGACCCGAACTGGCCCGGATCCGCGTCTCCGGTCACCGAGCTAGTCCCCGCGCCACCGTCGTGCATCAAGCCCTGCGCCTCTCCGCCGCCGCACCAGGTCCCTCTACTGCGTCGCCCGCCTGCGACCTCCTCTGCTTCATCTGTCGCGCCAAGTCCCGCTGTCGCCGAGCCTTTGCATCGAGCCGTTGCGTCCCTCTGCTTCGTCAGAACACAAGCGTTTTGCCTCTGCTTCAGTCGAGCAAAGAGGACGACGCGCCCTTTCCTCCTCTACTTGGTGACCCTCCTCGTCGTCTGTGAGGTTGCGGTGGAGCTGCTGCTCACCTTTGTGGCCCTCCTCGTCGTCGTCAACTAGGTGAGCAGCAGCTCCACCGCGACCTCACCCGTGGCTCCCTCTATCTCTTCCCTTCTTATTTTTCCTCTCTGGTGCTCTCTCGCTCTCGATCTCTCTGTCTCTCCCCTTTGCCTTGAACAGGCAGACCCCGCCGCCATGGATGGCTGAGCCCAGCGCCTGAGCTTCGTCCGCCACCGTTGCCCGGAACCAACGCCGAACGACTCGATCCGCTTGTTCCGGCTGGTTCCTGCCGACCCCGTCGCCATGACCCCCTGCCGGCGTCTTCTCCATTGCCATGGTCCCGCTGCTATATCTATTTCTTCAGAAACGAGAGCAGCAACGTCTCGCTCGGTTTAGTCTGGCGTTCAGTGCATCGCCAGATCCAGCCTGCCCCATCGCTCCACCAGCTGGGCCTCAGCCCATGGTGAGCCACTGCTGCACCCCCCTTCCACTGTTGTCCCAAGTGCAGATTCGGCCCGTAGATGTTTTTTTTTCAGTTCCGCGAATCTAGCATTATCTAGTGTTTTACTATTTTGCAGAAAAATCCTTGTTGTTCATGCATTTAATAACAAATCAATCATGCATCATATGTAAATAATTTATATATGAAAAATGCTTAGTTTTTCATCTAGTTTCATAATATGCCACTTTCAACCATGTTTGAAATGTTTAAAATGTTGTTTTTTTAAATTTGCTCAAATGCCATGTTAAAATGATTTATTTCATAAGTAAATAACCGTAGCACGGTTTTAAAAAAACTTTATATGTAAATGGGGTGGGAAAATTCATAGATTAACATGGTGCACTTTGTTTTACTATTTAACAACTCTAAAATTGTGTATAGGGCAGAACAGTAGCAAATTCATAAATTGCATATGAGGATTTTCCGGAATTGTTTGTTGTTGTTACCAGCCTCATTTAAAATTCCCTAAATAGTCAGTTTACTTTTGTTTCACCTCTTGCCATGTTTAACAACATTTAATATTGTTGAGTACCTAAACGAGAGTGAACTAAATTACTCAAATGTGGTGTTTCATCAATATGCAACTCGTTGCATATTGAGCTCCACTTAACTTGTAGTATTGTTTGTTGCACTTTGCCATGCCATGCCTCTTTAAACGGACATGCATCATGCTTGGTTGTGTATCATGTCAAGTTTATGTGTTGTGTGTTTACCATGTTGTTCGCTTCTTTCCGGTTGTGCTTCTTCTCGATAGTTCCTGTTTCGTTACGACCGTGAGGATTCGTTCGTCTACGCTTGGTTCGTTTTCATCCGTTCGTCTTCTTCATGGACTCTTTCTTCTTCCTAGCGGGATTTCAGGCAAGATGACTGTCACCCTGGATCTCACTACTATCATTGCTATGCTAGTTGCTTTGTTCTATCGCTATGCTGTGCTACCTATCACTTGTTCATCAAGCCTCCCAAATTGCCATGTCAGCCACTAACCTTTTACACCCTTCCCAGCAAACCGTTGCTTGGCTATGTTACCGCTTTGCTCATCCCCTCTTATAGCGTTGTTAGTTGCCGGTGAAGTTGAAGATTTCTCCATGATGGACAGGATTATGTTGGGATATCACAATATCTCTTATTTAATTACTGCACCTATATACTTGGCAAAGGGTGGAAGGCTCGGCCTTATGCCTGGTGTTTTGTTCCACTCTTGCCGCCCTAGTTTTCGTCATACCGGTGTTATGTTCCTTGATTTTGCGTTCCTTACGCGGTTGGGTTATTTATGGGACCCCCTTGACAATTCGCTTTGAATAAAATGCCTCCAGCAAGGCCCAACCTTGGTTTTACCATTTGCCTACCTAAGTCTTTTTTCCTTGGGTTTCCGGAGCCTCAGGGTCATCTTTATTTAACCCCCCCCGGGCCAGTGCTCCTTCGAGTGTTGGTCCGAACCGAGCATCCTGCGGGGCCACCTCGGGGAAACTTGAGGGTTGGTTTTACTCGTTGCTTGTCTCATCCGTTGTGCCCTGAGATAGAGATATGTGCAGCTCCTATCGGGATTTGTCGGCACATCGGGCGGCTTTGCTGGTCTTGTTTTACCATTGTCGAAATGTCTTGTAACCGGGATTCCGAGACTGATCGGGTCTTCCTGGGAGAAGGAATATCCTTTGTTGACCGTGAGAGCTTGTGATGGGCTAAGTTGGGACACCCCTGCAGGGTATAAACTTTCGAGAGCTGTGCCCGTGGTTATGTGGCAGATGGGAATTTGTTAATATCCGGTTGTAGAGAACTTGACACTTGACTTAATTAAAACGCATCAACCGTGTGTGTAGCCGTGATGGTCTCTTTTCGGCTGAGTCCGGGAAGTGAACACGGTTTTGGGTTATGTTTGACGTAAGTAGGAGTTCAAGATCACTTCTTGATCATTGCTAACTTCACGACCGTTCCGTTCGCTTCTCTTCTCGCTCTTATTTGCGTATGTTAGCCACCATCTGTGCTTAGTCGCTGCTGCAACCTCACCACTTATCCATTCCATACCCATTAAGCTTTGCTAGTTTTTATACCCATGGTAATAGGATTGCTGAGTCCTCGTGGCTCACAGATTACTACAACAACAGTTGCAGGTACAGGTTATGCGATGATCATGACGCGAGAGCGATGTTTGCTTGTTTTGGAGCTCTTCTTCTGCTTCTTCTTTGATCAGGGGATAGGTTCCAGGTCGGCAGCCTGGGCTAGCAGGGTGGCTATCGTTTGAGTTTCTGTTTGTGTTTTATCTGTAGTGGGATGATGTTATTGTGTATTATGTTGTTGTATTCGTGTGGCATTGTATGCCTTTTGTATGTATCCCCAACTATTATGTAATGGTCCGATGTAATGATATCCACCTTGCAAAAGCGTCTCCAATATGCGCTTATATCCTTGGTGGGACCTTTGAGTTCCTTTAGGATAGGGTTGCATATTGGGCGAGACAAGTTGGTATCAGAGCCTCAACCGACCATAGGAGACCCCTTGATTGATCATGTAGTTTGGCCGTTGTCGAGTCTAGAAGAAAGCTGTTTTCGGAGTCTAGTTATATCGGAGAGTAGGAATTCTTTTTACTCCTCAGCCCCTTCGTCGCGCTGGTCAGGAATCTTGATGTAGGTGTTTTGAATTACTTCTCTTCCCTTCAAAATTTTCTTTAGGATCACGCGGTTAGTTTTTCCGTTCGTTGGTTCTCAGCTCTTTTCATCCGGTGCATTTCTCGTCAAGTTGACTCGAGCCTCTTCATCTTTGCCAAGTTCAATCCTCAGTTGTTTTCTTTTACCACCCGCCCACCCTTTTCTTCTCGGAGCCGGAGTCCGTAATCGAGTATCCATCCTACTTGTGCAAAGCATTTGCATTCTTTCAACCGGTGTTTCCTCTTGAAGTTATTATCAGGTCTCCCTTCTAGGTGCCTTTGTTTTCCCGCCCTCCCACCCTTTTTCTTCCCGAAGTCTGAGTCTCTTTCGACCATCAATTTCATTCGTATGGAGCCTCTTTAGTCTTCCCTCAATCATTTCAACTGGTGAATTATCGTCTCGGTGGACATTCTTCATTTTTTCTCTTCTCCCGTGGACTCAATTTATGTTTTCGGTGTTGATCGTATTCCTTGCCTTGGCTTAGAAGTATTTCCCCTGCTTGTTTGCCTCTCGCCAGTTTATCCTTCTGGAGTGTTCAAGACATCTCAGGAGATTCGTCTGTGTTCCAATTAATTCGAGGTTGTCACCTCATGCAAATATTTCAATTGTTCCGGTGCATCATCTATCTATTCAACATCCCTTTCCAATGGTGTTTATCTCTTTAGTGGGCCCTAACCCACAGGTCTTTTCCAAGGACCTTACCTGACTCTTCTAATTATTCCAGAGTTATTCTTAAATTCTTTTCAAGTGTGACGTAAGAATGGATCCCATCAGTCACATGCCTTCTCCAAGATCAATTTCAAATTCTTTTCATCTTTGGTTCAACCCTTCCTCTTTTTCATTCTCCCGGAGTATCTCAACAAATTTTGGTTGGTGTTTCCCTTCGTCATTTGAAGATCAAAGAAGAGTTCCTTCTAAATCTTGCCCGTTCTCTCAAAGACTCACGGTTCTAGTTTCATGCTACCGTCTCGAATTATTCCGTTTTTCAGATATTCTTTTCTTACCCATCCGGAGTTTGTCAGAAGTTGTTTTCCCATTTCTTTTCACCGAAGGCCATCGTTCCAGAAGAATTCTTCATCCTCACATTTCAGCTACCTTTATCCAATTATCCCGGTGCATCTGTCAAATATACTTTAATCAGCTTGTTATCTCTTTGTTCTTTTGCATCTAAATCCCCTCTAGCATATTGGTTCTTCTAATTCTTCCCGGTGATTCATTCTCTTTCATCAGTCATTTTCGAATTCTTACGTTGGTTCGTTCAAGATTCTTTTTCTTTGATTATCATATTAATTCATTCGTTTTTTCCAATCCTACTGGTGGTTCATGAAGACTTTCTCAAGTTTTGTGCTATACCCCCCCCCTTAATCCTTTTCAACAAGAATAAGTAGTATGCAAAATTTGTTTATCATCAATTAAATTTGGTGAAGGATAAGCATACAATAAATCTTATTCTTATTTCATCCACGTGAGTAATCGCTTCCTTCAGAGTTTGTTCTTGATGAATAAATCTTAGTTCCAAGTGTTTTCATCTTTTCTTTTCCGGAGTTCAAATTTCCTCGGCCATTTTGTCGGAACTCCCATCTAAATCACTGCAAGGCTCATCTTATTCTTTCATCCTTCATTCTATATCATCATCCTTTTGTCCTCGGAGTTCTTTATGGTGGTTCTTCATGATTTAATTCATTCTTCAAGAGTTCATCAAGATTATTGTTGGAGGAGCGCAAATATCTTTTCCTCTTGCGTCTCAAAGTGCAATTAATTCTCCGTGTTTCTTTGGAAGTGGACTTTTGCATTTCTTCGTTCTTCTCAACTATTCAGACATTGGTTGTGGTATAATATCACCTCAAATTTTGAGTTGTTTTGATAAGTCCAGAACAAGCTTAATCGTTTCATTGTTGGTTTTCCAATGACTCCATTATAACCTTCTCGGAAGGGTGCTTTCCAAGCTCATTTGTGGCAGAAGTTGGCATTTTCTCCTACATTCCGTTATTCCAATGATCTATCTTCTATTCTTTCTTTAGGAGGCATTGTGATGTTGCTCTCTTTGTCCCATCATCTCGTTTTGCCAAGATCCTATTCTTTTATTGCTTATCCATTTAACTGGAGTGTTGTGGCTATCATTCCTCTTTTAACCGGAGTCTCATCCAAGGGCTTTCATTTTGCCAATTTCATATTCTATTGCTTCCATTTCCAAACGGAGTGTTGTTGTAATTGTTCTTATCGTTCCTTGTACATTTCATTTCAACCGGAGTGCTTGCATGTACTTCTTGTCCATTGTAACCCTTTTCTTATGTCTTTCAACCTACAAGGTTCTTGTAATATTCCTTGTTTCTCTTTGCTAACGGAGTATTTGCAATCTTGTTCATATCCATCGTACCCTTTCTTTCGATTTGTTCAACCTCTCAAGCTTCTTTGGTTTCACTCTTTTGTCGAAGAAGCAACTTAGTTTTACCTCCTCTCTTCCTCTTCCGATTCTCTTCGGTGCCATCCTAGATCTCGGGACGAGATCCACTTGTAGTGGTGGAGTGTTGTAACGCCTTGGATGTAACTTTCCATAATTGTAACTCCAACTCTTGCCATTTTTGGCCATGTGATATGTTATTTCCTTCGTGGTTGGATTTTTGTCTTTTGTTTTGCATTTTGTTCATGTTAGGCATCTCATCTCATCGCATCACCCGCATTGCATCCGCATGTTTTTCAAAAACCCGTATTTGTTCGCAGTTGCCGCTTCTCCCTTTTGTCTCTGTTGACCTCCTCTCAGATCAACCGGACCACTCTCTTCTCTATCTTCTCTGAGCCTTTGAAACCCCTTGTCTCCATGGCCTTTTGTCAGACCCCTCTCGTGCGCGTCCGAATCTGTCCTGAACCTGAACCGCACGGTCATGACCGTTGGGTCCGGATCATCCCCAAGCACCCTTAAGATATCTCCGGTTCTTTGTTAGGCTATCTTAGCCTATTTTTGCTGGGCCGTTCGATTACGGTCGGAGGGTCCAAATATACCACAAGCCATCTCCTTTCCCTATTTATAAGCTAGCTCGTTCCAAATCGGGTGAAGCCCTAGATCCTAGCCCTCTTGTCCCATCCTTCCCGATCACCACCGTCACCCACTCACCATCGTCCTCGAGACCCATCCCGACCCGCCCACCTCCTCTCCCTTGAATTCCCCGTCGAGACAACCGGCCCCGCGGCCTTGTCGCCTGCAGCCACCCACCAACTAGAGCAGCCATCCCCACTCCTCGTGCTCGAGGCCCCCCGAGCCGCTCCTCGCCGGCAACCAGATGAGTGTTGCCCCTTCTCCTCCTTCCTTCTTTTTCTTCTCTGTGTCCCTTCTCAACTCTCTCTCGTCTCTCTCTGCACAGGAAAACGCCATGGCCGCCTGAGTTCTTCCACGCCGGCCTGCTACCTCGCCTCCCTAACCCGAACTGGCCCGGATCCGCGTCTCCAGCCACCAAGCTAGCCCCCGCACCACCGTCGTGCATCAAGCCCTACGCCTCTCCGCCGCCCCTCCAGGTCCCTCTACTGCGTCGCCCGGCTGTGACCTCCTCTGTTTCACCTATCGCGCCAAGTCCCGCTGCCGCCGAGCCTCTACATCGAGCCGCTGCGTCCCTCTGCTTCGTCATAACACGAGCGTTTCGCCTCTGCTTCAGTCGAGCGAAGAGGACGACGCGCCCTTTCCTCCTCTTCTCAAACCCATGCCTTGGGCAGTGAGCAACAGCTCCACCGTGACCTCACCCGCACCTCCCTCTATCTCTTCCCTTCTTATTTTTCCTCTATGGTGCTCTCTCTCTCTCTCACGATTTCTGTGTCTCTCCCCTTTGCCTCGAACAGGAAGACCCCACTGCCATGGATGGTTGAACCCAGCGCCCGAGCTTCGTCCGCCACCATTGCCCGGAACCAACGCCGGACGAGTCAATCTGCTCGTTCCGGCCGGTTCCTGTCGACCCCGTTGCCATGACCCCCTGTCGGCGTCTTCTCCATTGCCATGGTCCTGCTGCTGTTTCTGTTTCTTCAGAAACGAGAGCAGCTACGGCTCGCTCGGTTCAGTCTGGCGTTGACCGCGTCGCCAGATCCAGCCTGCCCCACCGCTCCACCAGCCGGGCCTCAGCCCATGGTGAGCCACCACTGTGCCCCCCTTCCACTGTTGTCCCAAGTGCAGATTTGGCCCATAGATGTTTTTTTAGTTCCGCGAATCTAGCATTATCCAGTGTTTTACTGTTTTGCAGAAAAATCCTTGTTGTTCATGCATCTAATAACAAATCAGTCATGCATCATATGTAAATAATTTATATATGAAAAATGCTTAGTTTTTCATCTAGTTTCATAATATGCCACTTTCAACCATGTTTGAAATGTTTAAAATGTTGTTTGTTTAAATTTGCTCAAATGCCATGTTAAAATGATTTATTTCATAACTAAATAACCGTAGCTCGATTTTAAATAAACGTTATATGTAAATGGGGTGGAAAAATGCATAGATTAACATGGTGCACTTTGTTTTACTATTTAACAACTCTAAAATTGTGTATAGGGCAGAACAGTAGCAAATTCATAAATTGCATATGAGGATTTTCCGGAATTGTTGGTTGTTGTTTCTGGCCTCATTTAAACTTGCCTAAATAGTTAGTTTACTTTTGTTTCACCTCTTGCCATGTTTAACAACATTTAATATTGTTGAGTACCTAAACGAGAGCGAACTAAATAACTCGAATGTGGTGTTTCGTCAATATGCAACTCGTTGCATATTGAGCTCCACTTAACTTGTAGTATTGTTTGTTGCACTTTGCCATGCGATGCCTCTTTAAACCAGACATGCATCATGCTTGGTTGTGCATCATGTCATGTTTATGTGTTGTGTGTTTACCATGTTGTTTGCTTCTTTCTGGTTGTGCTTCTTCTCGATAGTTCCTGTTTCGTTGCGATAGTGAGGATTCGTTCGTCTACGCTTGGTTCGTCTTCATCCGTTCGTCTTCTTCATGGACTCGTTCTTCTTCCTAGCAGGATTTCAGGCAAGATGACTGTCACCCTGGATCTCACTACTATCATTGCTATGATAGTTGCTTTGTTCTATCGCTATGCTGTGCTACCTATCACTTGTTCATCAAGCCTCCCAAATTGCCATGTCAGCCTCTAACCTTTTACACCCTTCGTAACCTTTCGGTCAAACCGAGATGAGCGATCGGTCCCACCGAGATTGCAATGCAAACTCATTGTTTCCCTTTCGTAACATTTCGGTCCAACCGAGATGAGTGAATCGGTCCCACCGAGTCTGCCTGACCAACTCTCTATGTGTCTATTACCAAAATCGGTCTCACCGAGTTTGTGTAATCGGTCTCACCGAGATTATGTTATGCCCTAACCGTAACCATATCGGTCCCACCGAGTTGACATGTCGGTCCCACCAAAAACCCTAACGGTCACATTATTTACTAAATCGGCGCGACCGAGTTTTACGATTCGGTCCCACCGAGTTTGGTAGGTTGTGTGTAACGGTTAGATTTTGTGTGGATACTATATATACCCCTCCATCCAGTCTTCACTCATGGAGAGAGCCATCAGAACATGCCTACACTTCCAACATACATTTTCTGAGAGAGAACCACCTACACTTGTGTTGAGGTCAATATATTCCATTCCTACCACATGAATCTCGATCTCTAGCGTTCCCCAAGTTGCTTTCCACTCAAATCTTATTTCCACCTAATCTAGATCCTGTGAGAGAGAGTTGAGTGTTGGGGAGACTATCATTTGAAGCACAAGAGCAAGGAGTTCATCATCAACACACCATTTGTTACTTCGTGGAGAGTGGTGTCTCCTAGATTGGCTAGGTGTCACTTGGGAGCCTCCGACAAGATTGTGGAGTTGAACCAAGGAGTTTGTAAGGGCAAGGAGATCGCCTACTTCGTGAAGATCTACCCTGGCGAGGCAAGTCCTTAGTGGGCGACGACCATGGTGGGATAGACAAGGTTGCTTCTTCGTGGACCCTTCGTGGGTGAAGCCCTCCATGGACTCGCGTGATTGTTACCCTTCGTGGGTTGAAGTCTCCATCAACATGGATGTACGCTAGCACCACCTATCGGAACCACGGATAAAAAATATCCATGTCAACATTGTGTTTGCCTCCTCAAACTCCTACATTTACCTTCATATGCAATTGTTTTACATTCCGCTGCTATACTCTTAGAATTGCATGTGTAGGTTGATTGCTTGACTTGTGCTGAGTTGCTAAAATCTGCCAAGAACTAAAACTGGGAAAAGGCTAAATTTTTATTTGGTCAAATAGTCTAATCACCCCCCTCTAGATATACTTTCGATCTTACAATTGGTATCAGAGATTTGGTGTCCATTTTCTTTGATTTCCATAGCTTTTGGTGGTCATAGCCTTGGTTTCACAACCTAGGAGAGTATGGTGTCTAGCGAGGGAAATTACCATCGTAGAGGTCCTTCCTTTGATGGTACTAATTTTGCTAGTTTGAAGCATAAGATGAAAATGCATATTCTTGGACATAACCCTGCCGTTTGGGCTATTGTGTGTATTGGCTTGCAAGGTAAATTCTTTGATGGGAGAGAACCAAACCGTGAAGCTACCGCGGAAGAGTTGAAGATGTTGCAATACAATGCTCAAGCTTGTGATATCCTCTTCAACGGATTGTGCCCCGAAGAATTCAACAAAATCAGCTGTCTTGAGAATGCAAAGGAAATTTGGGACACTTTGATTGATATGCACGAAGGTACCGACTCCATCAAGGAATCCAAATTGGATGTGCTCCAAAGTCAACTTGACAAGTTCAGAATAAAGGATGGTGAAGGCGTCGCTGAGATGTACTCTAGGCTTGCTCTTATCACAAATGAGATTGCCGGCTTAGGAAGTGAAGAGATGACCGACAAATTCATCATCAAGAAGATCCTAAGAGCCTTGGATGGAAAATATGATACCGTGTGCACATTGATCCTAATGATGCCCAATTACAGAGATCTCAAGCCAACAGAAGTCATTGGAAGAATTGTTGCTCATGAGATGTCACTCAAGGATAAGGAGGAGCTCCACAACAAGTCAAGTGGTGCTTACAAAGCCTCATGTGAAGCTCCCACATCATCAAATGAGAAACAAACCTTCAATGAAGAATTGAGCCTAATGGTGAAGAACTTCAACAAGTTCTACAAGAGTAGAAGCAAGGAAAGAAGCTCCAAGTCCAGGTCCTACAATGACAAAAGATCTTTTAGTCATGAGCGCAATTGCTACAATTGTGGAAGACACACACACTATTCCAATGAGTGTACGGCTCCCTACAAAAGAAGAGAAGATTCTCCAAAAAGGAGTAGAAGAGAAGAATCACCATCAAGAGAAAGAAGGAGTAGAGATGATCGTCATTAACAAAGAACATCCCAAAGAAGCAAGGACTCAGAAAGGAAGGACAAGTCATCAAGGAGCTACACAAAATGAAGACATCAAGCTCATGTTGGTGAATGGGTATCCGGCACCGACTCCGACAATCACTCTGAGAGAGGCTATCACTCTGTCTCCGAATATACTCAAGATGAAGGTGTTGCCGGTCTAGCACTTGTGTCAACCAACTCCTATGACATATTTGACTCACCAAATGAAGGAATTGGAAGATGCTTCATGGCTAAAGGCCCAAAGGTATCACACCCCTAGTATGTTGATTTCAATAGTGATGAAGATGACTTGTTAGGTGATGATGATTTACTTGTTGACAACTCTAGTGATGAATTCTATGATGAAATGTCAAATAATCATGCTAATCAAGATAAAACGAGTGACAATGATAAGGAGAAGATTGAGCGCCTAACTAAAGAACTAAACACTCTTAAGTTAGCTCATGAAACTATCTTGGAAGATCATCGAGAACCTTTAAAGACTCATGAGAAGTTACGCTTTGAAAAGCTCAACCTTGAGCAAGAGCATGACTTTTTAGAGGCAATCAATGATGATCTTCGCAAGAAAAGTTCTTCTTACATTGCCAAGCATTTACTCTTATCTACTTACATGCCACAAGTCAAGTCTAGTAACAAGAACAAGAAAGATTCTTCCTCTAGTAGTAACTATAATCATGCCAAATCCAATGTTGTTGCTTCTAGTAGTTCTCTTGATTCCACTAATGATTCTCTTAGCCAAGTTACACAACCTTGAGCAAGAAAATAGCTTATTGAAGGGAATTATAGATAAAGGTGTTTACAAGAGCCTTGCCGGAAGTAAGCAATTCGAGGAAATTGTACGCAAGCAAGGAAGGCACCGGAAGAATCAAGGTATTGGTTTTGAATGAACGTTCAATGCCAATGGAGTTGAGCGGGAAGAAGATCAATACCCCAAGACGAAGTTTGTTCCTCAACAAGAGAAGTATGATCCTACTTCTTTCAAAGGGACACAAGCTCAAGATGATCTTCCACCACAAGACCACAAGCAAAAAGGCAAGGACAAGCTTCAAGAGGAGATTGATGCATTTGAAGAAGCTCCTAAGGCCATGGTCAAGTGGGTTCCCAAGACTACATCAAGTTCTACTTCATCGAGTACAACTACAACTCCAAGGATTCTCATCAAGATGATGTGGATTCCAAAGAAGAAGAACTAGAGAGTTCTTGAGGGTGACTCCGCCAACATACTTCACTCATATCATTTTGGCAAGGACAAGTGCAATCAACTTCCACATCTTGCACTAGTTCAAGGAGTCACAAACCCTCTTGTTGGTAAGACAAGGAACAGGGTAACCTAATGCTTTCATGGACATCATCTTGTGTGTGCGTCACTCTATGTCTATGGATATCCTTGTTTGTTCCTTGTGGGACTAACCCGTGTAGGTATTGAAAGTGCAACTCGCTCCAATGGATTGCTCCAAATGATCTACGTCAACATTGAGCATCCACATCTTGAACACCTACATGAAGTCATCATCGACAAAACCCAAGGTTAGTTCATCCCTCTTAGGGAGGATCTCACATCTAGGGGGAGCTTTACTCTAAGAATTGAGCTAAAGCAACTCTAATGGTGTGAACACAACAATGCTTTATGTAAAAGTGGTAACCCAACTTGTGCTTAAACGATGAGTATGACCTATGATCAAATGTTCTCATTTGACTCCTAAGTCAATATACTCATATATAGATGACCTAGTCATCGCCAATTGCTTGATAGATGCTAGAAGTGTTTGTGCATGCTTTGCCACATATTTCATTTGCCATTTTATTGTGTGAGCATGTTGGTTGCATACTTTACTCATTCGAGGACGTCCACTTGTTGTTTTGATTGTTTGGTCTCTTTCCTTTTGCCAAGTGGATGGACAAGAATGCCTAAGAACCTTCTCTAGCTATCTATGCTCTTCTTGTCTCAAATTCTATTCATGCTACATCACAAAGTTTGATCAAGTCAGATTCGAACCACTCTGTGTGAGGAGCACTCAGAGTCCTCGATACGTCATAGACTTAAACTTCCAAAACCACTTTGTGCATTTCGGTCTGACCGATTCACCCTTTTCGGTCATACCGAGATCACTAAGTTGATCTAGGTTTTCAACCTCGGTGCAACCGATTAGAACATTTTGGTCACACCGAGTTGCAGTAAGTGCTTGCAGTTTTGCATCTCGGTGCCACCGAGTTGTTCCACTCGGTCACACCGACAGGGTCGGGCTATATATACTCACGGGTCAAATTTTGGAAAAAATTCCGAAACCCTTCACCCGCGCATAGCCTGCTCTGGCTCTTTGGGTCTCCGGATCATCCTCTCGTTGCCAGCGACCTCCCGCCGCTGGTCTCCGCCACCGTCAATGGAATTCTGCCCCGCTATTGCCGCCATAGCAAGTTCACCGCCGAAATAGGGTATGAACTTGACTCTTTGTGCTATTCTTTAACTCCAATTCCTAGCACATTGCTTTGCCATAATTCCTCCCACGTATGAAATCATCCTATCCAGCAAAATGATTCCGTAGATTAGATTTGATTTGAAAATTTAGGGTTAGGTTTCCGCCGAACTCATTTCAGACCGACCGAGTTGTAGAAATTGGTCTCACCGATTCGTCTTAGGCCATTGCACATGTGATTTTAGGTCTGACCGAGAATTGCAAATCGGTGTGACCGAGATCGATTCTTTGTGAAACCCTAGCAGTCCCGGTGCCACGGAACTATGACTCGGTCTGACCGAGTTCATTAGTTTAGGTTCCAAAAGCTGCTTTGGTATCACCGAGTTTACAAATTGGTAGCTCTGAAATGCTTTCTGTGGAAAACTAAAACTAAGTTTTTGACTCAATTATTTTTGCAAAAACCTCTGTACTTTGTGATGGTCATCTACTCTACCTCATCTATATCTATTCACAGGGTGTGCTGTCAGTGAGTTTGCCTGAAAATGTTTGATCAAAGTGATAGTCAGAATAAGTCAGAGGAACAAGCTCAGATGAGTGAGGGCACTAGTCAGAGGAGCACACCTAGCAATTTGCCGAAAGCAGCAACCAGGACAAGGAAGAAGAAAACCTCGGATTCTGAAGATGAGGACTATATTGATGTTGAGGATGAGGCCACTTCTAAGAAGAAGATGCTGAAAAAGGAGTATGGCATAGCTTCTACCACTAAGCCAGGCATGAACAAGAAGGCACCTGCCCGGAGAGTGCCCACATCCAAACCTAGGAAGGTTGCCACTAGTGAAACCATGAAGTTCACCCTTGAGTCTAAAGAAGAAGCTGCTGGTGAAGATAAGAAGAAGAAGAGGGTGAGAACCACTACTACCAAAGTCCTTGGCAAGCCCTCTATGAGGGCAGATTCTGATGAGGAAGAATAAGAGGAAGAGGATGCTGCACCAGCACCCAAAGGTCAGAAGCTCATGGGAGATGCAATTAAGTCAGGGGCTGCTCCATCTAAGCCCAAAGCTGCTCCCAAGGTTGCTGCTCCAGCTCCAAAGCCTAAACCCAAGAGGAACACCAGAAGTATACCTACATCAGAGAAGAACAAGGCCCTAGTGCCTGAAGCTGCTGAAGAAGAAGACGATTCTCTTGTTTTAGAAAGTTGAAGCCCAAGATTCCTGACCATAATGATGCTCATCCAGTAGCTGAAGACATGCATATCAGAAAGGATGCTGGACTGAGATCATGGAGACAGTCATATCCATATGCTGTGAGGAGAAGGACAACAGTTGATTACCGATTTGACACAAAGGAGCAACTGGATTTTTATGAGACAATTTTGCTTGACAAGAAGCCCATTGTGTGTGACATGAGATGGATCAACTAGGACTACATCAAGAAAAATGAAGCTCACTATCTAGGAGTATATGATATCTTCAAATCATGTGGAGTTGATGAATTTGTTGCTCAGAAGCTCACCAAGTGGAATGATGAGCTCATCATGCAGTTTTACTCCACAACTCACTTTTACCCAGATGGGAAGATCATCTAGATGTTTGAAGGTACTAGGTACCAATCCACAGTTGAAGAATGGGCTGAGTTGATCAATGCCCCAAAAGAATCTACAGATGACTTGGATGTATATGATGAGAAGAAGAAAGACCACAACTCTATGACACACATGTATAGAGAGATCCCAGATAAAGCTTTGGAAACCACAAGCTTGGATATGTACACTTCTTGTTGTCTGGTCTGCCTACAATCAACTAGATCCTCAGGCACACATTGCTACCCAAGTCTGGAGATCACAAGATGATCAAAGGACATGCTATCAACTTGTTGCATTTGTTTGATATACCTAAAAAATTCAAAGTCATGAGTCTGATTGTGGAAACAATCAAGAGAACAGCATCTGATTAGAAGAGAAGTTGTGGGTATGCTCCACACATTCAGGAGCTCATCAACTCAAATATGGGCACATGTACATATCTATTGGATAAGGAGCATCTACCCTTATATCCTGAGTTTGAAGATAACACAATTCAGATGAATGAGGAGGAACTATCATCTGTACAAGCACATGAGAAGAGAGAGAAGGCAAGGGCAGAGAAAGCTGCAAAGATGCCAACTGCTGAAGAGGCATCTTAAGTGTTCCTGAAGAGCAAGCAAGATCAGCTTGGCTATTTGATTGCCTCCACCTTGAGGATTAAGAAGGGCTTGGCCACCCTGACTCAAAACCAGGAGAGCTTGGAGAGGATCATTGAGCAGAAATTCTATGCTCTTGATGTCAAGGTCACTGAGATCCAAACTGCAGTTGAGCAACTTCAAGAGGATGTGGAGGAGAAGAAGGGCAAGTATACTACAGATGCATTTGCTAGAGTGCCCAGAGGACAGAGATCTGCTGCAGTGCATGTTCCAGATACTAGAGCTACATCATCTGCACCAGCTGCCACAACTTCAGTGCCACCAGCTCCAGCATCCACTCCACCAGCTCCAGCTACATCAACTGATGCTTTCATCCTTGGAGTCATCTCTACACCACCTCATGAATACCAAGCATGAGAGTCGTTTAGCACTACACATTTTTGAACTTTTTGGTAACTTGTTGCCAAAGGGGGAGAAAAATGTATAGATCATAGGCTTCAAGAGAGAGTGTTGCTTTTTATCTCTCTTGTTTTTGGTGGTTGAACTTCTTTAGTGTGTGCTTGCTTGATACATTATGCCTTTTGTGAGATACCTAGATGATCATGTGTTTGATCATATGCTACCTTGATGCTTGTTGGATGATATTATCTCTTATATCCTTATATGATCATTTACTTTTCTTGGTGATGAGTGCATGTGTTCAATCATTATCATTTTGAGCGCTCCACCAAGATGTATGTGACATGAAAGAGTGACCCATGGTCCTAACACATTGTGCATTTGCAGTCCAAAGCAAATTTAAATAGTGCACAAATTTAGGGGGAGCTCTTGCTTTTCACATACTTCTCAAAGCGGCGATGTTTTCCAATCTTATTATCATTTGTCAAAGTTTTGATCTATATGCTGTCATCAATTACCAAAAAGGGGGAGATTGAAAGTGCAACTATCCCTGGGTGGTTTTGGTAATTCCTAACAACATATAGCTCATTGAGCTAATGCTATTTCAAGATAAATATTTCAGGAAAAGCTTAATGATTGGCATGGCATGGATGAGAAAAGTGGACCTCTCAAAATGCTAAGGACAAAAGGATTGGCTCAAGCTCAAAGCACAAGACTCTACATTTTACTTTTAGTGATCCAAGATCACATTGAGTCCATAGGAAAAGTCAATACTATCAAGAAGGGATGAGGTGCTGCTTAATGAGTTTCTTGCTCAAAGTGCTTAGTGATATGCTCCAAAACCCCTCAGCTACTATCTCACATCCACATATGAACCAACCAAAAGTCAAACTCGGCCCTACCGAAACCATCTATCCGGCGCCACCGAGTTCAGTTGACATAGCCACTGCCAGAAACCCTAGTCTTTTCGGTCTCACCAATAGGGATCTCGGTCTTACCGAGATGGGATTGTAATCTCTCTGTTTCCCTTTGTAACATTTCAGTCAAACCGAGATGAGCGATCGGTCCCATCGAGATTGCAATGCAAACTCATTGTTTCCCTTTCGTAACGTTTCGGTCCAACCGAGATGAGCGAATCGGTCCCATTGAGTTTGCCTGACCAACTTTGTGTGTGTCTATTACCAAACTAGGTCTCACCGAGTTTGTGTAATCGGTCACACCGAGATTACATTATGCCCTAACCCTAACCATATCGTTCCCACCGAGTTGACATGTCGGTCCACCGAAAACCCTAACGGTCTCATTATTTACTAAATCGGCCTGACCGAGTTTTATGATTCGGTCCCACCGAGTTTGGTAAGTTGTGTGTAACAGTTAGATTTTGTATGGAGGCTGTATACCCCTCCACCCACTCTTCACTCATGGAGAGAGCCATCAGAACATGCCTACACTTCCAACATACATTTTCTGAGAGAGAACCACCTACACTTGTGTTGAGGTCAAGATATTCCATTCCTACCACATGAATCTTGATCTCTACCCTTCCCCAAGTTTCTTTCCACTCAAATATTCTTTCCACCAAATCCAAATCCTGTGAGAGAGAGTTGAGTGTTGGGGAGACTATCATTTGAAGCACAAGAGCAAGGAGTTCATCATCAACACACCATTCGTTACTTTTTGGAGAGTGGTGTCTCCTAGATTGGCTAGGTGTCACTTGGGAGCCTCCGACAAGATTTTGGAGTTGAACCAAGGAGTTTGTAAGGGCAAGGAGATCGCCTACTTCGTGAAGATCTACCCTAGTGAGGCAAGTCCTTCGTGGGCGACGGACATGGTGGGATAGACAAGGTAGCTTCTTCGTGGACCCTTCATGGGTGGAGCCCTCCATGGACTCGCGCGACCATTACCCTTCATGTGTTGAAGTCTCCATCAACGTGGATGTACGATAGCACCACCTATCGGAACCAGGGATAAAAAATCTCCATGTCAACATTGCGTTTGCCTCCTCAAACTCATCCCTTTATCTTCATATGCAATTGTTTTACATTCCGCTGCTATACTCTTAGAATTGCATGTGTAGGTTGATTGCTTGACTTGTGCTAAATTGCTAAAATCTGCCAAGAACTAAAATTGGGAAAAGGCTAGATTTTTATTTGGTCAAGTAGTCTAATCACCCCCCTCTATATATACTTTCGATCCTACAGGGGGCTCCCTAATGACAGTGCCCAAAGCTGAAGGGGAGGCTTGCTGGTGAACAGTGGTGCTCATTCCCATATTTACTTTCCTGCAATATGCAACGTGCCTCGTGGAGTCATCAAAACTTCTGTTTGGTGTTTGAAGAACAATATGTTTTGTAATATTTTATTAAGATTCCGCGATTTCCTTCTCGTTTGCTTGATGTATTGGAGATATGCCCTAGAGGCAATCATGTATGATGATATTTCTATGTGTTTATGAATAAAGATAGTCCTTGGACATTATCAATCATATGTACACCAAGTTTGTGACTTGCTTGTCGTACTATGCATTGTATGATGACTGTCCTAAAAGGTCCCTAGTCGAAAGGGATGTGTGGACGCGCAGCCGACTAGACTAGCATATGACACGGTCGATGGATCGGTCTCACTAGCCATGGAGCATTGGATGCTAACCGGATAATATGGACTTGGAAAGGTCTGGTCGGATTCGATGTAGTCGAATCTGAGTCGAGATAAGGACCGAGTCGGATAGACCCAACTATGAGACGCAGTGATATGTCATATGTGAGTCTCTAGTGCAACATACGTTCTATGTCCTAATACCTGAGCAGACGCATGTACTCGGGATGGTGACAGGCTTGCTTTGGGCGGACCAAACGCTACTCCATGACTGGGTAGTTACAAAGGTAGGTTTCGGGTTTGTCCAGTCCCATGCTGCGAGACATGGTCGATCAAGATGGGATTTGCCCCTCCGATTAGGAGAGATATACTATGGGCCCCTCGTGTGATCCGACCAGGATAAGCATGGCCATGCGACAAGGATTATGAGATAATCCGGATAGTGGCTGGTATCACTAGAACGAGAAAGAGGTTGGGCTAGCACAAGGATGATAGTCTCGCCTTGAGCCCGACAACATATATCGTGCAGCGAAGGGAACAGAAGTGTGACACGTTGTACAGGTTCGCCTAACCAGCTTCATAGTCTGCTTGGTGGTCGGCATGCCTTGCTAGAGGCCGCTACCAACCGTGCAGGTCGGAGGTGATCTGAACTGTGACCAAGCCGACTTGAACCTAAGGGGTCGCGCGCTTAAGGGAAGGAACCTACGAGGTCGGTTCGGAGGACACTGGTCGGATGTGATCCGAACTGGACTTGGAACGTGACTGAGTTGACTTTGGGATTTAGGGTCCGTGCGAGGCCCAAGTGTTGAGCCCGCGATGGACGCCTAAATAAAGTGGAGGTGCTGCACACTCATGCGGTTGATTGCTTTGGCGCTATCATTAGGGTTTGCATGTGTTGCGAATAGCCACCTCCACTCACCACCGACTGTGTGATCGGACCTAGCAGTCCACCGCACTGTGTTCCTCCTGCACGCGTGGATACCGTTAGAGGCGGTGCACTTGCACCGCTCCGGCGAACTTGTACATGGGATCAGACGACCAACTATTCGAGGGAGATCGAACGAGGAGGAGACGATCCACGCGGACGTGCTGCCCCAACTCTTCTTCCGCTGCACGCCACTACGCGTCCAGTGGTAACAATCTGTGATCCATCTCCCGTAGCATGTTCTTGGTTGTCCTGCGTGTAGGAATTTTTTATTTGCGGTCGACGCACCCTACGTAGAACCCAAGAGTGGTATCAGAGCCTCTGCTATAGGATTTGGATTCAGATCGTATGCATATTAGATATGTGGAGGCGGCAGATGAGATCTGTTGTCGTTGATGAGATCGGCTATGTGCATGGTTGATGTGATCAACTGCACATGGGGATCGTTGAGGCTATTTTTTCTGTCAATCGGGATCAATGAGGCCGTGACACGATCTACCCCTACCGGACGGTTATCCGCCATCGGGGTTAATAGTGAAACATAAATCCCAATCGGACTTGCGATGATCGATGAGGTCGGTCAGATTAGAAAATTCGGCGTGATCGGAGTTCAGATGTGATCTATGATTTCTGACACACAAATCGGACCGCCGTGTGCGTAGCGCCGTGTATTTCATACCCGACACACAAACCGGTAGAATGCGATTCTATGCATAACTTTGTTTTGCAGGTTTGATGTGAATAGTATGGCTCATGTGTATGTGATGCATGTGTGTAATTTATACGTGGTCTGCGTGTCATGTTTGTCAGCCGGCAGGAGCCAAAGTGTTGTCATTATATTGTATAACAACCTGCGTGTCGACTTGTGACTCTATGTAGAATTCATTACTAATTGTAGTAGTTGGATAATAGAGATTAGGTTGGTGGCTTGGCGTCCCGGCATGAAAAACAAGATGGAGTTCCTAGATGGTCATCAGAGTCGGAGCCGACCTGGAAGAACGTCCATGAAGGAGCCATACTATTTCACAATATGTGTTTATTTGTGATTGTTATGCTTCTTTATTTCTATGCATGTTAGAATGGTAGAATGATCCCTCATGAATATCAAGCGAATTGCCATCCCCGATGTTGCACCTTCGCACGTCAAGTATGTCTAGTAGTGGGCTCATAAAATCGGGGTGTTGCTGGGTGTCCTTGAACTGAAGGGTTCGTGTCGGACATGGACATGCACTGCATCAGGTTAACTTGACAAGGCTATAAAACGGTTTTGGGCCTTGTGGCAAAGAAGGTTGGGAGTCGGGGTATAAGATACCTTCCCGACCGACAGGAGTCGTATAGAGATACGATTAGCAAGGAGTTGCTTACCGGATAGGTATGTTGGCTAGCAGTGATGCTAAAGCTCACTAGTTGCATGTGCTAGTCGGATCCTGAATCACTAAGAGTTTGTGGAGGGATGCTGACTTCAGTGGGAGTATTTCTATTTAGGCTAGAATTACTCTACATAAACACATTGCTTAGTGATTGCATATTTTCTGTTGTAGATCAATGGCACCACCTGCTCAACCCAACTTTGCATTGAAATCAATTCTGGAAAAGGATAAACTGAATGGAACAAACTTTACCACCTGGTATAGAAATCTGAGAATTGTTCTCAAGGTAAAAAGGAACATGTTCTAGAGGATCCACTTCCAGAGAAACCTGCCGATAATGCTAATGCCACAACTAAGAATGCCTACCAGAAACTCGTTGATGAATCAATGGAGATCAGCTGTCTAATGTTGGCTTTGTATGGAGCCTGATTTGCAACAACATTTCGAAAATGTTGAGGCTTACGATATGATCGAGAGTCTCAAGAGCATGTTTTAGACACAGGCTAGGACCGAAAGGTTCAACGTCTGGCGATCCTTGATGGATTGTAAGCTGAAGGAAGGTGATCCACTGAGCCCACATGTGATCAAGATGATCAGATATGTGCAATCTTTGGATCGGTTGGGCTTTCCGCTCTTGGATGAGCTGGCTACTGATGCTATTCTGGGTTCTCTTCCGCCCAGCTATGGGACGTTCATCTCGAACTATCATATGCATGGCATGGATAAGAAGCTCACTGAATTGCATGGGATGCTCAAGGTGGCAGAGCAGGATATTAGGAAAGGCATGCATCAAGTGTTGATGGTGCAGAAATTGGCTAAGTTCAAGAAGAGTTGGTCCAAGAAAAAGGCTAAGGCAAAGGGCACAGAGACGGTAACCTCTACTACTGCACCGAAGTCTGGACCGGACTCGAAGACCGTTTTCTATCACTGCAAGGAGACCGGTCACTGGAAGAGGAACTTTAACAAGTGGCTTGCAGAGCATGGCAAGAAGGCCGGGAATGCTGCTTCAGGCAAAGGTACACTTGTTGCATATGTTATAGACATTTACCTTACTGACATACCTAGTAGCTCTTGGGTATTTGATACCGGATCGGTTGTTCATATTTGCAACTCGATGCAGGGGCTGGTAAGAACTAGGCGTGTGGCACAAGGGGAGATTGACATCAGGGTCGGCAACAAAGCAAGAGTTGCTGCGTTAGAGGTCGGCACGATGCAGCTCCAACTTCCTTCTGGATTCATTATGGAATTGAATAATTGCTATTACATTTCTGCACTTAGTCGGAACATTATTTCTGCCTCATGTTTGATGAGTCAAGGTTATGAATTCAATTTAAAGGACAATGGTTGTTCAATATTTTTGAATGGTATGTTCCATGGCTATGCACCCATTATTGATGGGCTATTTATATTGAATCTAGAACGGGAACCGGTCTATAACGTGAATGTCAAGAGGCATAAGCGTAATGAGATAAATCCGACATACTTCTAGCATTGAGGGCTTGGACACATTAGTCTGAAACGCATGAAGAAGCTCCATGATGATGGGCTCCTAACTTCGTCTGACTTCGGGTCATTCGAGACATGTGAATCATGCTTTCTCGGCAAGATTACTAAGTCTCCTTTTGCAAAGAGCTGCAAGAGGGCGTCCGAGCTATTGGAACTTATACATAGTGATGTGTGTGGTCCAATGAGCACAACTGCCAGAGGTGGCTATCAGTACTTCGTGACTTTTACCGATGACTTGAGTAGATATGGATATATCTATTTGATGAGGCACAAGTCAGAAACTTTTGAAAAGTTCAAAGAGTTTCAGAACGAGGTTGAGAATCAGCTCGGCAAGACAATAAAGCTTGTACGATCAGATCGTGGAGGTGAGTACATGAGCTAGGAGTTTGATGATCATCTGAAAAGTCGAGGTATAGTACCTCAGATCACACCTCCGGGTATGCCACAGAGAAACGGTGTGTCAGAATGGAGGAATAAGACCCTATTGGACATGGTCCGGTCTAAGATGAGCAAATCGGATTTACCCTTGTCATTCTGGGGATACGCTCTAGAAACTACAGCTTTCACACTTAATAGGGTACCATCAAAATCCGTAGACAAGACACCACATGAGATGTGGACCGGGAATAGTCCCAATTTGTCTTTTCTAAAGATTTGGGGTTGTGAAGCATTTGTCAAGCGACTTATGTTAGACAAGCTTACACCCAAGTCAGATAAATGCATATTCGTGGGATATCCGAGGGAAACCTTGGGATATAGCTTCTACAACCGGGAAGAGAACAAAGTGTTTGTTGCTCGGAACGGGGTTTTCCTTGAGAAAGAGTTTCTCAGCCGGGAGGCCAGTGGGAGGACGGTCCGACTCGAAGAAATTCGAGGACCACTCGGGGACGGCTCGGCTGGTGATGAGATCATACCGGAGTCAGTCAGGGAACCCGTAGTGGAAGCGACACCAGAACCACGGAGGTTGGAAAGATTGCGCAGAGTGCGTGATGTATTGTTGCTAGAAAGCCACGAGCCGGCCATGTATGCGGAAGCGGTGGTGAGCCCAGATTCCGAGGCATGGCTGGAGGCCATGAGATCCGAGTTAAAGTCCATGGATGAGAATCAATTCTTGGACTTGGTTGATCCGCCACATGGCGTAACTGCCATTGGTTGCAAATGGGTCTTTAAGAAGAAAACCGATGTGGATGGAAACATTCAGATCCACAAAGCTCGTCTTGTCGCTAAAGGTTATGGACAAGTTCAAGGAATTGACTATGATGAAACTTACTCGCCGGTAGCGATGCTAAAGTCGGTGAGGATCGTACTAGCTATAGATGCATATTTCAATTACGAGATATGGCAGATGGATGTCAAAACGGCTTTCCTTCATGGGAATTTAACCGAGGACGTGTATATGATACAAAGTGAGGGTTTTGTCGATCCGACTAGAACTAGTAAGGTATGCAAGCTCAAGAGATCCATTTATGGGTTGAGGCAAGCATCTCGGAGTTGGAACATTCGTTTTGATGAGGTCATCACTAGTCTCGGTTTCATCAAAAGCGAAGAGGACTCTTGTTTATACAAGAAGTTAAGTGGGAGCTCGATAGTGTTTTTGATCTTGTATGTGGACGACATACTACTTATCGGGAACGATGTTTCGATGTTGAATTCGGTCAAGGGATCATTGAATGGCAAGTTTTTGATGAGAGACCTTGGTGAGGCAGTGTATATTTTAGGCATCAAGATCTATAGAGATAGATCGAGGAGGCTGCTCGGCATAAGCCAGAGCACGTACATAGATAAAGTGTTGAAGTGGTTCAACATGAGTGAGGTGAAGAAAGGGTTCTTGCCACTCTCACATGGTATAAGGCTAAGTGAGACTCAGAGTCCTTCGACATCTGATGAGCGAAGCAGGATGAGTAGGATTCCGTATGCCTCGGCAATCGGATCCATCATGTATGCCATGATATGTACAAGGCTTGATGTTGCTTTTGCAATAAGCCTAACAAGTAGATACCAAGCCAACCCAGGTGAGAGTCACTAGGCAACGGTAAAGACTATTTTGAAGTACCTAAAAAGGACTAAAGAGATGTTCCTAGTTTATGGAGGTGAGGAAGAGCTCGTCGTAAGGGGTTACATCGATGCTAGTTTCCAAACCGACAGAGATGATTGTCGATCACAGTCCGGATTCGTGTACGTCCTGAATGGAGGAGCAGTGCACTGGATGAGTTCCAAGCAGGATACGGCGGCCGATTCTACCACAGAAGTCGAATACATTCGGCTTGTGCAGCTGCAAAGGAAGGTGTTTGGATCCGACATTTTCTGGATGATCTTGGTATTTTCCCAGCCTCGGTGAAACTGCTGGACCTTTATTGTGATAATTCTGGTTCCATCACACAAGCCAAGGAGCCGAGGAATCACCACAAGGTCAGACACATAGATTGGAAATATCACCTGATACGAAAGATCGTAAAGAATGGTGATGTAGAGTTATGCAAGATTCACACGGATGCAAATGTTGCAGATCTGTTGACTAAGCCGCTTCCACAACCCAAGCATGAGGGGCACGTTAGAGCTATGGGCATTCAATGTCTATTTGATAGACTCTAGTGCAAGTGGGAGACTGTTGGAGATATGGCCTAGAGGCAATCATGTATGATGATATTTCCTATGTGTTTATGAATAAAGATAGTCCTTAGACATTATCAATCATGTGTACCAGCAAGTATGTGACTTGTTTGTGGGACTATGCATTGTATGATGACTGTCCTAAAAGGTCCCTAGTCGAAAGGGATGTGTGGACGCGCAGCCGACTAGACTAGCATATGACACGGTCGATGGCTCGGTCTCACTAGCCATGGAGCATTGTATGCTAACTGGATAATATGGACTTGGAAAGGTCTGGTCGGATTCGATGTAGTCGAATCCGAGTCGAGATAAGGTCTGAGTCGGACAGACCCAACTATGAGACGCAGCGATATGTCATATGTGTGTCTCTAGTGCAACATACGTTCTATGTCCTAAGACCTGAGCCGAAGCATGTACTCGGGATGGTGACGGTCTTGCTTTGGGCCGACCAAACGCTACTCCGTGACTGGGTAGTTACAAAGGTAGGTTTCGGGTTTGTCCAGTCCCATGCTGCGAGACATGGTCAAGCAAGATGGGATTTGCCCCTCCGATTAGGAGAGATATACTCTGGGCCCCTCGTGTGATCCGACCAGGATAAGCATGGCCATGCGACAAGGATTATGAGATAATACCGATAGTGGTCGGCATCACTGGAACGAGAAAGAGGTCTAGCTAGCACAAGGATGACAGTCTCGCCTTGAGACCGACAACATATATCGTGCGGCAAAGGGAACAGAAGTGTGACATGTTGTACAGGTTCACCTAACCAGCTTCATAGTCTGCTTGGTGGTCGGCACGCCTTCCTAGAGGCCACTACCAACCATGCAGGTCAGAGGTGATCCAAACTGTGACCAAGCCGACTTGAACCTAAGGGGTCGCGCGCTTAAGGGAAGGAACCTACAAGGTCGGCTCAGAGGACACTGGTTGGATGTGATCCGAACTGGACTTGGAACGTGACTGAGTAGACTTTGGGATTTAGGGTCCATGCGAGGCCCAAGTGTTGAGACCGTGACGGACGCCTATATAAAGTGGAGATGCTGCACACTCATGCGGTTGATTGCTTCGGCGCTATCATTAGGGTTTACATGTGTTGCGAATAGCCACCTCCACTCACCGCTGACTGTGTGATCGGACCTAGCAGTCCGCCGCATGTTGTTCCTCTTGCACGCGCGGATACTGTTAGAGGCAGTGCACTTGCGCCGCTTCGTAGAACTTGTACGTGGGATCGGACGACCGGCTGTTCGAGGGAGATCGGACAAGGAGGAGACGATCCACATGGACGTGCTGCCCCAACTCTTCTTCCGCTGCACGGCACTGCGCGTCTAGTGGTAACAATCTGTGATCCATCTCCCATAGCATGTTCTTGGTTGTTCTGCGCGTAGGAATTTTTTATTTGTAGTCAACGCACCCTACATAGAACCCAACATGATGTTCTACGTTGGCAGGGCCCGACCCCACGCATACCTAAGCCGTCGTTGGGCTGTCTGGATCACCAGGAAGGTACCAAGGGGTGAGGGGCTACATGGCCAGTTAGGCTCCTGAGTCGCAATGCTCATGAGTCCCCCTTGACGCGCAAATGGCCTGCAGGGAGGAGATGCGAAAGTTGGCCTTAGTGTTCTATGTCGGTAGGGCCCAGCCCCGTGCGTACCTCAGTCGCCGTTGGGTCGTCTGGATCGCCAGGACGAGGCCAAGGGGTGAGGGTCTACGTGACCATCTAGGCTCCTGAGTCGCGATGCTCAGGAGTCCCCCTTGACACGCAAACAGACCTCGATACCTTTCCTCGCTGAGGTCCTGCTCGGGAAGGATGCGTGATGACCAGGTCCAAGGGACCTGGCAGGGTGGTGTGCGCTACGAGTCACCTGAGTGCAGCCACCATGCCCAGCCCCCTCGCGCGACTTTCCCGAGTAGGAAGCGTTGCGACGAGGCTGGACACTGAGCCGAGTGGCTCCCTGAGGTTGATGCGGCCATGGGGCTGCCCTCAGATGTTTATCACCAGCCTGGAGCATAGTGCTTCCACACTTGCACGGGCATAGCCGCTCCTCGACTGTGTCGACTACCAGCGCGGAGCATGGTGCTTCCTCTGGTGCGTGGGTGATGGCTCCCTCTGAGTGGAGCCCCTGGGGCATGTACAGCCCGCCCTGACATGTTGCTTGCACGACAGGGCTAGACGAGGTGTGTCTGGGCACTCGTGAGCCAGTGCGGGACTCACGAGGCCCTACCTCAAGGCGGGTTGTGCCTAGTCTTGGTTCTTGATAGCTATGGTGGCCCTGCGAGATGGTTAGGCAACCTGCGCCGGACGAATCTCCTGAGGTGATCACATGAGAAGGCCAAACACCAACGACCCCAGGAGGTGACGTGAATGGGGCCGGCCCGCCAGACAAAGCTCAGCCGTTGGGTTTATCAACGTTGCAGGGATGGACTCGAGCATAGACATCGTGCCTAGTCTTCTAATGCGAAAGATCCTGAAGAAAGACGACCAGCGCACGGCTCCCGTGGTGGTGAGGCACCAGGTCGCACGCCCTGGCTTGTCCGTCCGCGGTTAGCTCATGCAAGAACAAGGAACCAAGGGCCATGGGAGGTGACATACACGGGGGCTGGCCCACGAGCCAGAGCTCAGCCTCTTGGGTTTAGCAACGCTGCAGGGACAGACCCGAGCATAGACGCCATGCCAGTCCTTAATCATGAGGCGGTCGTGGGTGGGCTTGCAAGGGTGCACGACGTTCATGGTATCGAAGTACTGGACATGCAGGTGACAATCATAAGATAAATCATGCAAGGAGGCAAGCTAGTTTAGATAGATACAAGAACGATACATGCCACAGGGACGGACCCATGCGTCGTAGGGATGATGCAGCCCGAGGGGCGCCCCCAACAGAGTAAGCTAAAGGTGCAAAAGGATACATGTCGTAGGGATAGGCCCGTGCAACTTGGGGATAATGTTGCCCAAGGGGCGCCCCAACTGAATGAATTGGAGAGGCGTTGGAGTAGCTGAAGATGCGTGCTGAAGAGGTTGTTCCTCATGGGCAGCCAGGGTCTTGAGCCTCAGGAGGCTCTGGGGCCCGGGTGGCTCCTGAAGAACTGCCGCAATCTCTGCCAGCACTGCATGATGCCTAGCCTCCTGAGCCACCAAAACACTCCACAAGTGGCACTAGAAGGTGACAGCCGCGTTCGGCAAGCCGAACGGCATGCGAACTTAGTTGTGAGGTGGGCCCTCACACCAACCAACGCGTGAAGTCCAGAAACACCCCTGAGATGTGGCCCTGTTGAGCCCTGGAATGTTGACACAGACACGCATGTCATCATACACACCAGGACGCGGAGCTGCGCCAGGTGGTGGGCGGCGGTCGCCGCGCATGGACTTTGCCTCTTGAAGCTCCCTGGTGGTCTTGGTGATGAACTCCTAAGCACTAGGCACTCCATGCCTTGTGCCCTCTTGAGGGAAACGTGCGGCAAAGCATGCCTCCACATGGTGCCCGAGCGCCTCCCTCGTGACACTGGCTAGATCTGAGGCCCTCTAGAAGAGAGCCCCAGAGCCCAGCCTAAGGAGGGTGTCAGGCGCGCCTTCCTATGCGTGGGAGGGAGGCGCCCCATCTGCGGACGCAGGTCCTGAAGTGGTACTGCTGGAGACGCCGCTCTCCTGAGGCCTTTGGTGGAGCAGTTGCTTCTTCTTCTTGGCAATGGCCTCGGGAGGGTACATGGCGCCTTCGTTATCTGGGTCTTCGGACGCTGCAGCTTGGTAAGCACGCTCAAGGGAGCACACCGCGTCCTTCTCTTTGCAGGCGACCATGATGACGCCGCAGCTCCCAGGCATCTCGAGGACGCTGTAACCGTGATGGGTCAATGCCATAAACTTGGCCACGGTTGGGTACCCAAGGATGGTGTTGTACGGCAGGCAGATGTGGGCGACGTCAAAGTCAATGAGCTCGGTGCGGTAGTTGTCACGCCTGCCGGAGGTGACAGGAAGGCGGACCAGCCCAATCGGGGTGGTGGAGACATCGGTCACTCCTGAGAAGGGCTTGGTAGGCTGTAGCTGATCATATGGCACTTGGAGGCGGTCGAACGTCTCGACGGATAGGACATTGAGCCCTGCGCCGCCGTCGATGAGGGTCTTGGTGACTTGGACATTACTGATGATGGGTGAGCAGAGCATTGAGAGGACGCCGGCAGCCACGCACTTGAGTTGGTCGGAGGAGCTGAAAGTGATGGCGCACTTGGACCACCTGAGCGGGCGCATGGCCTCGAGCCTAGGAAGGGTCGTGTTCACCTCATGAGCAAACTGCTTGAAGATACGTTGAGAGGCTGGGGCATGAGCGCCACCCAAGATGCAAGCAATGGCGCGAGGCTCCTGGAAGCCCCCAGCCCCCCTCGTCCTGATGATGGTCGTCGTTCCTTATTGATGGTGGTGACAGCGGAGGGAGGCCAGCGTTGCCCTAGGGGCGGTCCTCACGAGGCTGGTCTCTCCAGGCGCCCTTGCGAGGTTGGTCCTACCAGCGGTGCTTGCGAGGTCATATGCGCCACTCCTGACGGGGGTCACGGTCATCCCAGGGTCCTCCACTGCGGCCTCCCCCATGGCCGTAGCCTCGGTCATTGCGCTCGGTGCATCGACCGAAGTGCCCATCACGGATGGCCCTGAGCTCCTGACAGTCGTTGGTGTTGTGGCTGTGAACGTTGTGGAAGGTGCAGAACGGGCGGTTGGCCTTGGACGACTCGAGGTGGTCACTGTCGCGCTTCATCTCCGGTTCCGCCACGAACACGGCAGCCCCCTTGCGCTTCACGTCCTTGGCCTTGGCCTTCTTGTCTTCCTGGTCGGCGGCTGGGAGCTTGAGGAGGGAAAGGCATCCCGCCTAAGCCCTTGCGCACTTGGTCGCCATGTTGAACATCTCCAGAGCCGTGCATAGGTCCTCGTGGATTGCGAGCTCCTCCTTCATCTTGACATCACGGACACCATCGGGGAATGCTTAGATGATGGCTTTGTCCGTCACGTTGGGGATCTTGAGGCGAACGCTGTTGAAACACTGGATGTACTTCTATAGGGTCTCCCCTGGCTGCTGCTTGATGAGCCGCAGATCACCAGCGGCAGGCGGGCGGTCACGAGTGCCTTGGAAGTTTGCGACGAAGCACTCGTGCATTTCGCCCCAGGAGGAGATCCATCCCGCGGGCAGCTTCAGGAGCCACGAGCGCACGCCGTCCTTGAGAGCCATGGGAGACCAGTTCGCCATGACCTTCTCATCGCTGTTGGCCACCTCGATGCTCAGCTCATAGAGCTACAGGAACTCAGCAGGGTCGGGGGTGCCATCATAGCGTGGATGTAGGTTAGGCTTGAACTTGCCGGGCCAGATGACGCTGCGCAGCTCAGCGGTGAAGGCACGACAGCCCGCCGTGGTCACTGGAGCCCGTCATGGAGGCGGATCCTGGTCTTGGTACCGATACGCTGTCGCCGCTAGCACCGCGCGATCCTGACATGGTGGTGCAGGGAGTGCAAGAGCATCTTCTTGCGGCCGAGGAATCTCTTGGCAGCTTCCTTCTTCGTGCATGGACGCCCTGCAAGGTGGGTCGCGCCGCGGGGCCGCGCGTCTTGTGGCAAGGGCGGCGTCTTGATGTAGAGGTGGTGGAGGCGCTCCATGGGCTACGGTGCCCATAGCTAGAGGTGGGCGAGGCGACGAGAGAGATGGTGCGGGAGAGCCCCTGGCAGCGCTGACTAGCTCGGCGATGCGGTCCAGCCAGTCTTCGTAGAGGTCGTCGACCGGGCGGTAACGCGGGAGCTCGCGTGAGTGACACGGCTTGCGCGTCCATGCGTGCACGATGAGGGTGGGACGACGAGCCGGCCGGAGTCAGTGACGGGGTGGCGGTGCATCCGTGCCGCCGCACAGAGGGGTGCAGTGATGAAGCTTGCTGTTTGTTCCCCACCAACAGGCGCCATCTGAGCGATGCGAGCGGCAAGGACGGACTGGCGCTCAGCACGGTCTCGGCAAGCGTCAGCCATGGATGCGGCCGAGCAATGGTGCGTCGATCGATGGAAGGAAGGCTTCGACGCACTCCCTACCTGGTGCGCCAAATGTCGGATTCTGGGTTCCGGCAAACCCTTGAGGTTCGAACTCTAGGTTGCACACGAAGAATTCTCTCTCCCTAGTTCGCTCGCACAACGATCTCACGTCCTAGCTCGACGAACCCAAAGAACACGGGACACAGAGGTTTATACTAGTTCCGGCCACTGTCGTGGTGTAATACCCTACTCCAGTGTGGTGGTGGTGGATTGCCTTGTGGGCTGAGGATGAACAAGTACAAGGTATGAACAGCCTCCTGAGGAGATGTGTTCTTGAGCTCGGTGAGCTGGTGCGTGTGAGGGTGGTCTGAATTATCTCTCTCCCTATGGTGGTGGCTAGTCCTATTTATAGAGGCCCTGGTCCTCTTCCCGGATGTAGGCGGGAAGGGATCCTACAATGGCCAATTTTGAAGGGAGACAACTAGTACAAGCTATCCTGACAAAAGGTGGTCCTCGCCTGCCAAAGGCTCTGGTGGTGATGCAGCTATGGGCTTGGTGATGACCTCCATCCTACTGTCCTGCTTGTCTTGGTATCGTTGCACCGATATGGAAACCTTTGCCTGATGCCTCGGGACTCCTCACTTGCGCCTGCCTCTTTAGCACCAAAGAGGCAACTGGTACACTGCGCCTGCTGGCGCCCGCCTGGCCTTGGTCGTCATGGCTCACGTCACGTGAACCTCGCGAGATGCCCCTCGCATAGATATATCCGCTCCTCGGGAGCCATCCTAGTGAGGCTTCCCCCGAGGAGGTCTTGGTGTCGTCCGCCTCGTGAGGCTTGGCCCCTCGCAACGGTGTTGATTGGTTGCTGCTGAAGATGGGCCGTACCAGGCCGTTGGTGGAGCTGCGCCACGGGTTGCAGGCAGGCAAGCCTGGGTACCCCCGTTCCCAGGATGCCAGATATTTGGGTTTTGTTTGACAAACTTGATCTATTTATGTTGTAATGGGAAGAGGTGCTATGTAACAGGTTCGATCATACGGTGCTTGATCCCAGCGACAGAGGGGAACCGACATGTATGTATCATCGTTATTAAGGAAAACAAGATGGGGTCTATTTCTACATGAATAGATCTTGTCTACATCATGTCATCGTTCTTATTGCATTAATCCATTTCTCCATGAACTTAATACACTAGATGCATGCTGGATGGCGGTCGATGTGTGGCGTAATAGTAGTAGATGCAGGCAGGAGTCAGTGTACTAATCTTGGACGTGATGCCTACATAATGATCATTGACTAGATATTGTAATGATTATTTGAAGTTCTGTCAATTGCACAACAGTAATTTGTTTACCCATTGTTTGCTATTTTTCTTGAGAGAAGCCACTAGTGAAATCTACAGCCCCTGGGTGAAGGAAATATGCCCTAGAGGCAATAATAAAGTTGTTATTTATATTTCCTTATATCATGATAAATGTTTATTATTGATGATAGAATTGTATTAACCGGAAATTTAGTACCTGTGTGAATACATAGTTAAAATAAAGTGTCCCTAGTATGCCTCTACTTGACTAGCTCATTAATCAAAGATGGTTATGTTTCCTGACCATAGACATGTGTTGTCATTTGATGAACGGGATCACAACATTAGAGAATGATGTGATGGACAAGACACATCCGTTAGCTTAGCATAATGATCGTTTAGTTTTATAGCTATTGCTTTCATCATGTACATGTTCCTCTGACTATGAGATTATGCAACTCGCGGATACCGGAGGAACACCTTGTGTTCTATCAAACGTCACAACGTAACTGGGTGATTATAAAGATGCTCTCCGGATGTCTCTAAACATGTTTGTTGGGTTGGCATAGATTGAGATTAGTATTTGTCACTCCGTGTATCGGAGAGGTATCTCTGGGCCCTCTCGTCAATGCACATCACTATAAGCCTTGCAAGCAATGTGACTAATGAGTTAGTCAAGGGATGATGCATTACGGATCGAGTAAAGAGACTTGCCAGTAACGAGATTGAACTAGGTACGATGATACCGACAATCGAATATCGGGCAAGTAACATACGGATAACAAAGGGAATGACGTATGTTGTTATGCGGTTTGACCGATAAAGATCTTCGTAGAATATGTAGGGGCCAATATGGGCATCTAGGTTCCGCTATTGGTTATTGACCGGAGATGTGTCTCGGTCATGTCTACATAGTTCTCAAACCTGTAGGGTCCGCACGCTTAACGTTCGATGACGATTTGTATTATGAGTTATGTGATTTGATGTACCAAAGTTTGTTCGGAGTCCCGGATGAGATCACGGACATGACGAGGAGTCTTGAAATGGTCGAGACAGAAAGATTCATATATTGGAAGGTTACATTCGAACACCGGAATGGTTCGGGTCGTCTCGGATATGTTTCGGAGTACCGAGGGTTACCGGACCCCCCCCCCGGGAGGTTAATGGGCCTTAGTGGAGAAGAGAGAGGGCCGGCCAGGAGGTGCCCCCCCGCTTGCCTAGTCTGAATTGGACAAGGGGTGGGGGTGGTGCCCCCCTCCTTCCTTCTCTCCTCTTCCTCCTTCCCTTCTTCTCCTACTTGGACTAGGAAAGGGGGCGATCGAATCCTACTTGGACCGGGAGTCCAAGTAGGACTCCACCCATGGCACACCCCGCTAGGGCCGGCCACCTCTCCTCCCCCCTTTATATACATGGGAGGGGGCACCCCAAAGGCACACCAAAGTTTCTCTCAGCCGTCTACGGTGCCCCCCCCCCTCCACAGTTACACACCTCGGTCATATTGTCGTAGTGCTTAGGCGAAGCCCTGCGCCGATAACTTCATCATCACCGTCACCACGCCGTCGTGCTGACGGAACTCGCCCTTGGCCTCAACTGGGTCAAGAGTTCGAGGGACATCGCCGAGCTGAACGTGTGTTGATCATGGAGGTGGCGTACGTTCAGTACTTGGATTGGTTGGATCGCCAAGACGTTCGACTACATCAACCACGTTACTAAACGCTTCCACTTTTGGTCTACGAGGGTATGTGGACAAACTCTCCCCGCTCGTTGCTATGCTTCTGCTAGATAGATCTTGCGTGATCATAGGAATTTTTTGAAATAGTACATTCCCCAACATCGGGTCTCCTCTTTCTCATTATATTTGCCTTTGCGATCTATTTTATTGCTTTTATTTTCAGATCTATTAAACCAAAAATAGAAAAATACCTTGCTGCACTTTATTTTATTTGGCGTTTGATCTATCAAATTATTACAACTCTCGTACTCCGTTTGCCAATTTCTAACACCGTTACCTGAAAGGGAATGACAGCTGGAGAGCAACAACGGTTGCGAGTATTTGTTATTTGTGTGCAGGTGTTGTTTACGTAGTGTTCCTTGGTTCTCCTACTAGTTCGATAACCTTGGTCTCATCACTGAGGGAAATAACTTTCATCGCTGTGCTGCATCATCCCTTACTCTTTGGGGAAATACCAACGTAGTCTAGTAGACATCACACCCAGGTTTTCAGCCAAGATTATAACTAACCATGTCGACAATAACTCTTAAAAATTATATTAAGTCATATCAATGACGTATCAGCTAGTGAGCAATAATAAGATATCTCAAACAGCAACACATTATCAAAACAACCATAATATAATATGACAATAGTGGTATCTCACTAGCCCTTTCTGAGACCGCGAAACATAAATGTGGAGCACCTCCAAAGTTCAAGCAACGACTAAACATTGTAATTCATGGTAGAAAAGATCCAGTCATGATGCACCCAACATTAGCTACACACAATGCATAAGCATGATAGCAGTGCTCTCAGGTTCTGGCGCTTATTTTCGAAGGTGGTGACACAACATAAAAGTAAAGAGATAGTCCCTTCGTAGAGGGAAGCAGTGATTTCCAGCGGTGCCACAACTCAAGTTTTTAAAATTGAGGTAAATGATATTTTGAGAAATGCACCCTTCTTGTTTACTTTGCAACCATCAGTTATCGATATCTTCCATGCTAAACATGCTAGTGGCGGTTCCCAAGTGATAAAGTAAAGGTTATGACTCCATAGGAGTTTTTGTTTGTTTATTCGTAAGCTCTTTTCTGTTTTGCATTTTGGACTGGGCGTCCCTATTACCGCCCTTTTCTCGTGCGATGGTGAGTGAACAAACACTCATCCCGAGAATAACCCGCTTAGCATGGAAGATACCGACTACCTCCTGCCGTTCCATGAACGATCCAGGCACACAAAAAGGATATTTATTTGAAGTTCTTAGAGATGGCACATGCAAATTTACTTAGTACGGCAGAGTAATACCGCATATAGGTAGGTATGATGGAATCATCTGGAATAACTTGGGTTCAAGGTTTTTGATGTACAAGCAGAATTCCCACTTAGTATAGGCGAAGGCTAGCAAATAGGTTGAGAAGCGGCCAGCTAGAGAGCAACAAAGGTCCTCAACATGCATTACGCATAAGTAACAATGGACACTAGAATGAGTAGGATATGAACACCATGAACATAAATATCATAGAGGCTATGTTGGTTTTGATTCAACTACATGCATGAACATGTGCCAAGTCAAGCAACTCGAACATTCAGAGGAGGATACAATATCAACGTACTACATCACAATCATTTTAACACAATGTTGACATCCAAGATAAATCATTATCCACTCCTAGCTACTTATGCATGGCATGAGAAACTAAAATCTCTAATTGTCATTGCAAACGAGTTTAGTCATAATGAGCTGAATCATGGTTACTAGGCTAAACATATTTACAAAAACAGAACAAATCGAGTTCATACCCATTTCTCTCTGCCACACAAAGTTCATCAAATATCGTCACTATTGCCTTTCACTTGCACGACCGAACGATGTGAAAATAGTAATAGTGCAAGAGTGTTGTGGACTAAGTTGGAATCTGCAAGACAAGGTAATATGGGTTCTTTGTTAGATCAACAATAGTGCAAATGAGAGCCACCCAATATTTTCATCATGGTCTTCTCCTCGGTATGACTCAAATAAAAGAAAAGAAATTCAGAGAAACACATTGAAATATTTTTGGAGTTTTTGGTTTTCTTGAACAAGCTAATAAAATGGAAAAGCAAAAACGAAAAAAACTATTTACACGGGAAAGCTCCCAACAAGAAAAAGAAGAACAAGGAAATCTTTTTGGGTTTTCTTTTTAGTGCTACACTTAACTACTCTAGAAAGAAAAATCAAAAAGAAGCAGGAAATATTTTTGTATTTTCTCAAGGTTTTTCAAACACACAAGAAGAAAGCGATAAAATAAATTTAGCATGGATAATACAACAAAAAAGTGTAGACACCAACAACTGAATGAAATGTGTGAACATGAATGTAATGTCAGTCGAAATACGTACTCCCCCATGCTTAGGCTTTTGGCCTAACTTGGTAACAGTCAGTAGCCTGGATAGTGGTTGGGGTGATAGCTCACGGAGGCTCTCGGTGCGGATGCCTCAGCCTGCCGTGCGGCCACAACCACCGTGTTATGAGCTCGGACCTCGCTCTCAAGAACAAAATATCTTCCCCTACTGTGATAATCAAAGAGAGCAGGTGCAGGCAAATATGTGTACACCACGGAATCTTGGTCAAACAATAATTTATAGGTGAACTTATGGGGTTCACCCTTAAGGATCTTATGGCATTTCATAGCATCAAAGTCTAAATACTGCGTGGCTAAAATAGGGTCATAGGGCAAAGGTGAAACACCCAGCTCTCTTGCTAAACGTGTGGCATAAATTCCACCATAGAAATAACCACTATTAGCATTGTGTTGCAACCGCTGTGCAACAATCTCTCCAAGATTATAACTCTGTCATCGATGAGAGCGGTGCATATGAGGCTCAAGTCTGGAGCACAAAGTGTACTACAATCTTGTTTGCCTACTATACATTTTCCATTGAATAATGCAAAGTACTGAATTGCGAGAAAATGAATGCTCTTTATTCTACCTTGCGTCACTCCCCTCATCTCACCACAACAAAGGCTAGTCAAAAATGTTTGGAACTCACATCTTGGTGGTTGGTCAAGCGAACCCCAGAATGGGATTTTGAAGTGGTGAGAAAATCTCTCTAAAGATATGGTAAATGGGTTTTCATACAGTTTGAATGACACCCTAGACTCACGGGGATGTAATTTAAATCCTTTGACAAATGATTAAGTGAGAGAGTGGTTTTGGTTGCACTTATCTGAAATGTAGGGACCGAGACCAGCATTGTGAACATATTGCTCAAATTCCTCCTTAATTCCCACACTCCCCATATAATCGTCGCAAGTCCATAAGCATGTTTTGGTGGTGGCATCTCGTATGGAACTTTCACTTGGTTCAACACTCCTCTTCGAAGATCTCCTTCCAAAAAGGTTCATCATATTCGCGTAGAATTTTGTGAAAATTTTTGGGTGACAAAAATTTGTCAACAAAACTTCACAATATCGGTGACAACTACTCATAGAGATGCAGAGAGGTCATAGCAAGCATTCAAACTACATAAACACTAAGAATTCAACATGCAAGCTCATCTACAGCAGCACCAAGAGTAGCTAATTATTGAAAATATAAACCACTAAAGCAAAAAATAATTGGACAAACTGTTGGATTTCAGGTTCTGGCAAAACCCTTGAGGTTCGAACAGTGGGGTGCGCACGAAGATTTCCCCCTACCTAATCATGCCCTCAGCCTCACCGCAATCTCAAATCCTAGCTCGACGAACTCGCAACACCAGAGACACGAGATTTAAACTGGTTCGGGCCACCGTTGTGGTGTAATACCCTACTTCAGTGTGGTGTGGTGGATTGCCTCTTGGGCTGAGGATGAACAGTACAAGGGGAAGAACAACCTCCTGAGGCGAGGTGTTCTTGTGCTTGGTGGGTGTGAGGATGATCTGAATCCGTTGAGGTCAGCTCGAGATGAGTTGCCTCCTACTATGGTGGCTAGTCCTATTTATAGATGCCCTGGTCCTCTTCCCAAATATTAAGCGGGAAGGAATGCCACAACGGCCATTTTAAAGGGGGACAACTAGTAAAAGCTATCCTGACTAAAGGTGGTCTTCGCCTGCCAAAGGCTTTGGTGATGACACCGCCTTGGGCTCCACGGTGACCTTCGTCCTGCTGTCCTGCTGGTCTTGGTCTCGTTGCACCGACATGGAAACCTTTGCCGGATGCCTCGGTACTCATCGCCTGCGCTTGCCTCCTTAGCACCAAAGAGGAAACGAGGACACTGTTTGCGTTGGCGCCTGCCTGGCCTTGGTTGTCATGGCTTACGTCATTGGAACCTTGCGAGGTTCTCCTTGCCTTGATCTCTTTGCCCCTCCCGAGCCAGCCTGATGAGGCCACTCCCGAGGAGGTCTTGTGTCATCCGCCTCACAAGGCTTGGCCCCTTGCGAGGGTCTTGGGCGTTTGTTGGTGAAGACAGGTAGTACTGGGCCGCGAGTGGAGCCACACCGTGATCCGCAGGCAGGCAACTCTGGGGACCCCCGTTCCCAGAACACCGACAGTAGCCCCGGGCCCAAGGAGCGCTCGGACTTGGCTTCCAGGAGAAGCCAAAGGGCAAGTGTGGAGTGCCGCGGGCCCCAACAGCCTACGGCCTTGGTCAACGCGTGGCGATGGATTGGACGTGGGCGTCTCCGCTTCCCCATGCTGCCTCGGCAACTGCCCGGCTTGACGAGTCACTGCTGCATGCGGAGAAGTATCATCATTACCTGTGATCGTGGGGACTGCCGGTTGGCCTTCTCCTGCTATAAATGAGGAGGGGGTAGAGCCCCCGTCGCCCATCTCTTCCCATTCCGCTCGCTTCTCCTCCCTTGCTCCGTTGCCAGTAGGGACTCCCATGGCGCCTGTGAAGAGGTTTTCGGCTGCGGAGAAGGGGAAGGCTTGTTAGGAGGGGCCCGGCTCTCCGCCGCCCAAACGTGGACGCGGTCGTCCTCGCAAGCACTGCGCGACCCCCGCCGCGGCCCCTCACGGCTGCGGCGGTGCCCCTCCGCGTGGTGGGAGCCGCCCATGTCGAGGCAGCCCCGTCGATGAAGGGAGGCGCGCCATGGTCGCGCGGCCTCTCCGACCATGCTTCCACTCAGCGGAGGCGCTGCCGGAGTTCGTGGTGTGATCGGAGAACCCTGCCGGCAACTGGCTTCAGCTCCCGCGCTTCTTCACCGACGAGCTGTCGGCCGCAGCTCCAGGTGGGCTCTGGCTGCAGGCGGACGGCTGCTGTAGCAAAGCTTCCTGGGTTGCGTTCGAGACCCCCGTCGTGGGAAATGCTGCCCTAGCCCATGGCTGGCAGACATTTCCCGCGCGCAGCCTGGGCAGGCGGTGCAGCCTCCACTTCAAGTATGATGGCAATGCGAACCTCTACGTGAGGGTGTTCGGAGAAGATGGTCGCCATGTCGGGTGCTGCCTTGAGGACAACGAAGGTGATGAGGTGCTCGGTCTTGGAGACGGTCGTGATGAGGATGAAGGAGAACCCGCTCTCAGCGTCGACCGCGGCTCATCAAGCTACGACGGCTCTTCCTTCGGCGACAGCTCCACCAGTGGCAGCTATGATCAGCCGCCGCACCCGCTTCGAGGGCGGCAGCGGGTCGTCTCGCCGTCGCGCTCCGGTGAAGCGTGAGGTGGGGTCTATCTCAGCCCAGAGAGAGCGTCATGGGTCCCTCCTCGCGAACTACTGCAAGGCACGCGCTGCTTTTGTTTCGGTCTTCTTTTCCTTCCTGCATTGAGAGAGACAAGTATGGGGCCCCGTGGGGGCGTGCAATAAACTATGATTCCCAAGTTGTTATGCTTTGTTTATCATTCCTGTGCCACGTCGCAATATAAATGTTTTATATAAGCACGTAGGAATAACTTAGCTTGATGCGCTTGAAGTAGTTTCCGCCTCACAAGGCGTGCGTTTCCCAGTACTTGCGAGGAGGAATTGCAAAAAAGTTGTTAGGAGATCCAAGCCCTGGTCGCAGGCGCCCCTGGCCATGACACAGTGCCACGTATTGCGGTACCCGAGGGGCACGGATTGAAAGAGGTGCGCCAGCTTGCAGCTCGAACGAGGGTGCCTCGTGAAAAACAGACAAGATGCTCATGAGGGCATGAGCGCACCTGTCCAGCCCCCTCACGAGGTACGCGAGAGAGGGTACAGGTCAAACAAAGAACCGAAGGCAGAAACAGTGGCAGAAGTCGACGAAACAAGATCAGCAAGCGACACCAGAAAGAAAATTTCGATTAAAGAGGGGCAAGCCAACTACGGAAAGCAAATGAAAAGCCTCCTCTGGCACCTAGTCTAGTCTTCTTATCTTCTCACCAGCGCGGAGCTAAGTGGTGCCACTAGGACGTGGGAGGGAGCCCCAGAGGCCCGAGAGCGGCACTCCTGAGACTCGGGGGCGTGTACAGCCCACTCATTATTATGTGAGTGTCACGAGCGGAGACCTTCACAGGCACGGGGCCTTCTTCACAGGCGCTAGGCCTTTCTTCATGGGTAGAACTTCCGGAGGTGCTGGATGTTCCAGGCGTTCTGGATGGGTACCCCATCATGCGTCTCCAGGCGCGCGGCACGAGGCCTGGAGACGGGGGTGACCCTAAAAGGGCCCTCCCACATGGGAGAGAGCTTATGCAGCCCTTCCCTGGAGAGCACCAGCCGTAGCATGAGGTCACCCACCTCGAGCATCCTGGAGCGGACGCTATGACAGTGGTACTGTCGCAGCGCCTATTGATATCTTGCTGCTCGTAGCATATGGTTTCACGACGTCGTTCCTCCCCCAGCACGAGGTCCACCCCCTCGCATGGCGTCCTGCTACGTCTCATCAAATGCCAGGACCCGCGCGGAGCGATGCCTGACCTCGTGAGGGATAACTGCCTCTGCTCCATAGACGAGGAAGAATGGGGTCTCGCCCGTTGGCTTGGTGGCGGTGGTGCGGATGGACCACAACACAGACCAGAGCTCGTCGTACCAGCCCTTGCCGCATGCCTTAAGCTTCTTCTTGAAGGTCCTGGTCTTGAGGCCTCTCAGGAGCTCTGCATTGGCGCATTCGGCCTGGCCATTGCTCCAGGGGTGCGCCACCTAAGCGTAGCAGATCTGTGTTCCAATGTTAGCACAATACGTCTTGAAGAGATTTCTAGTGAACTGCGAGCCGCTGTCGGTGATGATGCGGTTGGGGACCCCAAACGAGCTCACGAGACCTTTGATGAACTTGACCACGGAGCCGGTCGGGATGGTGTGGACGGCTTCTACCTCCACCCACTTGGTGAACTTGTCGATGGCGACGTAGAGGTAGCGGTAGCCCCCAGGCGCTCGAGGGAATGGGCCCAAGATATCCAGCCCCCAGACCGCAAATGGCCACAAGAGTGGGATGGTCTGGAGGCCCTGAGCCGGCTGATGGATCTGCTTGGCGTGGAACTAGCAGGCCTCGCAGGACCTCACCATCTCAACCACGTCGTTGAGTGTCGTAGGCCAGTAGAATCCGTTGCAAAACACCTTGCCGATGAGGGTGCGTGACGACAAGTGGTGCCCGCAGTCCCCGTCGTATATGTCGGCCAGTAGCTCTTTCCCCTGCTCCTTGGAGATGCAATGCAGGGAAACATCATTTGGTCGTTTCCTGTATAACTCACCGTCCTTGACGCAATATGTCGTGGCCTGTCGGGCCACACGCTCCGCGTCCTCCTCCTTCTCTGGCAGCGTCCCTTGCATCAAGTATTCCTTGAATTCACTGGTCCAGCACCCCTCCTGAGGCTCAAGCGCCAAGAGTAAGCGTGCTCCCGAGGTCGGGCCGCAAGCCGGGGCTCCTGAGGCAGGTGGTTGAGGGAGCTCCTCCCGAGGCAGCACAGTTCTTGAAAGTGGCAGTGTTGCCGATGGCTTGAAGAGCCGCTCCTCTAAGATGCCATGCTCTTGGGGTAGCCGCTTGGATGCTCTCCTGGCAATGTCGTCGGCTTCCTTGTTGGTGCCACGGGGCACATGCTGCAATTCCAGTCCCAAGAACTGCTTCTCCATCTTGCGCACCTCCACGAGGTACGCCTCCATGTGCTCGTCCTTCGGCTCATTCACTTTGTTGGAGAAGTTGATGAGGAGCTGCGAGTCGCCCTTGATGGTGAGGCGCTCCACCCCCTGGGCCACTGCAGCCTTGAGGCCAGCTACGAGGCCTTCATACTCTGCTATGTTGTTGGAGACCTTCTCGCCCTGCTAGAAGCAGAGCTGCACGGCGTAGTAAAACTTGTCCTGAGTGGGTGAGATGAGCACTGCTCCAGCCCCCGCGCCCTGGCGTGCAAAGGCGCCATCAAAATACATAACCCAGTCATTTGGCGCTTCACTCCCTAGCGAGAGGGACCGATCCTCGCCTTCTTCAAGCCCCGGGGCGTCCGCCCATTCTGCCACGAAATCAGAGAGCGCGGCTCCCTTGATGACCCTGGTTGTGCTGAACTCCAACTAGAATGCCTGTAGCTCGATGTTCCACTCAGCGACTCTCCGGCGGAGTTAGGGCTCCTGAGAACCCTCTCCAACGGGTAGGCCAAGACGACCTTGATGGGGTGACCTTGAAAGTAGTGCCACAGCTTGAGTGAGGCCACCAAGAGTGCGAGCATGAGCTTTTGAGGCATGGGGTACCGCGCCCTCGTGTCCGGCAACACCATGCTGATGAAGTACACAGGGTTCTCGACAAGGGAGGGTGCATTGGTGAGGCCCGTGACTTCAGGAGGTTGGGGCGTCTCCTGAGACAACGAAGCCCCCTAAACCTGGTCGCTCGTTGGGGCTTCCGTAGGCCCAAGTACGCCGTCTTGTGGAGCCTGGTCCTTCACTAGCGTCGCCGCAGCCCTCACGAAGCCCTATGGGTCTTGTGCCACCCCGGCTGAGGGAGCGGCTTGGCGCGACGTGTCGCTAACCCGGCGCTCCTCCCGGACCGCCACCAGAGCTACGCTGGCAGAGTAAGGGGTGGCGGCAAGGTACATCACTAGGGGCTCGAGAGGTCGGGGCGCCACCATCACCGGAGGGCTGGTCAGGTATCTCTTGAGGTCTTGAAACGCTTGGTCGGCCTTTGGAGTCCACTCGAATGGGCCCTTTTTCTTCATCCGCTTGAAGAACGGAAGGGCACGCTCTCCCAGCTTGGAGATGAAACGCCCCAACATGGTCACGCGGCCGGCGAGCTTCTGCATCTCCTTGAGGGTTTGTGGTGGACTCATGTCTTCGATTGCCTTGACCTTCTCCAGGTTCGCCTCGATCCCCCTGTGGGACACGAGGAAACCCAGCAGCTTGCCAGAACGGAGACCAAAAACACATTTCTCCGAATTAAGAAGCAAGTCTACCTGGCGCAGGCTTTCGAAGGGCTCCTCCAGGTCTTGAATTAAAGTTCTCGCCTTTCGAGACTTCACCACAATGTCATCGACGTAGGCTTCAGCATTCCTCCCGAGCTATCGCCCCAGGGCGATGTGCATCAGCCGTTGAAAGCTCGCGCCCGTGTTGTGCAGCCTGAACGACATGCAAGTGTAGCAGTATACCCCACACGGGGTCAGGAAGGTCATCTTCTCGCCGTCTTCTACCGCCATCTTGATCTGGTGGCAGCCTGAGAACACATCTAGGAAGCTCAGCAGGTCACACTCGGCGGTGGACTCGATGATCTGGTCGATGCATGGAAGCGGGAACAGATCTTGGGGGTAGGCCTTGTTGAGGTTGGTAAAGTCGACACACATGTGCTCCTTTACGCCTTTCTTGGGCACAACGATGGTGTTTGCCAACCATTCAGGGTACCGGACCTCACAAATGACGCTTGCTGCCTCCAGCTTGCGGGTTTCTTGGACGATGAAGGACTGCTTCTCCGTGGACTGCCTCCGTGCCCTCTGCTTCACAGGGCGTACATTGGGGCACACCTTCAAGTGATGCTCAATCACTCCTCTTGGGACCCCTACCAGCTGATCAGGTTCCCAGGTGAATACTTCCTTGTTTGCGTGCAAGAACTTCACCAGTGCCTCCTCTTTGCCGGGGTCGAGGTTGGCGCCTGTGGTGAAAGTGGCTCCTGAGGACACGTCTTCCTCGACTGGCACCTGCTTGGTTTATGCCCGGTCTTGGGCGAATAACTGCTTCTTCTTGGTCGGCGCGGCTGTCTTAGCTCCGGAGGTGCCCGTGTTGGCTGGTTGCGCTGCCGCGGCGGTCTTGAGGGCAAGCTTGAGTGCCGCCAGAGCCTCCTTGGTATCCCCCACTATAGTGAGGATGTCCTTGCTCCCAGGCATCTTCATGAGGTTGTAGGCCGGATGGGTCGCCGCCATGAACTGAGCTAGAGTTGGGTACTTGAGAATAGCGTTGTACGGGAGGCTGATGTGGGCGACGTCAAAGTCGATCAACTCAGTGCGGTAATTGTCGCGGGTGTCGAAGGTCACAGGAAGACAGATCTGCCCTAGGGGGCTGGAGGAGCCGCCTCTGACACTGGAGAAAGGCTTGCTGGGGCGGAGCTGCTCGAGTGGTATGTGAAGGATGCTGAAGGCCTCCACCGAGAGCACGTTGAGGCCGGCGCCGCCGTTGATGAAGGTCTTGGTGACGGCTACGTGGAAGATGGTGGGCGTGCAAAGCATAGGGAGGACGACTGAGCCGACGGTGGTGATGGGTTGATCTTCTGAGTCGAAGGTCGGGTCGGCCTTGGGTGCCACCCAACCCGGGGGAGCTCCCTGCCGCACGGAAGTGGTGCTAATCTGGCGAAAGAACGGCTTGGCGTGGCGGTCCGAGAGTGGCGCTTGCGAGCCGCCGAGGAGGGCCGCGACCGCGTGGGGCGCCGGTGCCGCGAAGTGTGCAGCGAAGAGGCCGCGCAACTCCTCCCAAGATGCTACCGTGGATCCGGGGAGGTTGAGCAGCCAGGCACACGGCACGCCGGCGAGGGCCATGGGAAGCCAATTGGCCATGACCTTGTCGTCGCCCCCGGCCTTAAGGACGGCCTCTTCGTATGCCAGCAGGAAAGCCATCGGGTCCGCCGCGCTGTTGTAGCACGGTGGCATCTGCGGCTTGAACTTCGGCGGCCACTGCACCTGCCGCAAGGTGGGGGCCAAGGCTCGGAGCCCCCTAGCCCCGCCACTGGCACCAGTCATCGGAGCGGGAAGTGCGACGCCTGCCATGGGGGCGAAGCGTGGTGATGGCGGAGCACAGATTGACGAAAGGAAAGCTCCGACGCACCCCTACTTGGCACGCCAAATGTCAGATTTTGGGTTCCGGCAAAACCCTTGAGGTTCGAACACTAGGGTGCGCGCGAAGATTTCCCCCTACCTAATCATGCCCTCAGCCTCACCGCGATCTCAAATCCTAGCTCGACGAACTCGCAACACAAGAGACACGAGATTTATACCGGTTAAGGCCACCGTTGTGGTGTAATACCCTACTCCAGTGTGGTGTGGTGGATTGCCTCTTGGGTTGAGGATGAATAATACAAGGGGAAGAACAGCCTCCTGAGGCGAGGTGTTCTTGTGCTTGGTGGGTGTGAGGATGATCTGAATCCGTTGAGGTCAGTTTGAGATGAGTTGCCTCCTACTGTGGTTGCTAGTCCTATTTCTAGAGGCCCTGGTCCTCTTCCCAAATATTGAGCGGGAAGGGATGCCACAACGGCCATTTTTAAGGGGAACACCTAGTACAAGCTATCCTGACTAAAGGTGGTCTTCGCCTGCTAAAGGCTCTGATGATGACGCCAGCTTGGGCTCCACGACGACCTTCGTCCTACCGTCCTACTGGTCTTGGTCTTGTTGCACTGATATGGAAACCTTTGCCTGATCCCTCGGTACTCATCGCCTATGCTTTCCTCCTTAGCACCAAAGAGGAAATGGGGACACTGCGCGCGCTGGCGCCCACTTGGCCTTGGTCGTCATGGCTTACGTCATTGGAACCTCGCGAGGTTCGCCTTGCCTTGATCTCTCCGCCCCTCGCGAGCCAGCCTGATGAGGCCACTCCTGAGGAGGTCTTGTGTTGTCTGCCTTGCGAGGCTTGGCCCCTCACGAGGGTCTTGGGTGTTTGTTGGTGAAGACGGGTCGTACTAGGCCGCGAGTGGAGCCAAACCGTGAGCCGTAGGCAGGCAAGTCTGGGTCCCCGTTCCCAGAACGCCGACACAAACGGAGGAGTCACATACCAAGCAACAATCCCCGAAACAGTTTCGAAAACGGAGCTTCGAGCAAAGAGATCGAAATCCGCGGGTTTGAGAGCAAGAACACGAGATAGAGAGCAATGGTGATTTTTTTGGAGGTAGGTGGTGATGTGGGATGAAGAGATAAGTGAGGGGGCCCACATGGGGATCACAACCTACCAGGGCGTGCCTGGGGGTCCTGGCGCGCCCAGGTGTGTTGTGCCCACCTGGTACACCTCCCTGTGATGTTATTTGCACCAAAAATTCTTAAATATTCACAAAAAATCGTATTAAATTTTCAGAGCATTCTAAGAACTTTTATTTTTGGGTCATTTTTTATTGCACGGGAAATTCAAAAAACAGACAAAACCTGGCATTTATTTTATTTAACTAATAAAAACATAAAACAAAAGGTAGGGACAGAAGGTAGTGCTCACTAAATTCATCAACTTCATACCTCTCAAAAATGATCCATTAATAAGGTTGATCAAGTCTTATTAACAACCAATTTTGATTAGCATGAGACCGAAGAACTTTCGTAAATCACTAAGCTACCTTAAAGGGGATATGAATGTCTCCAACAATAACCATTTGATATTTCTTTTTGGTGGTAGATAGAGGTAGTTGAAAACTTCCAATAGTGATTGTCGGAGATTTTTACCATTCACTTGGAGTTGTTTCTTCGGAAAGTGCATCGTATGCTCATTATCATTTATATGAAAAGTGACCTTGATTTTATTGCAATCAATAATAACCCCTTCAGTATTCAAGAATGGTCTACCAAGGATAATCGACATGTTGTCGTCCTCGGGCTTCTCAAGTATAAAAAAGTCAGCCAAAATAGTAACATTAGCAACAACAACGGGCACATCCTCACAAATACCGATAGGTATGGTAGTCGACTTGTCAGCCATTTGCAAAGATATTTCAGTAGGTGTGACCTTATTCAAATCAAGTCTTTATATAAAGAGAAAGGCATAACACTAACACCATCTCCCAAATCACATAAAGCGGTTTTCACATAATTTCTTTTGATGGAGCAAGGTATAGTTGGTATCCCTGGATCTCCAAGTTTTTTGGGTACTCCATCTTTGAAAGTATAATTAGCAAGCATGGTGGAGATTTCAGCTTCAGGTATTTTTCTCTTATTGGTGATGATATCTTTCATGTACATTGCATAGGGAGGCATTTTTTAGATATCAGTCAAGCGGGTACGCAAAAAGACTGGCCTCAGCATTTCAGCAAAGCATTCATATTCTTCATCATCTTTCTTTTTAGTTGACTTGGGTGGAAAGGGCATAGGTTTTTGAGCCCATGGTTCTCTTTCGTTACCGTGTTTTCTAGCAACAAAGTCTCTTTTATCATATCTTTCATTCTTGGGTTGTGGGTTATCAAGATCAGCTGCAGGTTCTATCTCAACATCATTTTCTGGTTCTTTATTATTTGTTTGAGTATTTTCATGAACCTCATCATTATATTTTTCATTATCAGAAGGTGAGTGTACATTACCAGACTGAGATTCAGCATCAGAGATAGAGATTTCATTATCATTATCAGGAGGTTTTTGTACTTCATGTTCACTAGAGGCATGCAAAGTCCTATCATTTTTCTTCTTCTTATTCTTTTTAGAAGGACTACGTGCATTAGTGTTAGCTCTTTCAGAGCCTTGTTCAGTTCTTTTTGGGTGTCCCTCAGGATAAAGTGGTTCCTGAGTCATCCTACCTCCTCTGGTCATTACTCTAACAGCATGATCATTGATATTATTATTCATTTCATCTAGAAACTCTCTTTGAGATTTAACAACTTGTTCTAACTGAGTTTGAACCATAGAAGCATGCTTTCCAACACATCTAACGTCATTTGAGATTCTGAATAACAAGTCACTCAAGCGAGCAATCATATCAGAATTATACTTCAATTGTTTCATAACATTTGCATAGAAGTGATCTTATTTTCTAGTAATTTTGAAACTCATAAAGGCATTTGGCTAGGATGCATATTGTGAGGATTATCATTATCAATGAACTTCATTAGAGAATTTACCTCTACCACCTTAGGTGGTGGTGGTGGTGTATCAAGCCCATGTATTTCTTCAATAGGAGGTAAATTTTTGACATCCTCGGCTTCAGTACCTTTTTCCTTCATAGATTTCTTTGCCTCTGCATATCTTCAGGACTCAGATATAAGATACCCCTCTTCTTTGGAGTGGGTTTTGGCAGTGGTTCAGGAAGAGTCCAATCATCATTATTTTTCAATATGTTATTCAATAATTCTTCAGCTGACCCAATAGTTCATTCCCTGAAAACACAACCAGCACAACTATCTAGGAAATCGCTAGAAACATTGGTTAGTCCATTATAGAAGATATCAAGTATTTCATTTTTATTAATAGGATGATCAGGCAAAGCATTAAGCAATTGGAGAAGCCTCCCCCAAGCTTGTGGGAGACTCTCTTCTTCAATTTGCACAAAGTTAAATATTTCCTGTAAGGCAGCTTGTTTCTTATGAGCAGGAAAATATTTTTCAGGGAAGTAATAAATCATATCCTGGGGACTACACACACAACCAGGAGCAACATTATTTTACCAAGCTTTAGCATCACCCTTTAACGAGAACGGAGATAAGTTGAGAATATAGTAATAACGAGTTTTCTCATCATGAGCAAAAAGGGTGGCTATGTCATTCAACTTAGTAAGATGTGCCACAACAGTTTCAGTTTCATAACCATGGAAAGGATCAGATTCAACCAGAGTAATCAACTCTGGGTCGACAGAGAATTCATAATCCTTATCATCAATAAAGATAGGTGAAGTAGCAAACTTAGGATCACATTGCATTCTAGCATTCAAAGATTTTTCTTTATACTTGCATAATAATTTCTCTAGATCATCTCTATCCTTACAAGCAAGAATATCTCTAGTTGTCTCCTCATTCATAACATAACCTTCCGGTACCTTTGGAAATTCATATGTAGGAGGGCTAGTTCTAATAGGTGTTTCGAGCTCATCATCAGTTTCAACGATATCATGTTGTCCTACTCTAGCAATTTGTTCATCAAGAAATTCACCTAGTGGCACTCCATAATCAAGCAAGGTACTAGCATCATCATAAGTATCATTCATAGCAGAAGTAGCATCATCAATAACTTGTGACATGTCAGGATTAGTAGCATGTGGTGGTGTTGCAAGTTTACTTATAATAGAAGGTGAATCTAAAGCAGAGCTAGATGGCAGTTCCTTACCCTCGCTCGTCTCAGAGGAAAAAATATTAGTCTTAGCATCCTTCAGATTCTTCATAGTGATAAATTGATAATAATCCCAAGTTACTCAACAAATATAGCTATGCTCCCCGGCAACGGTGCCAGAAAAAGGTCTTGATAACCCAAAGTATATGGGATTGCAACAGTTTTCGAGGGTAGAGTATTCAACCCAAATTTATAGATTCGACACAAGGGGGTTCAAAGAATACTTGCAAGTATTAGCTGTTGATTTGTCAATTCAACCACACCTAGAGATTAATTATCTGCAGCAAAGTGATCGGTTGCAAAGTAGTATGATAGTTTTGATAATAGTAGCGACAACAATAGTAACTGTAACAGTGATAGCAGTAGTAACTTAGCAAGATCAATATGTAGGAAAATCGTAGGCATTGGATCAGTAATTTGTTGGATGATATTCATCATCAGACAGTTATAACCTAGGGTGACACGGCACTAGCTCCAGTTCATAAATATAATGTAGGCTTGTATTCAGAAAATAGTCATATGTGCTTATGGAAAGAACTTGCATGACATCTTTTGTCCTAACCTACCGTGGCAGCAAGGTCCCATTGGAAACTAACGGATATTAAGGCCTCCTTTTAATATAGAACCGGAACAAAGCATTAACATACGGTGAATACACGAACTCCTCAAACTACGGTCATCACCGGGAGTTGCCCCGACTATTATCACTCCGGGGTTGCGGGATCATAACACGTAGTAGGTGACTATAACTTGCAAGATCGGATCTAGAACATGGATATAATGTGATAACATAAACGGTTCAGATCTGAAATCATGGCACCCGGGCCCAAAGTGACAAGCATTAAGCATGGCAAAGTCATAGTAACATCAATCTCAGAACATAGTGGATACTAGGGATCAAGCCCTAAAAAAACTAACTAGAATACATGTTGAATCTCATCCAACTCCTCACTGACCAGCGAGCCTACAAAGGAATTACTCACTCCCGGTGGGGAGCATCATGGAATTGGAGATGGAGAAGGGTTGGTGATGATGAAGATCGAAGATCCCCCTCTCCGGAGCCCCAACCGGACTCCAGATCTAGCCTCCCGATGAAGAACAGGAGACGGCGGCAGCTTGCTACCTCTTGAGCACTGCGTTGGTTTTCCCTTGAAGAGGAAAGGGTGATGCAGCAAAGTAGCGTAAGTATTTCCCTCAGTTTTTTAGAACCAAGCTATCAATCCAGTAGGAGGCCACGCTCAAGTCCTGTCGGGGGGATGAACCCTGGGTAGGCAATGGAGCCCGAATCCTTTTCAAAAACAATGGGGCCGGCATCGCCCCTCAAGTCGGCATGTGCTTGGCCGGGTTGCTCGACCCGGCCAAGCCCCGCAACCCGGCCGAGCTCTCCGACCTGGCAAGACGCGTCTACTCGGCCTCAACAACTAACACAAGACAGCCGAACCCGGCACAACCAAAGCTTCCACGACAAGCCAGCTCCACCCGTGGCGTGCTCCGCAATCCAGCCACGGGTCAGCTCCCGTCCCATCCAGGTCGTATGATGGGACGAGTCTTCAATCATCGATGACCAAGGCAACAGTGCCCCGCCCATACCTTTGGTCAGCCGGAGCGTGGCAACAGTGCCCCTCACCTACCCGCTGACCAGGGCTGGCGTGGCTATAGTGCCCATGTCCTCACCGCTGACGACAGCAAGCGGGGACCTGACGGAGAGCCACTGTATATGACTCAACTCGGCCATGCCCTAACGATCGACAAGACGGCGCACAGTCCCCCTAGGCACGCGGGGCCCGCACCTAGGGGAACCCGCAAACCGCAGGCCCCCGGCGGATCCCAGCCCGGGTCCCCGGACGCCGACAACCCGTACCCACCGACTTGTAACATTACCATTGTACCCCTGGGGGGTTGGTCTATAAAAACCCCCAGAGCCCACGCATGCGGGCAAGCAACAAGAGAGAGATAAAGGAGAGAAAGAGAAAAGCCAGTAAGCACAGAGCTAGCCACCGAGACACCAACACTAGAGAGAAGGAGCAGCCTAAGCCTTGGCCAGCCTCCTTCCTCCCCCATACAGCTCTAGGAGAAACATTGTACTATCAAACATCAAACTACACTCAGCAGGACTAGGGGTGTTATCTCTCCGGAGAGCCCCGAACCTGGGTTTGTTCGGCGTCCCGTGCCCGCTCATGCCAACCTCGCCTCTGGAGCCCACCAGCGCCCTCGAGCCTCCTCCTCTCTTTAGCCATCCCTTGGCATCTGCCGTGTGCCCACCACGACAGTTGGCGCCCATCGTGGGGCTGCTCGAGGAGCTGACCGGGAGCATGCTTCAGACGGGGCCCTTCTCCTACTCTGACGAGTCCCTCGCGCTGGCGGACGATGTCGTCGGCGCGCTCGCCGCCTCCTTCACCGCGTTGCGCATCTCCGATGCATTCACGACCGACAAGTACCCCAGCGAGGTGCTCAGCTACTCCGACTCCACCCTCTCCCTCGGCGGCGGCATTTCCGCCGGGGCGATGGACGTCCATGTGGAGGTCTTCGTCACCGGCGATGGTGCCTCCTCCTCGTCGAGCAAGACAAGGAAGGCCGCCGAAGCCAGGGCCGCATCAGAATGGACCGAGCCGTCCGATCCGTCGCGCGCCGTGATGCAGAGCCTCCACATCCCCATCGGCACCGACATCGACGCCACCAAGGTTGTTGAGGCCCGAACCCAGCTCTAGGAAAGGCGCCAACAGATGCTGGACCTGTCCGAGACGCTCGCCACCACCCAGCGTCGCCTGGACGCCGCTCAGCTGGAGCACAATGCCGCCTACAGAGTCACGCCCACCATGGCCGAGCCAAGACGGGTCGCCGATGTGCGTGCCCGGGGAGGAGCGATCGGCCAGGCTCTTGGCGTCGTCTCGACCGTCTACGAGACCCCAGCGTAGAACATGTGTGCTGCCCAAGCAGCCACAGTCGGCCTGGACTAGCTCACGGGTGAGGAGCTAAAGGAGCGCATCGAGCGGAAGCGCGAACTCCTCAACATAGCCAACGCCCAGCAGGACCGCCTCAACCAGCTCGCCAAGCCGGCGGGATCCGGCTCCGCCCGCCTTGGCGGACCCGTCGAACTTCTGCACACAGCTTCCTCGCCACCCGGCGAGGTGCACTCCGGCCGAGCCCGGACTCAGCGCGACCCGACCGCCACAGCCGCCGGCGGATTGGGCGACGAGCCCGTCCCAGAGATCCAGCGCGGACCCGGCCAACATGGCCGGCGTCCGGCTCCAACCGACCCGGGCCCCCGTGGCCTGGACACCTATCGACCCGGCCTGCGCACCATCGACGACGCGGACGCTCGCCACCGCTTCGATCAGCATGCTCGATCCCTGGAGGTGGAGGAGAGCGGCGCTATCGGGCCGGCATGCTTCGGCCCACGCATCCGGGAGGAGCCCTTTCCCAAAGGGTTCATGCTCCCCCGCGACACCCCCAAGTACAACGGGACCGTGAAGCCAGAAGACCGGCTCACCAGCTACACCACGGCCATTGGCATCACCGGTGCCAATCATCATCTCGCCGTGCGCTACGCACCGCTCATGCTCCAGGGGTTGGCCCACACTTGAACAGTCTGCCGATGGGCAGCGTCAACACGTGGGTCGATTTCGAGCAAGCCTTGGTCCGCAACTTCATGGGGACCTACAAGCGACCCGGCCGACCTAGCCAACTCGGCATGTGCGTGCAAGGGCCTATGGAGACCGGTCGTGAGTACCTCGCATGCTGGACCGAGCTCCGAAACAGCTGCGAGGGCGTCCATGAAGTCCAGGCGATTCAATACTTCGTCAACGGGTGCCGAGACGGCACCCTCCTCAAGCACAAGCTCTTACGCTCCGAGCCGGCCACCATGGCCGCGCTCATGGTGACGGCGGACAAATATGCCAAAGTCGACTCTGCCATGAAGATCCAGGTGGCGCTGGATGAAGCCGGCAAGGCAAAGCCGGTTCCACCTCCGAAGCCGGCCAGCGAAAGCAGCCGGCAGCAGCATCACCAGAACAACAAGCGCAAGGCCGACCAGCCGGCACAGTGCCACGACAACCGACTCGTCGCGGCCACCGAGCCCGCGGCAAACCCGGTGGCGAAGCGCCGGCAGACCGGCAAGACGGCATGGCAACCCGCCATGAGTTTTGAAGAGATGCTCGATGCCCCCTGCAAGCACCACAGCAGTGCAAGACCCTCCATGCACATGCTTCGGCATTGCGCCATCACCAAGCGCATCATGAGGGGCGACGTCCCGCCTCCTCCGGCTCCGGGTCCAGGCGCGGGGCAGCCGTCTCCGCCTCCACCGCCACCTCCAGCTGGTGGTGCGATGCGCTATGACGCCTACCCTGACCAGAACGCGGCCTACGTCTTCTTCACCAGCCTTGGCAACGATAAGCGCAGCGAGCCCCTTCTTCGACAGGAGGTGAACACCGTCGTCCCGGCCAAGCCGGAGTTCATGCACTGGTCGGATCGCCCGATCACCTGGACCCGGGAGGATCACCCGGCGGTCATGCCGAGTCCGGGTGGTTACGCCCTTGTCCTCAACCCCACCATTGTCGCGCGGCGCACGTGCAAGTTCTCCCAGGTCCTCATCAACGGCGGTAGCAGCATCAACATCCTCTACCGCGACACGATGACCAAACTCGGCCTCAAGGCCGAGGACCTGGAGCCTACCCGAACGATCTTCCACGGCAACGTGCCTAGCCTCTCCTGCTCTCCCATTGGCCGGGTCCGGCTCGATGTCCTGTTCGGTGATAGCAACCACTTCCGACGCGAACCAATCTGGTTCGAGGTGGTGGACCTGTCCAGCACGTACCACACATTGCTGGGCCGGCCCGCGCTCGCCAAGTTCATGGTGGTTCCCCATTACGCGTATCTGAAAATGAAGATGCCGGCTCCGAAGGGCCTCATCACCATCACCAGTGATTACCGCAAGTTCCTGGAGTGTGCCCGAGACGGCGCCAAGTTGGCCGAGTCGCTGGTCATTGCCGAGGAGCGGCGCCAGCTCGACCGGATCGTCGCCCTGGCAGGCGAGGCCTCCACTGCATCGATCCCGACCAAGGACCCGGCCGACGAGGCAAACCTTCAAACCCTCCAAGGAGACCAAGAAAGTGAAGATGAACCCGGAAAAGACCCCAGCTGCAGCAAGTACGTCATCATAGGTGCCCGTCTCGACAACAAATAGGAAGGCGAGCTCGTCGACTTCCTCCGTGAGAATCGGGATATCTTTGCATGGACCCCCAAGGACATGCCAGGTATCTCGAGGAAGTACGCTGAGCACAAACTTCACGTCGGCAAGGACGCCAAGCCTGTCCGTCGGCCCCTACAATGTTTTTTCGAAGAGAAGAGAAGAACCATTGGTGAAGAGGTCACCAAGCTTTTGGCGGCCGGCTTCATAATGGAAGTGTTTCACCCCGAGTGGCTGGCCAATCCAGTCCTCGTCCTGAAGAAGAACCAGACCTGGCGCATGTGTATCGACTACACCAGCCTCAACAAGGCCTGTCCCAAGGATCCGTTCGCTCTCCCGCGGATCGACCAAGTCATCGACTTGACCGCCGGGTGCGAGCTCCTTCCTTCCTGGACGCTTACTCCAGCTACCACTAGATAAAGCTGGAACAGGCCGACGCCCTGAAGACGTCCTTCATCACGCCCTTTGGGGCGTATTGCTACATCACCATGTCGTTCGACTTGAAGAACGTCGGCGCCACCTTCCAGTGCTGCATGCTGAAATGCTTGCTGCCGCAACTCAGCCGCAATATCCACGTTTACATGGACGACATCATGGTGAAGACCAAGCAGCACCTCATGCTCCTCGACGACTTGAAGGAAACATTCGCCAACCTCCGCGAATACAAGGTCAAGATTAACCCAGAAAAGTGCGTCTTCGGCGTCCCGGCCGGAAAGCTACTCGGCTTTCTCGTCTCGGAACGCGGCATTGAAAAGAACCAGGAGAAGATCAAGGCCATCAAGCGCATGCGCAAGCCGGCCCGGTTGCGCGATGTCCAGAAGTTCACCGGATGCTTGGCCTCGGTCAGCCGGTTTCTAAGCCGGCTAGGCGAGAGGGTGCTACCCCTGTACCAGCTGATGAAGAAGACGAACCCGTTCGAATGGAACGACAAGGCAGACGAGGCCTTCCAAGACCTCAAGCGCATGTCCTACACCGCACCAGTCCTGGCCGCGTCGACCGACAAGGAGCCGTTGTTGCTCTACATAGACGCAACCTCGCGGGCGGTCAACACGGTGCTGGTGGTCGAGCGACCAGAGAAGGGCAAGATCCAAGCCATCCAACGCCCAGTCTACTACCTGAGCGAGCTGCTCTCCATCTCCAAGCAGAACTACCCTCACTACCAGAAGATGTGTTATGGCGTGTACTTTACCGCCAAGAAGCTAAAGCATTATTTTGAAGAGCACATCGTCACCATGGTCAGCACGGCGCCTATCAGAGAAATCATCGGGTGCCAGGATGCCTCTGGCCGGGCGCCAAGTGGGCGATCCAGCTAGCCGGCCACACCATCCTCTATGAACCCCGCACCATGATCAAGTCTCAAGCCCTGGCCAACTTCCTCGCCGACTGGACCGAGACCCAGTACTTGCCGCCGCCCCCAACTCGACGCATTGGCACATGCATTTTGATGGATCCAAGATGTGACTCGGCCTGGGGGCCGGCATCGTACTGTCGTCCCCAAAGGGCGACCGGCTCCGCTACACGCTCTAGATCCACTTCGCCGCCTCCAACCACGTCACCAAGTACGAAGCCCTTGTGCACGGCCTCCGGCTCGCCAAGGAACTCGGCATCCGTCGCATCATGTGCTACGGAGACTCGGACCTGGTGGTGCAGCAGTGCTCCGGCGAGTGGGACGCCCACGACTCCAACATGGCAAGCTACCGCTTCCTCGTCCAGAAGTTGTCCGGATCCTTCGAGGGCTGCGAGTTCCTCCATGTCCTGCATGCAGAAAACGAAGCGGCCGACACACTCGCCAAGATCTCCTCGACCCGACAGTCCATCCCGTCCGGCATCTCCCTCGAGCACCTGTGCAAGCCGTCCATCAAGCCATCACCGCACTCCGAGTCCATTCACGTTCCAGACGACCCGGCCGCACCTCAACCCGGCCCGGGGGCTGCTGAACCCGGCCCGGGGGCTGCTCAGATTGAACCGGACACCAACGCCCCAGACCTGGCCGTCGCCATCCCCGACCCGGGGGCTACTCAACCCGGCTCGGGGGCTGCCGACTCGGAACCCACCCTGGTGGCCATCTTCTCCATGGTTACGGCTCCGTCTTGGGCCCTCCCAATATCAGAATTCCTGGAGAACGGGGTTCTCCCCATGGACGAGACTGAAGCCCGGCAAGTGCAGCACCGGGCGTCCGCCTACAGCATCATCAACTACAAGCTCGTCAAGCGCAGCTCCACCGGCGTGTTCCAGCGCTACGTCGAGCAGGAACAGGGCATCGACATCCTCCTCGACATACACCAAGGCGAATGCGGGCACCACGCTGCATCGTGATCCCTAGTGGCCAAGGCATTCCGCCATGGTTTCTATTGGCCCACGGATATCCAAGATGCTGAGTCGCCCCTCCTCAAGTGTGAGGGGTGCCAGCGCTTCAGCAAACGTAGCCACCAGCCGGTGTCAGCACTCCGCACCATTTCGATCGCCTGGCCCTTTGCGGTGTGGGCACTCGACATGGTGGGACCCTACAAAACCGCTCGAGGCGGCATGACACACCTGTTGGTGGCAGTGGACAAGTTCACCAAGTGGATTGAGGCACGGCCAATCAAGAAATTGTATGGGACAACAACATTTCGGTTCATCAAGGACATAGCGGTGCGCTACGGCATGCCGAACAGCATCATCACGGACAACGACACCAACTTCGCCAAGGGCGCGCTCGAGCAATACTGCTCCGTCTCCTGCATCCGCCTCGACCTGGCAGCTGCAAAGTAGGGCGACCAGACACTCACCTGTGGCGCCGGGTTCGACTCGCTGTACGGCACCTTGCCGAACCGCCAGTCCTCCCCTAGGTTGGCCTTGGAGATGTCGTTCACGCGGCGCGCGATCTGCTCCGCTATCAGCCGCGTCGACCCCATGCAGTTGGTGTCTTGAAGGCTGACCATCTCGCCAATGAGGCAGGTGCGCCTCTACAGCGGGAGGACCCGGCGCATGATGAACGCGGCAATGAGGTTGTTGCCAGTGAGCCCCTCCCGCGCCCTCATCACTGTCACCCGCTCGCAGAGATTGGGAATCTCCTGCGACGGGCGCTTGGGCGAGTAGCCCCAGTTTGTTTTCGCCCGCGGCGGCGCGATGGCAAAGACGGAAGATTGATGCGGTCCGCACCCAAGTTGTAGACGTAGAAGAAGGAGTTCTGCCATTTCTTGGCAGAATCCTCCAGCGGGATCTTGGGGAAGTTCACCACCGACCGCTTTGAGATAACAGCGGCGCCGCAGTCAGCGAACTCTCCGACCGACGGGCCCTGCTGCTTCAGGGAGAAGAAGCGCGCCCAGAGGTCGATCGTGGGCTCGACCCACAGGTACCCCTCACAGAGGGTGACGAAGCCGGAGAGCTGGACGATGGTGCCGGCGCCAAGATGATACGGCTGGAGCCCAAAGAACTCCAAGAACATGCGGAAGAAGGTGCTCGCCGGCAGCCCAAATCCATGCTCGAAGTGCGTGAGGAAGACCACGCGCTCCAACTCCTCGGGCTGCGGCCTCTGCTCGCCGCGCGCCAGACGGACGGCGACATCCGTCTCCTCCGGCAGGCGCCGCGACGCCCAAAGATCCTCGATGGTGACATTCGAACCCATCCAGGAGCCTGACGGCAGTGCCATGATCGAAGGAAGGAGAAAGAAGATGGACGACGGAGGAGTTCTGCTCGGAGCAGCGGGCGCCACAGTGCGAGAATGATGTACGCCGCCCCCCTGCCCCCCGATTTATTTATTTATTGACTGGAAACTATGAGGCAACAGCCCCACAGCATTTTATTAAAACTCAACCACCAAACAAAACAAAAGTTCTTAGAAAGTAGCTAACTAGGGGGGGAGAGGGTACTTACCTAGCTAGCGATTTACATAATTACAGTCCCATATACAAGAATACATACAACCAACTATGTCAAAGAGTTGACCCAAGTTAGCAGCAAAGGTTTTAAACTAGGCATCAATCTATGAGAGTGTAGAGTGGCATCATGAATGATGTTTCTCCTCCAAGCAGCAAAGGTTGGCCTTTCATGTCTGAAGATCCTGCCATTCCTCAAGATCCATATATTCCAGGCTGCAAGATAAACAACCTCCCTGAAAAAGGGTGCCCAAAGCTCCTCCTTGCAGCAACTAAACACTGAGATGTGGTTAACCCAGCTAACCACTGGATGTGCAAGTAATTCCATACTCTTGTGCTGAATTGACAGGTGAAAAAAAGGTGATCTCTGTCCTCATAAGCATGGGCAAAGCATAAAGGGCATGTGTTATCCTCCTGAGTTGATCGCCAGTGTCTCCTCACCAGTAAGTCTCTGGTATTTAGCCTGTCATTCAGCATTAACCACGCAAACACCTTTATCTTCATTGTCGCCTTGCTTTTCCAAATCCATTTGGATGGAGTATCAGTGGCCATGTGAGCATGCATCATAGTATAATAACTCTTTGCAGAGAAGATACCTTTGCCAGGTGTCCAAGACCAAGAATCATGAATCTGTTCATCAGTGTTAAGGTCAAGAAGACCAGCTTGGACAGTGGTCAACTCTGCCATTGCTTCTGGTGATAAAGTTAGATAAAAAAGCTCAGACATGTCCAGAGTGTTAAGCACCTCACGAACAGACACTTTGTCATCAATGACAAAAGAGAACAACCGCGGAAATCTTTCTCTGAGTGGGACAGATGAGCCCAGGAACACCCAGGCATCAAACCAAAAAAGGACAGAATCCCCCATGTTTATGGTTACCTCAGAATATAGCCTGAATGCTTCATTGAGTTTAAGGATGTCTTTCCACCAATAGGATCCACATAAAACTGTGCCATGAAGAACCACACCATCATAATAGGTGCTCCAAATAAGAGAAACCCAAGGGATGTCAGCTTTGTTATAAAACTTGGAAAGGTGCTTGGAAAGGAGAGCTCTGTTCTGGATGGTCAGATTTACTATTCCCATACCACCTTTGTCTTTAGGTCTACATACAAGAGGCCAAGCAGCAAGTGATTGCCTCGGAGTATCAGAATTTCCTATCCATAAGCATTGACACATTATCCTCTCAAGTTTCTTTATAATACCAGCTGGCAAAGAAATACTGCAAAGAAAATAGATTGGCAAAGAGGATAGAACTGATTGTAACAGTTGCAATCTGGCACCTTGGTTAAGAAGGCAAGAGCTAGCAGACAACCTTCTTTCAACTCTATCCACCACAGGAAATAAATCCTGGATTCTGGGTCTAGTTGTACCCACAAGTAGCCCTAGATAGGTAAAGGGAAGGGTCCCAACTTGGCAGCCAAAAACAGAAGCTAACCTGGCAGTTTCAGCATCATCCACATTAATAGGCAATATGCAGGATTTATGGAAGTTTACTCTTAGGCCTGTGGAGGCATGAAAATCTTGCAGCATCTCCTTGAGGGCAATAAGTTGTGAATCCACAGCAGGCACAATGAGGAGAGTGTCATCAGCATATTGCACTATAGGGAAATCAGGATCATGAGTTTCAATAGGCAGGGATATCTCTCCATTTCTGAGCATATTATTTACCAAAGTTTGTAACAGATCTGCTGCAAGAACAAACAAGAGAGGTGACAGTGGATCACCCTGCCTGACTCCTCTTTTGCAGGTAAATTGTTTTCCAGGCACACCATTCAGAATGACAGAAGAAGTCCCAGAGGATAAGAGTTCTCTAATCCAACCTATCCACTTGTTATCAAAACCCTTGTGATGCAAAAGCTTGAGAATTAAGTCATGTTCAACAGTATCAAAGGCTTTGGCAAAATCCAATTTAATAATCCAGAGTCCAAGCAATACAATCCTGGATTGACCTACTCTTGAGGAACCCATATTGGTTTTTATGAATGCACTTGAGCATTACTTTTTGCAATCTATTGGCTAGCAGCTTAGTCAGGAATTTCAAACAAGTATTTGTCAAGGAGATAGGCCTGAAATCATTAGGACCCTCAAGAGATAGTTTCTTTGGGATTAGGGTGATTAAAGACCCATTGATGCGGCTAATAGTGACCTTTCCATCATAAAAATCCTGGAATAATTGCAAAAAATCATCCTTAATAATGTGCCAGCACCTTTTGACAAACAATCCAGTAAAACCATCAGGGTCAGGAGCTCTATCAGTAGGCAGTGACTTAAGAACCTCATTTATTTCCTCCTCAGAAAAAGGAGCAGACAAACTTTCAAGACCATCCACTGAGTTAATTAAGGATGGTAGGTCAAACTTCATTTCTGTCCCCTCAGATACTCCCATTATGTCCTTGAAAGTGCCCCATAACATGCCAGCCATTTGTTGGTGATCAGAGACGACATCACCATTATCATTCTTCACAGAAGAAATAGAATTTCTCCTAAAATGTTCAGTCACCATTGCTTGAAAAAACTTTGAGTTTTCCTCCCCTACTTTTATCCACCTAATGGTACATCTCTGCTTCCAGTACAGAAACTGCAGGTGTAGGATTTCCTCAATATGAATCTTCACAATTTTCCTAAAATTAAATTCAGGTCTTGTTAGAGTCCTCAGCTCTTCAAGATTATCAAAGAAAAGAACCACCTTGTTGCAAGCCTGGATGGCCTTCTTAAGCTTGTAAAGGCTAATGTACCAGTGTTTAAGAGCATTTCTTAGCCTTTTGAACTTCTCAGTCAATCGAGTTGCAGAATTTGCTCTTTTTGTGGGAGCATTCCAAGATTGTTCCACACAGTCAAAGAAACCAGGGAGATCCACCCAATAATTTTCAAACCTAAATATCTTTGACTTGGGAATAGAAGTTGAAATAGAGACCACACAAGGTACATGATCAGATGCTGTTCTTTCTAGGGGGAGAACCATCATATTGGGATAATCATTAATCCAAGTGGAAGAGGTGAAGAACCAATCCAGTTGCTCCAGCAACGGATTATCTTGCATATTGGACCAAGTATATGATCTACCTTTTAATGGCAGCTCAAGGAGACCAAGGTGGACAATAATCACATTGAAGAGAAAAATGTCATTTATATCACCACCAGGCAAGTTTCTATTCTTAGGAGATCTAATGAAATTAAAATCTCCCACCATTAGCCACTTATCATCAAGTGGAATTTCCTGGTCATACATCCATTGAACGAAATCATCTCTGAGCTGCCCTTGACAAGGCCCATAAACATTTACCAAGGTCCATTGACTTGCATTATGGGTAGATGTGAAGGAGACTATGATACCAAACTGTTTAATATCCACTAGTGTGCCAAAGAACTTATTAGAGCACCACAACACAAGGATGCCACCAGAGGCCCCAACAGAAGGTGAATAAACAAAATTGTCAAATCTTCTAGGGCAAAACTTCCTAATCGCATGCTGGTCAAAGAATTCACATTTAGTTTCTTGCAAGCAAATGGTAGAACACTGGCTTTCCTCAATTTTCGCTCTAACACTTCTTTGCCTATCTTCAGAATTTAAGCCTCGCACATTCCAGCAGAGAACCTTCCAATCTCTAGTTTGGTGTGCATTCATTAGGAAACAATAAAAAGAAGCAGAGATAATAGTTCACTGCATAACAGTGAAACAACAGCCCATAGATAGTATCATCAACACAGACCACAGTGCAGGTAGCAGACAAAAGAGAAACAAAATTCAGACAACTGGCATGACAATGGACATGCCTCCCTGTATAACAAGTAGGAGACTTAATCATCATGAGAAACCGTAGACTTGGGTGCAGTATCTGAAGAAGCCATAAGCTTCTCCATGGTCATCTTCTTAGCAGGGACACCAATGGCTGCTCCAATCATCTGCAATGTTCCGATTGGTGTTGGAGGGGGAGGCTGCTCCTTGGCACCCTCATGCTCTGGTTTATCCTGCCTAGCATGGGAGGAAGCTGAACTGTCAGCCTTCAACTTCTTTGATCTAGGCTGCCTTAGGGGTCTAGGCTTCGGTGCCAAAGGAGAAATAGGCTTAAAACCTTTAGATTTTGCTGCACTCCTGGTCATCCTTTTGTCAGAAAAATCTGACACAACTTGGACAACTGAAACTTTAGGCTTTCTGGCTCGTTGCTGCTTGTTTTGCTTGCCTGTAGCAGAGAAGGAGATCATGCAGTCAAAAACTTCAGTAGACTATGCTTCTGCTTCAGCAGACTGAGCTTCTGCTTCAGAGGATGGAATACTGAGTTCAAACTCAGGTGCTGCACACAGGGTGGATGAGCTTTCTAAGAACAATCTTCTGGCAGTTTGTTGATGAGACAAATGCAGGTCCGGGCTTGGAAAGCAAAAAGACAATGGAGGATCAAAAGCCATATCCCAAGATCTTTTATGCAACTGAGGCAAACCAGGTGGGGCAGGTCCTTAGGGATCTGTGCAGACATAAAAGTAGGCATAAGAGATTCAAATGATCTTCTCCAGATAAAGTCAGGTGGCAAAGTTGGCCCCATGACAACCCTTACAAGACCAACATGAAGAGGAGGTGCCTGAACCACAATGGGGTTATATGGGACAATTGCAAGGTTGTCCTGTTCATGATCCTGCACATCAACTGCCTCTTGATCATTATTATGAATGTCAATAGGAATGTGCTGCTCTGGCAGGTCCAAAATCTCCTGATGATCATGCTCAAGTGGGCCTCCTTCCACAACATCATCCTGAATCATAATAGGGTCATGAACCAGAGCATTGTTAGGCCCGTCCACCATATCATTGTTTGGCCCAACAGCAAGATTCATAGGCTCAAGAGGGCCCAAAGCATCACCTGATTCATTTGAACCCATAGAAGGGTTTAAAACCATAGAGTTAGCCTCCTGCACCTGCAGTTGCACTTGCTGAACCTCATCCTCATTGTTGTCAGGCCCCCAACCCTGTAAATCATGTGGATTAGGCTGTGGTTGCTCCTCTGGCACCGCAGGTTGGGGGACATCATTCCATCCAAGAGCAGGATAAGGTGGCAGAACCCAAAAAGATTCAAGAGGCTACAGCTCGCCTGGCATTGGGTGAGGATTTCCATCAAAAGGCATAACATCCTCATCAGGTGATAATTGCTCAGCAAAATCAGCAGTCAGAATAGAAACAGAGGCAGTCCAAGACACCACAGCGCCACCAATATTCGCAAATTGGCGAAAGACCACATCACGTGGGACTAATTGGTTATCAGGGAAAGAGGCATAAACAAGAGATCTTACAAGCCTATCATCCTGATGATTCCAATAATGAAACTGACCAAAAGTGCCTACGACCTCAGCTAGATTGACCTCATTGTGATAATCCAAGGGTACCCCCACAAACATCAGCCAACCAGTTCTATGCCCTTGCAAAGCACGAAAACCCTCTCCATGATCATGCCTAATGAATCTCAGAAATAACTCATTGCCATGTTGATCCAGACCAAGTGGCCAAGGTGTATGAGCAATTAGAGCAGCACTGATGACAGGATCCTGCATCTCATACAGACCTACTCCCTGGAACCAAGTTTGGGCAGATCGTACCGGAAGCTCAAGCTGGTTGGTGATGAGGGCATGGACCTGCTGTCGATGAATAGCCACATCCTCGGGAGGCGGAGGAGGGTCGACGATGCTAACCATGAAGGATTCATGGCGCAGTGGAGGAGCTTGGGCGGACGTGTAGAACGTCCTCGGGACGCGGAAAGGCCCACCATCGACGATGTCATGGCCTGCCGGGAGGAAGCACCGAGGATCAAGCTCATAAACTGCCATGGGTGGTGGCAGCGATGGAGCTAGAGGCGGTGTGCTACTTGGCGATGGGCTACGCGGCGGCGATGTCGATGGTGGTTCTGTTGGGGAAGCGGAGGGGGCTGGAGATTTTGGTGGGGCTCTATCACAGTTGGTAGAGGGGGCGGTGGAGCTCGAAGCGTCAAGTTTCCTGTTGATGGCGCGAGGCTCAATGCTAGTCGCTCTGGTTTTGGGAACCCAGAGTTTAATATTCGGAGGAGACCGGGTATAGTCATTTTTAATGTGACCAGACCGGAAGCATTTGCGGCATCTATCCTTATTTGTGCAACGATCCAAACTATGCCCCATGCCAAGGCATTTTGGACAATCCCAACACCTGGCAGCCATCTCCTCCACGACAAGGTCAAGGCCTTGCCAGTCACGGACTAATTCAACTGGAGATTTGGGAGGAGATTTATCAGAAGTATCCATCCCTGGTGTGCAGTTTATTAAATCTTTTCCCTGGTCAGAATCATCATCCGAAAGCTCCAACGGGTTCTGGGCCGAACCCAACATGATGGGCTGCACGGTGGACTCAGGCCCAACATGACTTGCATGGGAGAAAATCAAACCAGGCGACGTACCCAATCTCGAAAACTCCGGTAGAAGATCACGAGGGGATATCGATCCAAACGTGACATCCGGAGAGTGCAAAACCCTCAACGACAATGTGGCCGTCGGCGGCGCCGGCAGCGAATCAACGCACACGAGCTCCTGGGGACCAATTGAGTAACCAGCATCTTGAGTAACAATATTGATTTCCTTGGCAGAGGCCGGATAACGATAACCCTTGCAAGCATCATAATTCAGAAATGTAGCAAAACATAGGGATTTTTTAACAACATGATTAGATGATCTCAAAGAGGATTTGGCTGGTGCATGTTTCATGGCATCTAGACCCATGCATGCACGACGCTTAGAGGGGCTGACCAGGATCCATTCCTCCTTGCATTCAGCTTGCCAAAGACGAAACTCTTTCTCCCAATATGGGCCACCATGGACCCAAAGATGAAAATAGCATTTGAATTGCAGGCAAACAAAAGAGCGCTGATGCAAGATGAAAAACTCCACTTCTTTGCAAGAAACATTAAAGGCAAAAACCTGATCATGCAGACAAGATACCTTGAGAGAAGAACAATAACCTCCGATCGCAGCTTCTAGTGCCAAAGCGACATTCTCCTCATCAAGCCGAAAGTTGTGACGTGCAAAAGACACCACCATGATGAAATGACCAGATCTATCCGAGGGATGCACCGTGCGATGAAGAGAATGCCAGATCGCTTTTGCCATATCAATCCCAGGAGAGAAATCCAAGCCCAGCGTGATGGCCGCATGAACAGCCATGGAGATGACAACCAGGAGAAAGCGGAGAACACGCCGGATAAGATGCCCGGATCCAAAACCAAAACCCACAGAGGGAGATGGAGATCGCCAGCGGTGTGTGGGCTAGGGTTTAGGAGGGGGGGCGGGGGGTGGGAGCCATCTTCTCAAGAGTTCTCCTAATGATACGCCCCCCGATTTATAACCCTCGATTTGAACATGGGGTAGTGGGATCGTCTGCACGCGCCCATTCCACTACCCCGCAATAATTGTGCACATACACACGCAGTAACTGCCCGAGGAAGAGCATCCGGCCCCTGGACACCGCAATAAATCCACGCGCGTGGGCCAAGGGCGCGCGGCGGCGGGCCTCAGCCCGTCGCCCAGTCCCGTCATGCGCGTGGCCTGTCAGGCCCCTCTGACTTCCGGGCACCACGTGGCGCCCACGCGAAGCCTGAGGGATTCCCCAAGATTCGACAAACTCCTCGGTTCCTGCCATGGCCGGGATGCTGCGATCCAGTTTCCGAGAAAATCGGCACACAGTGGGTGTTGCCGGACCCGATGCTCGCAGAATCTGCCTTGCTTAAGGGGGAAACTGCGAAGGCCCACTCATCTGAAGACAGCGGACCTTCACAGCTTCGGGGACTACTGTCGGGGGGATGAACCCCGGCAGGCAACGGAACCCGGATCCTTTTCAAAAACAACGGGGCCGACATCGCCCCTCAAGCCGGCATGCGCTTGGCCGGGTCGCTCGACCCAGCCAAGCCCTGCAACCCGGGCGAGCTCTCCGACCCGGCAAAACGCGTCGACTCGGCCTCAACAACTAGCGGAAGACAGCCGAACCCGGCACAACCAAAGCTTCCACGACAAGCTAGCTCCACCCGTGGCGTGCTCCGCAAGTCAGCCACGGGTCAGCTTCCATCCCATCCAGGCCGTACGATGGGACGAGTCTTCAATCATCGATGACCAAGGCAACAGTTCCTCGCCCATACCTCTGGTCAGCCTTAGCATGGCAAAAGTGCCCCTCACCTACCCGCTGACCAGGGCTGGCGTGGCTACAGTGCCCCTGCCCTCACCGCTGACGACAGCAAGCGGCGACCTGACGGAGAGCCATTGTACACGACTCAACTCGGCCACGCCCTGACGATCGACAAGACGGCGCACAACCCCCTAGGCACACGGGGCCCGCACCTAGGGGAACCCGGCGAACCGCAGGCCCCCAGCGGGTCCCAGCCCGGGTCTCCGGACGCCGACAACCCGGACCACCGACTTGTAACATTACCATTGTACCCCTGGGGGGTTGGTCTATAAAACCCCCCAGAGCCCACGCATACGGGCAAGCAACGAGAGAGAGATAACGGAGAGAAAGAGAAAAGCCAGTAAGCACAGAGCTAGCCACCGAGACACCAACACCAGAGTATAGGAGCAGCCTAAGCCTTGGCCAGCCTCCTTCCTCCCCCATATAGCTCCAGGAGCAACATTGTACTATCAAACATCAAACTACACTCGGCAGGACTATGGGTGTTATCTCTCCCCCTGAACCTAGGTATGTCCGGCGTCCCGCGCCCACTCATGCCAACCTCGCATCTGGAGCCCACCAGCGTCCTCGAGCCTCCTCCTCTCTTTTGCCATCCCTTGCCATCTGTCGTGCGCCCACCATGACAAGTCCCTTGTACCTACACAAACAAATAAGAACCTTGCAACCAACGCGACAAAGGGGTTGTCAATCCCTTCACGGCCACATGCAAAAGTGAGATCTGATAGAGAAGATAAGATAATATTTTTGGTATTTTTATGATAAAGATTAAAAGTAAAGATTGTAAAATAAACAAAGATAAAAATAGCTTCTTGACAGGAGATTAATATGATGGAAAATAGACCCGGGGGCCATAGGTTTCACTAGTGGCTTCTCTCAAGATAGCATAAGTATTACGTCGGGTAAACAAATTACTATCGAGCAATTGATAGAATTGAGCATAGTTATGAGAATATCTAGGTATGATCATGTATATAGGCATCACGTCCGAGATAAGTAGACTGAAACGATTCTGCATCTACTACTATTACTCCACACATCGACCGCTATCCAGCATGCATCTAGAGTATTAAGTTCATAAGAACGGAGTAACGCTTTAAGCAAGATGACATGATGTAGAGGGATAAACTCATGCAATATGATATAAACCCCATCTTTTTATCCTTGATAGCAACAATAAAATACGTGTCATTTCCCCTACTGTCACTGGGATCGAGCACCACAAGATTGAACCCAAAGCTAAGCACTTCTCCCATTGTAAGAAAGATCAATCTAGTAGGCCAAACCAAACTGATAATTCAAAGAGACTTGCAAAGATGACCAATCATACACAAAAGAATTCAAAGAAGATTCAAATATTGTTCATAGATAATCTTGATCATAAACCATCAATTCATCGGATCTCGACAAACACACCGCAAAATAAGATTACATCGAATAGATCTCCAAGACAAACGAGGAGAACTTTGTATTGAGATCCAAAGAGAGATAAGAAGCCATCTAGCTAATAACTATGGACCCGAAGGTCTGAGGTAAACTACTCACACATCATCGGAGAGGCTATGGTGTTGATGTAGAAGCCCTCTGTGATAGATGCCCCCTCCGGCGGAGCGCCGGAAAAGGCCCCAAGATGGGATCTCACGGGTATAGAAGGTTGCGGCGGTGGAATTAGGTTTTCGTGGTGCTCCTCAATGGTTTGGGGGTACGTAGGTATATATGGGAGGAAGAAGTAGGTCGGTGGAGCCATGAGGGGTCCACGAGGGTGGAGGGCGTGCCTAGGGGGGTAGGCGTGCCCCCCTGCCTCGTGGCCTCCTTACTGATTTCTTGACATCCCCTCCAAGTCCTCTGGATCACGTTTGTTCCAAAAATAACTCTCCTGAAGGTTTCATTCCCTTTGGACTCCGTCTGATATTCTGCGAAACACTGAAATAGGCAAAAAAAAACAACAATTTGGGCTGGGCCTCCGGTTAATAGGTTAGTCCCAAAAATAATATAAAAGTTTATAAATAAGCCCATTAAACATCCAAAACATAATATATAATAGCATGGATCAATAAAAAATTATAGATACGTTGGAGATGTATCAAGCATCCCCAAGCTTAATTCCTGCTCGTCCTCGAGTAGGTAAATGATAAAAACAGAATTTTTGATGTGGAATGCTACTTAGCATATTCTTCAATGTATTTCTCTTTATTGTGGCATGAATGTTCAGATCCGAAAGATTCAACATAAAAGTTTTATATTAACATGAAAATAATAATACTTCAAGCATACTAACAAAGCAATCATGTCTTCTCAAAATAACATGGCCAAAGAAAGTTATCCCTACCAAATCATATAGTCTGGCTATGCTCTATCTTCACCACACAAAGTATTTAAATCATGCACAACCCCGATTACAAGCCACGAAATTGTTTCATACTTTTGATGTTCTCAAACTTTTTTGATCTTCATGCAATATATGAGCGTGAGCCGTGGACATAGCACTATAGGTGGAATAGAATGGTGGTTGTGGAGAAGACAAAAAGGAGAAGATAGTCTCACATTGTAACGCCCAGGATCCGATGTGCCAGGTGTCCTCCAGTCTTTCATCGTTGTTGCCATGTCATTTTCTTGCGTGTTGCATTTTGCCATGTCATCATCTGCATTTCATCTGCATGTTTTTTCAAAACATGAATCCGTTCGGGTTCCCCCGGTTCTCTCCGTTGTCTGTTCTGAGCCCAGACACACTTGCACGCGCCCGCAGCACCTCCCAGTTCTTGTTCTGTGAGCCGCCGAAAAACATTCCCAGAGTGGGCCGAGATTTGCCGAGTGGCCTTGGTATATCACCGGAGACCGCCCGTCAAATTTTGTTCCATTTGTTGGTCGTTTGATGCCCCAACGGTTAACCAGTTAACAGAAACCCCCTTTTCTCTTGCAGCCCAGCACCTCTTCACACAGCCCACCTATCCCATCTAACTTCCCTGCATGCTCTCCGTCGTTCGATCATGATCATGTGGGCGAAAACCACACCTCATTTGGACACTCCTAGCTCCCTCTACCTATATATGTGTGTGCCTCCCCGTCCAAAACGCAGGTAAAGCCTAGCTCTGCTCCTCCGCGCTGCTGGACGTGTCCGCCCGGCGCCGGACATGACCACTGCCACCTCACTTCGGCCAATAGGAGGTCGCCACATCATTGCTGCCACCCCGCCCGACCTGCTGCGGCCTGCCACGTGTCCTCCCCGCGCACATCACCGCCAGCCGCCCAGGGCCTAGATCCGGCCCTCCCCGGACTGAATCGGGCCACGCCGGGCCTGCAACCGCCGCCTCCCGCTCTGGTTGCCTCCTGCCCCCATCGGCGTCGCCCAGCTCCTCCCCGATGGCGCGCCGACCTCCTCCCGCGCCACCGAGCCTCCCGCGCCTCGCCTTCGATCGCCATCGCCCGTCTGGCGTCATCGCCGCCATGCCACGCAGGCCCTGCCCGCCGCCGTCCCACGCGAGCTCACCCTGCCGGAGCTGCTAGCCGGAGAGCCCGCGACCTCGCCTCCCGCGACGGCCCTCACCGAAGGCTCCCTCCAACGCCGCCTCGCCGACCCCATGCCTCTCCCTTGTTGTCGGTGCCATCCACCGCCTCGTCGGAGCTCCGCCCGTCGCCGGAATCGCCACCCATCGCCGGAGTTCGCTGGATCTGGCCAGGGTGGACCAGATCCACCAAGTCGGTCAACCAAACGCCTCCACCTCCCTGGATCTCCTCGTCCTGCATGCCTCCGTCCCGCGTTGACTTTCACGGAGGTAAAAAACGTCCAAGATTTTGACATCATGTGTGCCTGTTAGTGATGCCATAACCTTCTGCTCGTAGATCCATTTTGCATGTGTGATATATCGAAATGTTCATCTTAGAGTGCTATTCATTTCATTCCATTATGGAATGCTTGTTTGAGACCATCTTGATGCCTAAATCTTCGTTGCAAAACTGCTATGTGATATGAACTGCTGGAATCTACTGGTTGTCAACATCATTTGTGCATCTTGTGAGTGCCACAACTTTGTCCCTGTTGATGCTATGATGATTATCTTGATATGCACATGTTCTTATATTCATGCTATACATGCTGGTGTACTTTGCATTCATGTTAGGGTGCATCTTGATATGTTGTTCTCTGTTGCAAAAGTGCATGTTGCTGTCAACTACTGAAAACTGTTGTAACTTGCTGATTTGTCATTTTTGTTGCGTTTTGTGTGTGCATCCTATGAGCATGATGTCTACATGTTTTAGGAGCATATTCATGCCATCTTTACATGGGTGCAATCCATGTGTTTTTATATGCCCTGTAGTGAGTGCATCAAGCTGGTGAAGTAGGCAACTTGCTGTTAATGTTCTGTCAATGCTGAAACTGCTATATCATGTTGCCTTATTTCTTGATTCTACCAATTAATCCATGCATAATATGGAGATGCTTAGTTAGGATGTTTTGTTGTTTATGCTATGCTCTATCATCCCATGCCTCTTTATGCCCTATATATCTCCTGTAGCATATGTTTTCATAGCCATGAACATGCTTATATAATGTTCCAGATTCCTGTTAACTCCATGATGCATTGTTGTGAGCTTGATAGTAATTATTCTATGCCTCTTATGGAGATGCTACAATTACATGATTTGTAGTATTCTATGATTAATTTGTTCAAATGAAATGTTTTCTAATTTTGGAGATCATATGCCTCTGTTTCATGCTTGCAAACATGCCATCATAATGTTGCTGTTTTACATTTGCTGAAACTGTTTCAACTTTCAATCTTGTCATGTTGGTTCCCACTAATCCATGAGCCATATGTTTATGATGTCAGGATGTTATTTCTCTTTCTTATGTGTACTTTGATGGCATGCCCTTTGTTGCTATGTTTAGTTGTTGTAGCTTGTCTCTTTCTTGCTCTCAAGTTGCCATCATATTAACTCTGCTCATGCATATGTTGCTGTGTTATAAAGTTGCATTTTGCATTGATCATATTGGTTTAATCTTGATGCCTATGAACCTTAACCTTTAATCATATTCGAAGTAAGTTATCTGTACATGAAGTGCATATCAAGTTTGTGCTCATAAGATTACTGTAGCATGTTGTTTTGATGTTTGCAAAGTGCCTACTTGCTGTTTTGGGCAGATTGTTGTTATAACTTGTTTGGAGTGTATGTGTTGCACCGTTGCTCCGTTTTGCCATGTTTTGAGAGTGTTTGCTTGATGTTTGAATGCATTTTGCATCAATGCCATCCTTGACTTGTTTCGCTCATATCCTCTAGGCCGTAGCTCCGAACTAGATGAACTTTATATGTAACTTGACTAGAATTTCGTGTAGATCATCTTGGTGCATTTTAACTTGCTCTTTAACAACTTGAACGTAAGGTTTATTAAGACCTGGACCAATTTCCAAAGTTGCATATGAGGACTTATCGGATTTTTTATATGTTGTTTCCGGCCTCATTTAAACTTGCTTTGATGTGTTGCTCGTGTATGCATCATGTCTTGCCATGAGTAGCATCATATAGCCTATGTCATCCATCATGATTGGTTGAGCATCTTGTCATGTTTAGGTGTTGTGTGTTTACATGTTTTTTGCTTCTTTCTGGTTGTGCTTCTTCTTGATAGTTCCTGTTTCGTTGCGGTCATGAGAATTCGTTCGACTACGCTTGGTTTGTCTTCGCCCATTCATCTTCTTCATGGACTCGTTCTTCTTCCTAGCGGGATTTCAGGCAAGATGACCTTATCCTGGATCTCACTACTATCATTGCTATGCTAGTTGATTCTTTCTATCACTATGATGTGCTACCTATCACTTGTTTACCAAGCCTCCCAAACTGCCATGCCAGCCTCTAACCTTTTTTTCACCCTTCCTAGCAAACTGTTGCTTGGCTATGTTACCGCTTTGCTTAACCCCTCTTATAGCGTTGTTAGCTGCAGGTGAAGTCGAAGATTGCTCCATGATTGATAGGATTATGTTGGGATATCACAATATCTCTTATTTAATTAATGCATCTATATACTTGCTAAAGGTTGGAAGGCTCGGCCTTATGCCTGGTGTTTTGTTCCACTCTTGCCGCCTTAGTTTCCGTCATACCGGTGTTATGTTCCTTCATTTTGTGTTCCTTACGCGGACGGGTGTATGGGACCCCCTTGACAGTTTGCTTTGAATAAAACTCCTCCAGCAAGGCCCAACCTTGGTTTTAACATTTGCCACCTAAGCCTTTTTCCCTTGGGTTCTGCAGACTCAAGGGTCATCTTTATTTTAACCCCCCGGGGCTAGTGCTCCTCTGAGTGTTTTTTTGAAGGGGTTCGGCGGTAGGAAAGCCTCCTACTTCATATATATTACCAACTCACAGCTATTACAAGTTACAAGTGTTGCTTTACATATGCACAGATGGATGTGCCAAGAAAGGAGCAAGGGGGTAGTGGACAGAAGTACTAAATATATAGAGTTACAGTTGAGGTATGGAATAGAGGAAGTCAGTCACTAGCTACTTCTTGTGGGGGGCACTCTGTAGCTGATGTCAGCAAAGTCTTTTTTGAATCTAGCCAGCCAAGAAAAGATTGATGGGTCCACCTTGTGAAAGTAGTTATTATTGCTTTCTTTCCATAGGCTCCAGGCTGCCACCAGGAAAACATCCATGATCATCTTCCTGGGAAACCGTGTCTGTAGGTTTGGAACGAGGTCCAATCTGTTGCCATGCAAGGGCCATTGTATGTTGAGTTTGCTCCAACACTCACGACTGAAAGTGCAATGGAATAAGAGATGTTCAACAGTTTCTTCCACGTGGAGACCACAAAGCAGGCAGTCAAAATTATTGCCAATGTTATAATGCCTCCTTTTCATCATGTTCCTCGTGTTAAGGCGATCCGAGAGGAGAAACCATCCAAAGACCTTAATTTTAGGGATGCACTTGGTCCTCCAGAGCCTACAGAATGCATCATGGGCAATCACCTCCCGGAAGTAAAATGTGTAGTAGGCCGTGGTTTTGAAAACAGCAGAACCCCAAGTGCAAGTCCAAGCATCCTTGGAGTCAGTTAACCCTGCCTCGTGCACATTTTGTTGGAGAGCTCGAAGTTCTTCAAAAGCTTGAACCGAGAGGGGCAATTCGAAAGCCTGATTAAGGTGAGTAATTGAGAGGAATTTTCTGACCGAGGTATCTTCATCGCTTGTGTAAGAGAAAGCCCGAGGATATGTGTCTGACAGGATGGAGTTGTTCCAATCATCTTTCCAAAACAGAGCCGCACCTGCACCAATCTGCACCTTGGTGATCCCTCTGTAGACTGGCATCAGCTGGACAAGTTGGCGCCACCAGAAAGAGCCACATGGCGCAATAGCGTGAGGGACAGAGGAAGCATAATACGTATCCCAGATCAGGTGCACCCATGGTACATCCAACTTGTTATAGAACTTGTGCATCAATTTCAGAAGCATTGCGTCATTCTGCACCTTGAGGTTGAGAATGCCGAGGCCACCGTTTTTCTTCGGCCGGCAAACCATGTCCCAAGCTGCAAGAGAGTTACTTTTTTCACCATCCTCAGTTTTTTTGTCCAAAGGCCGCGGCGTCGAATCTTGTCAAATTGCCCGATGATCTTCGATGGTAGTTTGAGGATTCCCATGGGGTATATTGCCAGCAAGGTAACCAGAGAGTTCATGAGAGCTAACTTTCCTGCGTACGACATGAGCGACATGGCCGCAGAGATCCTACTCTCCGCCTTGCAGATCCATGGAGTTAGGTCAATGACCGAGGGTTTAGTTGTGCCCAGGGGCAGACCCAGCTACGTGAACGGCAGCTGAGCACAAGTACATCCAAAAATGGCCGCAATGTCCTTGTATGTATCTTCCAGAGTGTTTAGAGGAATAAGAGTGGACTTGTGAAAGTTAATGTGTAAGCCCACCGAGTCAGCGTAGTCCGTGAGTATCTGTTTCATGCAGGCGGCTTGAACACGGCAGGCCGGCATGACAATGATTGTGTCATCCACGTACTGGATGACCGGGAACTGATTGTTGCGGCCCGAGGGGATTGGCAGGCGCAGGCTGTCATGGTGCATGGCGTCATTAATTGTTGTCTGAAGCAAATCGGCAGCAAGGACGAAGAGCAAGGGGAACAGCGGGTCTCCTTGGCGGACGCCGCATTTGCACGAGAAATGTTTTTCAGGAACGCCATTAAGGAGGACCGAAGATTTACCAGAGGAGGAGATGCATTTAAACCAGGCAATCCATTTGTCATTGAAACCCATACTCCTCATAATCTGTAAAATAGCCGGGTGTTGTACGGTGTCGAAAGCCTTGGCGAAGTCTAATTTTAACAGAACAATCTCTCTCTTCGAAGCTTGGCATTGATGTATGTATTCGAAAGCCCAGGCTAAACAGTCATTGATGGTGCGTCCTTTAAGAAAACCATATTGATTTCGATGTACAATTTGCAGGATGATTTTTTGCAAGCGGTTAGCTAGAAGCTTTGTGATCAGTTTAAGGCAGCAGTTAAGCAACATGATGGGCCAAAAATCATTGATAATTTCAGGGGCTTTGGTCTTGGGTATAAGAGTAATGTGCCCATAGTTGAGGCTTTCCAGGTTTAGGGTACCGGTGTGGAATTCATCACATAGATGATAGAAATCATCTTTGATTATTGGCCAGCAAGCTTTTAGAAAAGCACTATCGAAACCGTCCGGACTAGGAGCCTGATCAGGAGGCATGTCATTAACTACTGCATCAATCTAAACTTAGTGAAGGGAGTTGTGAGACTGTCGAATCCACATTATCATGTAGCATTCTGGAAAGGCTGAATTTCATCTATGGAGGTGTCGAAGTGCCCAAACGAGTTTTAAAAGCTTCAAACAAAATAGACTATTTTCTAGCATGGTCCTCAATCACAGTATCACCATTGGTTTTCAAGCTGGATATGAAGTTTCTGCGGTATCTTTCGGTGGCAACAGCTTGGAAGAATTTGGAATTCTCATCACCAAATTTAATCCAATGAATGGTACACCTTTTCTTCCAGTAGTCTTTTTGGTGCTGAAGGAGTCTAAGCAGATGTTTTTTGAGAATGGACTGAAAATTACCCTCTTGTCTGGTCAGCAAATGTTTATCAGCAATGTTGTCAATCCCAAGAAGGGCTTTGTTGGTGTTTGCAAGGGCTGTCTTAAGCCTAGAGATTTTCTTACTACAAATACTGAGGTCATGCCTTACATTTTTGAATTTTTGACAGAGATTGGAAGCAGCATTTTCATTTTTACCATGCTTGAGTGGTTTAGACCATGCTCTAGTGACAACGTCCATGAAGCCAGGGTGGACAATCCAAAAGGTTTCAAATCTGAAAATCTTGCTTCTAGGGATGTTGGTCTGAATCACAACAGAGCATGGTGTGTGATCTGAGACAGGTCGTCCAAGTGGATTAACCATGGTGTTAGGAAAAGAGGAGGTCCAGTTGAGGGTGGTGAAGAACCAGTTAAGTTGCTCTAGCAAGGGGTTTTGCTGCATATTGGACCGGGTATAGTTTCTATCTTTGATTGGTAGTTCAGTAAGGTGTTGGTCTCTGATGAAGTCATTAAAAGTGAACATGTCATGTACATTACCACCAGGCTTATTCCTGTTATCAGGTGAGCGGATGTAATTAAAGTCCCCAAGTATTAGCCAGTGTTCTGTGGTTGCAATGTCAATATCAAAAAGCCACTTAGTGAATCTATCACGTTGTTCTCCCTGGCAAGGGCCATATACGTTTACTAACTTCCAAGAGTGTGATGAAATCGTAGACTTGAAAACTACACCCAATGCAAATTGTTCTTGAATGAAAATTTGTCCAGAGAACACTGAACTGCACCAAATCGTGATAATCCCTCCTGAGGCACCAACAGAAGGAATGAACGCAAAAGAATAAAAGCACGGGGGATAAATGGTCTTGAGGACAGTTGCATTAAAGTCTTGCATCTTGGATTCTTGCAAGCAGATGATCGAGCAGCCCGAAGAGCTGATCGCATTAGCTAGTGCAAAAATCCATTTAGGAGAGTTTAGGCCACGAACGTTCCAACATAACATGTTCCAATTATGCAAAAGTGACATAAAGCGCGTAAAGATAAGATAAAAACTTAGGCGGAGGGCGAAGCCGAGTCTGCAGTGGTCCCATTGAGCGCGTCATCAGTGAGCTCCTCCGCAGGGATAGTGCAAAGCTGAACTCCAATTTGCTGCATGGTGGAAATGGCAGTGGGAGGAGGAATTGCAGCAGTTTGATCCTCATGCTGGAGCCTGGAGGAGTGGGCTACTTCAGTCACAGCAGAGGGGGTAACTCTGGGCTTCACCTTGGATTTAGGAGGACGAGAATCCTGGATGAGGTTGACACGAAATCCATCATATTTATTTTGCATGGTACTGCGACGGAGGGGTGCAGAACTGAGTGGTGCAACAGCTTTCCCTTTGCGGCCAGCTCGTGTTACATCAGTAGAAGACTCAGAGGGCTGTGCCTGGGTGCCCTGTGGTGGGAGCACGGTTTGAAGGCCGCGAAGCATAGCATCAGATGCTTCAGTTGTTGGCACCGATTCAATTGCGGCCACCGCGAGATCAGAGGCACTTATATCATCAGAGCCAAGTGCAGAAACTTCAGACACTTCAGACTGTAGAAGTTGGACAGTAGGCAGATCAGTTTCAGAGAGTGCAGGGCTCCTAGGAGCCAGAATTTCCAGGTCAGCAGCATCGATGGAGGCATTAATGGAAATATCCACCTGAGAGGGCGTAGCAGTAAGCAGCAAGGGGGCCCTCAGTAATCGCAGACACTTCATCAGAGCCAGATAGTAGGGCAAAGTTGATGTGTTCTGAAGGCATGGGCTGGGTTAACTGGCTGAAGTGCAGAGCATTGTTACGAACAGAAACCTGAATCTCCACATGTATAGGTTCAGGCCTGATCCCATAAGACTGACGCCACGGGCCCATAGTGGTAATATATGGGTGGAGAGCATTGAAGATTGACATATTAAGATGCTGACGAGGTATGGCATCGGCCAACAAAAGATACAACAGCTGGTTACCTTCATTGGATAAGGCAAAATGGATGCCATGGCTGTGCAGGTCTACTGAGTGCTCCTCTGGGTGTTGGTCCAACTAGAGCCCTTTGCAGCGCTCCCTCGGGGAAACTTAAGGTCTGGTTTTAATTGTACGGATTGCTCATCCGTTGTGCCCTGAGAACGAGATATGTGCAGCTCCTATCGTGATTTCTCGGCACAGTCGGGTGGTCTTGCTGGTCTTGTTTTACCATTGTCGAAATGTCTTGTAACCGGGATTCTGAGATTGATCGGGTCTTCCCGGGAGAAGGAATATCCTTTGTTGGTCGTGGGAGCTTATAATGGGCTAAGTTGGGACACCCCTGCAGGGTATAAACTTTTGAAAGTCGTCCCCGTGGTTATGTGGCAGATGGGAATTTGTTAATGTCCGGTTGTAGAGAACTTGACACCAGATTCGATTTAAAATGCATCAACCGCGAGTGTAGCCGTGATGGTCTCTTCTCGATGGAGTCCGGGAGGTGAACATGGTTTGGGTTATGTATGAACGTAAGTAGTTTCAGGATCCCTTCTTGATCACTTCTAGCTTCTCGACCGTTGCGTTGCTTCTCTTCTCGCTCTTATTTGCGTATGTTAGCCACCATATATGCTTAGTCGCTGCCGCAACCTCACCACTTATCCTTTCCATACCCAGTTAAGCTTTGTTAATCTTGATACCCATGGTAATGGGATTGCCGAGTCCTCATGGCTCACCGTTTACTACAACAACAGTTGCAGGTATAGGTTATGCGATGATCATGATGCGAGAGCAATACTTGCTTGTTTTGAGTTCTTCTTCTGCTTCGTCGTTCAGGGGATAGGATCCTGGTCGGCAGCCTGGGCTAGCAGGGTGGATGTCAGTTGAGTTTCTGTTTGTGTTTCATCTGTAGTCGGATGTTGCTCTTATGTATGGTGTTGTTGTATTCATGTGGCATTGTATGACTCTTGTATGTTTCCCCAACTATTATGTAATGGTACGATGTAATGATATCCACCTTGCAAAAGCGTCTCCAATATGCGCTTCTATCCTTGGTGGGACCTTCGAGTTCCTTTAGGATAGGGTCGCATATTGGGCGTGACAAGTTGGTATTAGAGCCTCGACCGACCATAGGAGCCCCCTTGATTGATCGTAGTTGGTCGTTGTCGAGTCTAGAAGAAAACTATTTCTGAGTCTCGTTATATCACAGAGTAGGAATTCTTTTTACTCCACAGCCCCTTCGTCGCTCTGGTGAGGAATCTTGATGTAGGTGTTTTGAATTACTCCTCTTCCCCTTCAAACTTTCTTTAGGATCATGCGGTTAGTTTTTCGTTCGTTGGTTCTCAGCTCTTTTTATCCGGTGCATTTCTCGTCAAGTTGACTCGAGCCTCTTCATCTTTGCCAAGTTCAATCCTCAGTTTTTTTTCACCCGCCCACCCCTTTTCTTCTCGGAGCTGGAGTCCGTAATTGATATCCATCCTACTCGTGCGAAGCCTTTGCTTTCTTTCAATTGGTGTTTTCTCTTCAAGATATTCGTCGGTTCTCCCTTCCAGGTGCCTTTGTTTTTCCTGCCCTCCCACCCTTTTTCTTCTTGGAGTCTGTCTCTTTCGACCATCAATTTCATTCGTGCGGAGCCCCTTTAGTCTTTCATAAATTATTTCAACCCGTGAATTCTCGTCTCGATTGACATTCTCCATCTCTTTTTCTTTCCGGTAGATTCAATTCATGTTTTTTGGGTTGATCATATTCTTTTCCTTGGATCATATGTTTCCTCTTGCTCGTTCGCTTCTCGCCATTTAACTATTCTGGAGTTCGGAAGACATCTCAGGAGATTCATCTGTGTTCCAATTAATTCGAGGTTGTCACCTCATTCAAATATTTCAATCATTCCAGTGCATCATCTATCTCAACAATCCTTTTCAACGGTGTTTTCTTTTAGTGGGCCCTAACCCACAGGTCTTTTCCCAAGATCTTACCTGACTCTTCTAACTATTCCGGAGCTATTCTCAAATACTTTGCGGAGTTTTATGTAAAAATGAATTCCATCAGCCACATGCCTTCACCAAGACCGCTTTCAAATTCTTTTTTCATCTTTGGTTCAACTTTTCCTCTTTCCATTCTTCCTGAGTGTCTCAACAATTTTGGTGGTGTTCCTCGTCGTCATTTCAAGATAGAAGAAGAGTTTTCCTCTAAATATTGCCCATTCTCTCGAAGACTCGCGGTTCTAGTTTCATGCTACCCTCTCGAATTATTTCATTTGTCAGATATTGTTTTCTTACCCATCCGGAGTATGTTAGGAGTTGTTTTCCCGTTTCTTTTCACCAGAGGCCATCGTTCCAGTAGAATTCTTCGTCCTCACATTCCAGCTGCCGTTCTCCAATTATCCCGGCGCTTCATTCAAGTGTTTTTTTAATCAGCTCGTTATCTATTCGTTCTTTTGCATCTAAATCCCCTCAAGCATATTTGTTCTTCAAATTCTTCCCGGTGATTCATTCTCTTTCGTCAGTCATTTTCGAATTATTATGGTGGTTCTTTCAGATTCTTTTTCCTTTGTTATCATATTAATTCATTCGTTCTTTCCAATCCTACCGGTGGTTCATGAAGACTTTCTCAAGTTTTGTGCTATACCCCCCTTAATCCTTTTCAACAAGAATAAGTAGTATGCAAAATTTGGTTATCATCAATTAAATTTGATGAAGGATAAGCATACAATAAATCTTATTCTTATTTCATCCAAATGAGTAATCCCTTCCTTCGGAGTTTGTTCATGATGAATAATCTCTCGGTTCGAAGTGTTTTCATCTTTTCTTTTCCGGAGTTCAAAATTCCTCAGCCATTTCGTCGGAACCTCCATCTAAATCACTGCAAGGCTCATCTTATTCTTTCACCCTTCATTCTATCTCATCATCCTTTTGTCACCGGAGTCCTTCATGGTGGTTCTTCATGATTTAATCCATTCTTCAAGTGTTCATCAAGATTCTTGTTGGAGGAGTTCAAGTATCTTTTCTTCTCGCGTCTCTAAGTGCAAATAATTCTTCATTTTCTTCTGAAGTGGAGTTTTGCATTTCTTTGTTCTTCTCAGCTATTCATGCATTTGCTTGTGGCAGAGTTTCAGCTCAAGTTTTGAGATGTTTTGATAAGTCCACAACAAGCTTATTCTCTCGTTGTTGATTTTCTCAACAACTTCGTTAAATCCTTCCTTCTAAGTTCTTTTCATTCCACTATTTCAATTCTTCCGGAGGCATTGCGTTGTTCATCTCGTCAAGTGTCATTCCATCTTGTGAAGTTCATGTATCCATTCCTTCCATTACTTTCATTCTTATTCCTTTCCTATCTTATTCTAACCAGAGTGGTTTCAGAGTCTATCTTATTTCATTGAGTTTTTGATTCTCGTCATATTCGTCATTCCTCTTTTCTACCGAGTGCTCTCGATTTTGTTCATCTTTTCTCTTGTGTTCTTACTTCACCTCTTCCTCTTTCTCTTCCGTCTCGTTCCTAAGATCTCGGGACGAGATCTCTTGTTAGTGGAGGAGAGTTGTAACACCCCAGATCCGATGCGCCAGGTGTCCTCCAGTATTTCGTTGTTGTTGCCATGTCATTTGCTTGCATGTTGCATTTTGCCATGCCATCCTCTGCATTTCATCTGCATGTTTTTTCAAAACTTGCATCCGTTCGAGTTCCACCCGTTCTCTCTGTTGTTCGTTCTGAGCCCAGACACACTCGCACGCGCCCGCGCACCTCCCAGTTCTTGTTTTGTGAGCCGCCCAAAAACATTCCCAGAGTGGGCCGAGATTTGCCGAGTGGCCTTGGTATATCACCGGAGACCGTCCATCAAATTTTGTTCCATTTGGAGGTCGTTTGATGCCCCAACGGTTAACCGAGTTAACCGAAACCCCCTTTTCTCTTGCAGCCCAGCACCTCTTCACACATCCCACCTAGCCCATCTAACTTCCCTCCATGCTCTCCGCCGTTCGATTACGATCGTGTGGGCGAAAACCACACCTCATTTGGACACTCCTAGCTCCCTCTACCTATATATGTGTGTGCCTCCCCGGCCAAAACGCAGGTAAACCCTAGCTCCGCTCCTCCGCGCCGCCGGACGTGTCCGCCGGGCGCCGGACACGACCACTGCCACATCACTTCGTCCAATAGGAGGTCACCACATCATCGCCGCCGCCCCGCCCGACATACTGCGGCCTGCCACGTGTCCTCCCCGCGCCCACATCGCCGCCAGCCGCCCAGGGCCCAGATCCGGCCCTCCATGGACCGAACCGGGCCACGCCGGGCCCGCAGCCGCTACCTTCGAGCGTCGCGGACTCCGCTGCCGCCTCCCGCCAGCGTCTCCCAATTCCTCCCCGCCGGCGCGCCGCCCTCCTCCCGCGCCTCACCTCCGCTCGCCGCCGCCCGTCCGGCGTCACCACCGCCACGACGCGCAGGCCCTGCGCTGCCGCCATCCCACACGAGCTCACCCTGCCGGAGCTGCTAGCCGGAGAGCCCGTGAACTTGCCTCCCATGGAGGCCCTCACCAGAGGCTCCGTTCACCTCCTCCTCGCTGACCCCGTGCCTCTCCCTAGTTGCCGGCGCCGTCCACCGCCTCGTCGGAGCTCCGCCCGTCACCGGAATCGCCACCCATCGCCGGAGTACACCGGATCCGGCCAGGGTGGACCAGATCCACCAAGTCGGCCAACCAAACGCCTCCACCTCCCTAGATCTCCTTGTCCCGCACGCCTCCATCCCGCGTTGACTTTCGTGGAGGTAAAAAACGCCCAAGTCCCCAGGATTTTGACATCATGCACAAGTGATGCCATAACATGCTGCTCGTAGCTCCATTTTGCCTGTATAATATATCGAAATGTTCATCTCAGAGTGCTCTTCAATTAGTTCCATTGTGGCATACTTGTTTGAGTCCATCTTGATGCCCAAATCTTCGTTGTGAAACTGCTATGTGATATGAACTGCTGGAATCTGATGGTTGTCAACATCATTTGTGCATCTTGTGAGTGCCACAACTTTGTCCCTGTTGATGCTATGATGATGATCTTGATATGCACATGTTCTGCTCTTCATGCTCTACATCTTTGTGTGCTTTGCATTCATGTTAGGGTCCATCTTGACATATTAATCTCTGTTGCAAAAGTGCATGTTGCTATTAACTTCTGAAAACTGCTATAACTTTCTGATTTGTCATTTTTGTTGCATTTTGTGTGTGCACCCTATGAGCATGATGCCTACATGTTTTAGGAGAATATTTATGCCATCTTTATAGTGGTGCAATCCATGTATTTTTATATTCCCTGTAGTGAGTGCATTAAGCTTGTGAAGTAGGCTACTTGCTGTTAATGTTCTGTCAATGCTGAAACTGCTATATCATGTTCCCTTTTTTTCTTGATTCTACCAATTAATCCATGCATATATGGAGATGCTTAGTTGGGATGTTTTGTTATTTATGCTATGCTCTATCATCCCATGCATCTTGATGCCCTATATATCTCCTGTAGCAGATGTTTTCATAGCCATGAACATGCTTATATAATGTTCCAGATTCCTGTTAACTCCATGATGCATTGTTGTGAGCTTGATAGTAATTATTCTATGCCTCTTATGGAGATGCTCCAATTACATGATTTTTAGTACGCTATGAGTAATTTGCTCACATGCAACCATTTCTAATTTTGGAGATCGTATGACTCTGTTTAATGCTTGCAAATATGCCATCATAATGTTGCTGTTTTACACTTGCTGAAACTGTTTCAACTTTCAATCTTGTCATGTTGGTTCCCACTAATCCATGAGCCTTGTGTTTATGATGCCATGATGTTATTTTCTCTTTGTTATGTGTACTTTGATGTCATTCCCTTGGTTGCTATGTTTACTTGTTGTAGCTTGTCTCGTTCTTGCTGTCAAGTTGTCATCGTATTAACTTTGCTCATGCATATGCTGATGTGTTATAAAGTTGCATTTTGCACTTATTATATTGGTTTAATCTTGATGCGTATGAACCTGAACTTTTAATCATATTCGAGGTAAGTTATCTGTACATGAAGTGCATGTCAAGCTTGTGCTCATAAGATTACTGTAGCATGTTGTTTTGATGTTTGCAAAGTGCCTACTTGCTGTTTTGGGCAGATTGTTGTTATAACTTGTTTGGAGTGTATGTGTTCCACCGTTGCTCCGTTTTGAGCATGCTCTATATGAAACTTGCTTAGACTTGCATGTAGTTTAATCTTATCATGTTGCATACATGTTTTGAGAGTGTTTGCTTGATGTTTGAATGCGTTTTGCATCAATGCCATGTTTGACTTATTTCGCTCATATCCTCTAGGCCGTAGCTCCGAACTAAATGAACTTTATATGTAACTTGACTAGAATTTCATGTAGATATTCTTTGTGAATTTTAACTTGCTTTTTAACAACTTGAACATAAGGTTCATTCATATCTGGACCAATTTTGAAATTTGCATATGAGGACTTACTGGATTTGTTATATGTTGTTTCCGGCCTCATTTAAACTTGCTTTGATGTGTTGCTCTTGTATGCATCATATCTTGCCATGAGTAGCATCATATAGCCTTTGTCATGCATCATGCTTGGTTGAGCATCTTGTCATGTTTAGGTGTTGTGTGTTTACCATGTTGTTTGCTTCTTTCCAGTTGTGCTTCTTCTCGATAGTTCCTGTTTTGTTGCGATCGTGAGGATTCGTTCGACTACGCTTGGTTCATCTTCGCCCGTTCATCTTCTTCATGGACTCGTTCTTCTTCCTAGCGGGATTTCAGGCAAGATGATTGTTATCCTGGATCTCACTACTATCATTGCTATGCTAGTTGCTTTGTTCTATCGCTATGCTGCGCTACCTATCACTTGTTTACCAAGCATCCCAAACTGCCATGCCAGCCTATAACCTTTTTTTCATCCTTCCTAGCAAACTGTTGATTGGATATGTTACCGCTTTGCTCAGCCCCTCTTATAGCGTTGTTAGCAGCAGGTAAAGTCGAAGATTGCTCCATGATGGACAGGATTATGTTGGGATATCAGAATATCTCTTATTTAATTAATGCATCTATATACTTGGTAAAGGGTGGAACGCTCGGCCTTATGCCTGGTGTTTTGTTCCACTCTTGCCACCTTAGTTTCCGTCATACCGGTGTTATGTTCCTTGATTTTGCGTTCCTTACGCGGCCGGGTGTATGGGACTCCCTTGACAGTTCGCTTTGAATAAAACTGCTCCAGCAAGGCCCAACCTTGGTTTTAACATTTGCCACCTAAGCCTTTTACCCTTGGGTTCTGCAGACTCAAGGGTCATCTTTATTTTAATCCCCCCGAGCCAGTGCTCCTCTGAGTGTTGGTCCAAACTAGAGCCCTTTGCAGCGCCCCATCGGGGAAACTTGAGGTCTGGTTTTAGTTGTACGGATTGCTCATCCGTTGTGCCCTGAGAACGAGATATGTGCAGCTCCTATCAGGATTTATCGGCATATTCGGGTGGTCTTGCTAGTCTTGTTTTACCATTGTCGAAATGTCTTGTAACCGGGATTCCGAGACTAACCGGGTCTTCCCGGGAGAAGGAATATCCTTCGTTGGTTGTGAGAGCTTATAATGGGCTAAGTTGGGACACCCCTGCAGGGTATAAACTTTCGAAAGCCGTGCCCGCGGAAATGTGGCAGATGGGAATTTGTTAATGTCCGATTGTAGAGAACTTGACACCAGATTTGATTTAAAATTCATCAACCGCGTGTGTAGCCGCGATGGTCTCTTCTCGGCGGAGTCCGGGAGGTGAACACGGTTTGGGTTATGTATGAACGTAAGTAGTTTCAGGATCCCTTCTTGATCACTTCTAGCTTCTCGACCGTTGCGTTGCTTCTCTTCTCGCTCTAATTTGCGTATGTTAGCCACCATATATGCTTAGTCGCTGCCGAAACCTCACCACTTATCCTTTCCATACCCAGTTAAGCTTTGCTAGTCTTGATACCCATGGTAATGGGATTGCTGAGTCCTCGTGGCTCATAGTTTACTACAACAACAGTTGCAGGTACAGGTTATGCGATGATCATGACGCGAGAGCGATGCTTGCTTGTTTTGAGTTCTTCTTCTGCTTCGTCGTTCAGGGGATAAGATCCTGGTCGGCAGCCTGGGCTAGCAGGGTGGATGTCATTTGAGTTTCTATTTGTGTTTCATCCATAGTCGGATGTTGCTCTTATGTATGATGTTGTTGTATTCATGTGGCATTGTATGCCTCTTGTATGTATCCCCAACTATTATGTAATGGTACGATGTAATGATATCCACCTTGCAAAAGTGTCTCGAATATGCGCTTCTATCCTTGGTGGGACCTTCGAGTTCCTTTAGGATAGGGTCGCATATTTTGCGTGACACACATCAACTAGGTGTATCAACGGGCTATGGAGATGCCCATCAATAGATATCAATGTGAGTGAGTAGGGATTGCCATGTAACGGATGCACTAGTGCTATAGGTGTATGAAAGCTCAACAAAAGAAACTAAGTGGGTGTGCATCCAACTCGCTTGCTCACGAAGACCTAGGGCATTTTTGAGGAAGCCCATCATTGGAATATACAAGACAAATACTATAATGTAAAATTCCCACTAGTATATGAAAATGACAACATAGGAGACTCTCTATCATGAAGATCATGGTGCTACTTTGAAGCACAAGTGTGGAAAAAGGATAGTAACATTGTCCCTTCTCTCTGTTTCTCTCATTTTTTTATTGGGCCTTCTCTCTTCTTTTTCATGGCCTGTTTTTTTAGTCCGGAATCTCAACCTGACTTGTGGGGGAATCATAGTCTACATCATCCTTACCTCACATGGGACTATGATCTAATAATGATGATCATCACACTTTTATTACTTACAACTCAAGAATTACAACACAATACTTAGAACAAATTATGACTCTATGTGAATGCCTCCGACGGTGTACCAGGATATGCAATGAATCAAGAGTGACATGTATGAAAGAATTATGAAGGTGGCTTTGCCACAAATACAATGTCAACTGCATGATCATGCAAAGTAATATGACAATGATGAAGCATGTCATAATAAATGGAACGGTGGTAAGTTGCATGGCAATATATCTTGGAATGACTATGGAAATGCCATAATAGGTATGTATGGTGGATGTTTTAAGGAAGGTATATGGTGGGTATATGATACCGGCGAAGAGGTGCGCGGTATTAGAGAGGCTAGCAATGGTGGAAGGATGAGAGTGCGTATAATCCATGGACTCAACAATAGTCTAAAGAACTCACATACTTATTGCAAAAATCTATTAGTTATCGAAATGAAGTACTACGAGCATGCTCCTTGGGGGATAGATTGGTAGGAAAAGACCATCGCTCGTCCCCGATCGCCACCCATAAGGAAGATAATCAATAAATAAATCATGCTCCGACTTCATCACATAACGGTTCACCATACATGCATGCTACGGGAATCACAAACTTTAGAACAACTATTTCTCAAATTCACAACTACTCAACTAGCATGACTTTAATATCACCATCTTCATATTTCAAAACAATTATCAAGTATCAAACTTCTCTTAGTATTCAATGCACTTTATAGTTTTTATCTTGGATGCTTATCATATTAGGACTAATTTTCTAACCAAAGCAAATTACCATGCTATTCTAAGGACACTCAAAATAATATAAGTGAAGCATGAGAGATCAATTATTTCTATAAGATATAACCACCACCGTGCTCTAAAAGATAGAAGTGAAGCACTAGAGCAAAATTGTTTAGCTCAAAAGATATAAGTGAAGCACATAGAGTACTCTAACAAATTCCGAATAATGTGGTGTCGCTCTCAAAAGGTGTGTACAGCAAGAATGATTGTAATGAACTAAAAAAAACAAAGACTCAAATCATACAAGACGCTCCAAGCAAAAAATATATCATATGGTGAATAAAAATATAGCTCCAAGTAAAGTTACCGATGTACGAAGACAAAAGAGGGGATGCCTTCCGGGGCATCCCCATGCTTAGGCTTTTGGGTTTTCCTTAGGTTTTACCTTGGGGTGCCTTGGGCATCACCAAGCTTAGGCTCTTGCCACTCCTTGTTCCATAATCCATCAAATCTTTACCCAAAACTTGAAAACTTCACAACACAAAACTTAACAGAAAATCTCGTGAGCTCCGTTAGCGAAAGAAAACAAAACACCACTTCAAGGTACTATAACGAACTCATTATTTATTTATATGAGTGTTAAACCTACTGTATTCCAACTTCTCTATGGTTTATAAACTCTTTTACTAACCATAGATTCATTAAAATAAGCAAACAACACACGGAAAACAGAATCTGTCAAAAACAGAACAATCTGTAGTAATCTGTAACTAACGCAAACTTCTGGAACTCCAACAATTCTACCAAAATAAGAAGACCTCGATAATTTGTTTATTGATATAGTGCAATTGGAATTGGTATTTTATGACGTCCTGGTGATTTTTAACAATTGTTGTCGTGAACAGAAAGTTTCTGGAATTTTCAGCAAGATCAAATACTATCATCCAAGAAGATCATATAGGTTTTACTTGGCACAAACACTAATTAAAACACAAAACCACATCTAAACATAAGCTAGATGGATTATTTATTCCTAAACAGAACCAAAAAGCAAAAAACTAAAATAAAATTGGGTTGCCTCCCAACAAGCGCTATCGTTTAACGCCCCTAGCTAGGCATAAATGCAAGGATAGATCTAGGTATTGCCATCTTTGGTATTAGGGAAGAAAAGGGAAAACTTATTATCTATAGCATTAATCTTTCTATTTTGATAGAGCTCATGGCCATTAATGGTGGAAGAAAGATTAAGCACGTTACGAAAATTTGCATCTAAGCTAGCCTTAATCTCTTTGATAGTTTCGTTTTGATAAGAGAGCAAAAGAGAGGTAGAATCGACCTTCTCATTCATGGGGTGCCCAAATATGGTTTTCATCTTTTCATAGGTATCTATGGCATCCCCTTCAAGAAAACCTTCTTCAAAAATAGAGTCTAAGACATGCTTAAATGATGAGGGTAAGGCAACATAAAATTTTTTTAAGTATATTTCAATTTGATATTGGGGTACATAGCTAGCCCAGATTCTTAGTAACCTATCCCAAGCATCTTTCAAAGACTAATCAAGTAAATAACGAAATATTCCGGAATCATCTTCATCAAAATTATTCAGACTCTCATTGATGACCCCGGTAGGTCTTTCTATAGCATCATTGTTTATGAGCTTAGAGAGGACATAGGGATTATCCATGGTACTAAAACCCGGGAGAGAATCCCTAACCCTTTTTGATTTAGACATGGCAAAAGAAGGTCGAGCGGAAAAGAGGGCGAATAAAACGGCAAGGGTGAAGTGGGGGAGAAGAAAATGAGAGGCAAATGGCAAATAATGTAATGCGAGGGATAAGAATTTGTGATGGATACTTGGTATGTCTTGACTTGTGCGTAGACTCCCCGGCAACGGCGCCAGAAATCCTTCTTGCTACCTCTTGAGCACTGCGTTGGTTTTCCCTTGAAGAGGAAAGGGTGATGCAGCAAAGTAGCGCTTATTTCCCTCAGTTTTTTAGAACCAAGGTATCAATTCAGTAGGAGGCCACGCTCAAGTCCCTTGTACCTACACAAACAAATAAGAACCTTGCAACCAACGCGATAAAGGGGTTGTCAATCCCTTCACGGCAACTTGCAAAAGTGAGATCTGATAGAGAAGATAAGATATTATTTTTGGTATTTTTATTATAAATATTAAAAGTAAAGATTGCAAGATAAACAAAGATAAAAATAGCTTGTTGACAGGAGATTAATATGATGGAAAATAGACCCGGGGGCCATAGGTTTCACTAGTGGCTTCTCTGAAGATAGCATAAGTATTACAGTGGGTAAACAAATTACTGTCGAGCAATTGATAGAATTGAGCATAGTTATGAGAATATCTAGGTATGATCATGTATATAGGCATCACACTCGTGACAAGTAGACCGACTCCTGCCTGCATCTACTACTATTACTCCACACATCGACCGCTATCCAGCATGCATCTAGAGTATTAAGTTCATAAGAACGGAGTAACGCTTTAAGCAAGATGACATGATGTAGAGGGATAAACTCATGCAATATGATATAAACCCCATCTTTTTATCCTCGATTGCAACAATACAATACTTGTCGTTTTCCCTACTGTCACTGGGATCGAGCACCGCAAGATTGAACCCAAAGCTAAGCACTTCTCCCATTGCAAGAATGATCAATCCAGTAGGCCAAACCAAACTAATAATTCGAAGAGACTTGCAAAGATAACCAATCATACATAAAAGAACTCAGAGAAGATTCAAATATTGTTCATAGATAACCTTGATCATAAACCCACAATTCATCGGATCTCAACAAAGACACCGCAAAAGAAGATTACATCGAACAGATCTCCAAGAGAAACGAGGAGAACTTTGTATTGAGATCCAAAGAGAGAGAAGAAGCCATCTAGCTAATAACTATGGACCCAAAGGTCTAAGGTAATCTACTCACACATCATCGGAGAGGCTATGGTGTTGATGTAGAAGCCCTCCGTGATCAATGCCCCTCCAGCACAGCGCCGAAAAAGGCCCCAAGATGGGATCTCATGGGTACAGAATGTTGCGGCGGTGGAATTAGGTTTTTGTGGTGCTCCTCGATGGTTTGGGGGTACGTAGGTATATATAGGAGGAAGAAGTAGGTCGCTGGAGCCACGAGGGGCCCATGAGGGTGGAGGGCCCTCCCAGGGGGGTAAGCGCGCCCCTCTGCCTTGTGGCCTCCTCGGTGATCTCTTGACGTCCACTCCAAGTCCTCTAGATCACGTTTGTTCCAAAAATAACTCTCCCGAAGGTTTCATTCCGTTTGGACTCCGTTTGATATTCCTTTTCTGCGAAGGTTAGTCCCAAAAATAATATAAAAGTGTATAAATAAGCCCATTAAACATACAAAACAGAATATCTAATAGCATGGAGTAATCAAAAATTATAGATACGTTGGAGACGTATCACGACTCTGTCTCGTGGAACGCGATAATTCTTTCTCCCTGTTTTTTCTGAAAATATGTGATTTATAGCATCCAGGTGAGGACAACCCACCTGGGTGCGCCTGGGGGGCAGGCACGCCCTGGTGGGTTGTGCCCACCCAGGTTCCCTCCTCTGGTGGTTCTTGGCTTCAGAAAATCTCATTTATTGTATAAAAAATCCTCCCACAGTTTTGTTCCATTCTGAGAATTTTTATTTCTTCACAAAACAACACCATGGTAGTTCTGCTGAAAACAACGTCAATCTGGGGTTAATTTCATTCAAATCATGCAAATTAGAGTCCAAAACAAGAGAAAAAGTAGATACGACGGAGACATATCATCTACCACATGATGTAGAGTGGACCAACACTGAATGTACTCTCTCAATGTTTCATTCGGTTTCTGAATGCAGTGTTGCAATTCGGTCAGTCCGACAGGCCGCTTGAATGTCCCTTGAATGTTTTGATGAACACTCATGCCAAATCATCAATAGATGCTTGCCGGGGGGAATTGGTTAAGCCAGGGTCATTCCGAACCCTCTAACATCAATGGTAAATGCTTCATAGCGACATAGTCATTCCCGCCTCCAATCTGGACAACCACTCGATAATCTTCAAGCCATGTCTCGGGCTTGAATTCACCAGTGAACTTGCTAATACCCGCAGCAAGCCTGAAAGTTTGGGGGAATCTTTGCAGCTTTGATAGCTCTGTTGAGACACTCGGGACCTGAAACAAAAGCACTGCTTCCACTCCGACGATCCCTGTCCAGATTCTCTCTATGGGCCCTACCTCTGTCCACCAGGTTATGAACGAGAACAAATCTTGCATTGAACTATCAGTCGTGGTGGTCGACTGGTTCTCTCTAGCGATAGCCATCACCGCGGCGAGGAGGACTGATCAATCGGTCATCGCCATATGGACGCATGCCATCATACGGCCGAGGCGCATATGGGCCATCCCGTGGAGGGGCATCGACATGCGGACGTAATCATCATGGCATCACGGGGGCATGACTTGTTCATGACCTTGCTCCGAGTACCGATCTCGGTGGCGGTCATGATCGTCTCACCACAAAGGCGACTGCCTGCTTCTTCTCGGAGAAACAAAACTATGAGCCGATTGGATGGTGTCTGCCCAAACATATCTGCTGTGAATTCTGTTGCTCGATTGGGAAACAGCTGAATTCTTCTCTTCGGCTAGCTTAAGCAAAGCTCGAATCTGCCTAATGCCTTCTCCTGCCTCTGGTGGTGATGGCTGGATGGAATCTACTATCTGAGTAGTTGCAGCCAAATTCTGAACAGGGGTGCGAAATACCTGATAATTTAGTTGTTGATTATTCGGGAACAATCGCCGCTACCATCGGCTGGAACTGGGCTGCTGTTCTTGGCACACTTGATCCTGGAGTGACTTCTGGAGCTCCTCTAGACGAGTGCGCTCAACCAAATTGGCTTGGCATGCAGCCTCCAAGGCCTGAGCCTCGGGATTCATCCCAACGATGGGTGTCCGGACGGTCTGCTCGTTCCGGCCCTGCAACTTTAACCTCTGATGGTGAGTGAGATGCTCGGGGTAGTACTCGTTGGTGTGACAGTTGTTGTCGTCATCAATGTCGACTCGCGATGGACCATCAACTCCCGTGCCGCCATGGGTATACCCAAGGGACTGTGCCAAGAAGCAGCCATCAGCACCTGTGCAGCGGGGTCGCTGCTCTCGTACTTGGATCCATCATCTGAGTCCCCATGCAGGGAGGCAAACTAGTCGAGGACAGGCTCATCAGGATCAATCACCGCGACTTTGGTGTCCTTGAAATGAAGGGCCACCGCATATCTGATCCACCACTGGAGCCACAAGCGTCCAGAACGCTTGCAATGGTGGCCAATGGAGCGTAGAGGTGCCAACTAGTACGGGATTGACGGCTGCCGAAGAACACCGAAGGTACTCACGTAGAAGTGCACTTCACCGCTAACGGGCAGTGCCTCAACATCCAACGGGGCCTCTTGATGCCACGTTGAACCATCAGCGATGAAGCTGAGGGCGCCAAAACGAATCTCACCATCGAGAGTCAAACCACCGCCGGAAACCATGGTGAAGGTGGAAATATTGCAACTACGCCGGGAGTCGCTAGACGCCTGCCCCATGGTGAGCGCCAACTCTCATGCGTATAATCCTCACAATAATATACGGGGGTATGAATTGGAGGGTGATACGTCTCCAACGTATCTATAATTTTTTATTGTTCCATGCTGTTATATTATCATTCTTGGATGTTTTACAATCATTTTATAGTCATTTTATATCATCTTTTTGTACTAACCTATTGACATAATGCCAAGTGTCAGTTGATGTTTTTTGCATGTTTTTTACATCGCCAGAAATCAATACCAAATAGAGTCCAAATGCACCGAAACTTTTTCTGGAGTTTGTTTGGACCAGAAAATATCCAGTGGGCCAAAGAAGAACCAAAAAGGGAGCCCGAGGTGAGCCCAAGACACTAGGGCGCGCCTGGAGGCCCAGGCGCGCCCTGGTGGGTTGTGCCCACCACGGTGGCCTCTCGCACCGCCTCTTTGCTCTATAAATACCCCAATATTTCAGAACATTAGAGGAGTCGATGAAAATCAATTCCAGCCGCCGCAAGTTCCAGAACCACCAGATCCAATCTAGACACCATCACGAAGGATTTCATCCTGCCCATTGATGCCTCTCCGATGATGCGTGAGTAGTCTTTTGTAGACCTACGGGTCCGTAGTTAGTAGCTGGATTGCTTCCTCTCTCTCTCTCTTTTGATTCTCAATACAATGGTCTCTTGGAGATCCATATGATGTAACTCTATTTTTGCAGTGTGTTTGTTGGGATCCGATGAACTTTGAGTTTATGATCAGATCTATCTTTTTATCCATGAAAGTTATTTGAGTCTTCTTTGATCTCTTATATGCATGACTTCTTATAGCCTCGTATTTCTTCTCCAATATTTGGGTTTTGTTTGGCCAACGTGATCCATTTATCTTGCAATGGGAAGAGGTCATTTGTGATGGGTTTGATCTTATGGAGCTTGATCCTAGTGATAGAAGGGGAACCAACACATATGTATCGTTGCTATTAAGGATAACAAGATGGGGTCTATTTATACATAAATAGATCTTGTCTACATCATGTCATCGTTCTTATTGCATTACTCCGTTTCTCCAAGAACTTAATACAGTCGATGTGTGGAGTAATAGTAGTACATGTAGGCAAGAGTCGGTCTACTAATCTTGGACGTGATGCCTATATAATGATCATTGCCTGGATATCGTCATGATTATTTGAAGTTTTATCAATTGCCCAACAGTAATTCGTTTACCCACCGTTTGCTATTTTTCTCGAGAGAAGCCACTAGTGAAATCTACGGCCCTCGGATCTCTTCTTTAATATATTTGCCTTTGCGATCTATTTTTATTTGCTTTTATTTTCAGAAATATTAAACCAAAAATACAAAAATACCTTGCTGCAATTTATTCTTATTTATTTTTATCTCACGTTCCCACGAGATCTATTTATCCAATCTACTTCAATTTCATCTACCTTTTTACCCGTGAGGGATTGACAACCCCTCTCTTACGTCGGGTTGCAAGTACTTGTTCTTTGTGTGCAGGAGTTGTTTACGTGGTGTTGCGTGGTTCTCCTACTGGTTCGATAACCTTGGTCTCATCACTGAGGGAAATACCTACAGTTGTTGTGTTGCATCATCCCTTTCTCTTTGGGGAAATACCGACGTAGTTCAAGCAAACATCAAAAGTAACTTCTGGTGTCGTTGCCGGGGAGGATCACGTCAAGATAGTCTCCCGACCACGTGCCAATTTCTGGCACCGTTGCCGAGGAGACATCATCAACATCTACCAGGTTCCTAATCACAAATCTCATATCCTTGCAATTTACAATAATTTCCATTTGCCTCTCGTTTTCCTCTCCCCCACTTCACAAAAAATTGCCATTTTATTCGCCCTCTTTTTTGGTCGCCATTTTCTTGTCGGGTCTGTTTTTTGAGTGCAATCTTGTTGTGTAGTTACAATGACTCAACAGAACACCAAGTTGTATGATTTCTCCAATACCAACAACAATGATTCTATTAGCACTCTGATTGCTCCTCCCGCCACTAGTGCGGAGTCTTGTGATATTAACATTGCTTTGTTGAATCTCGTTATGAAAGATCAATTCTCCGGTATTCCTAATGAGATGTCGCGTCCCATCTTAACACATTCGTGGAATTATGCGATATGCAAAATAAAAAAGATGTGGACAATGATGTTCTGAAGTTCAAATTATTTCCGTTTACTTTGCGAGATCATGCAAAAAATTGGTTTTCTTCTTTGCCTCACAATAGTATTGATTCTTGGGATAAGTGCAAGGATGCTTTTATTACTAAGAATTTTCCACCCATGAAAATTATTTCCCTTAGAACCCAGATCATGAATTTCAAGCAACTTGAACATGAGCATGTTGCACAATCTTGGGGAAGGATGAAATTGATGCTAAGGAATTGCCCAACTCATGGGTTAAATCTTTGGATGACCATACAAAGAATTTATGTTGGGCTGAATTTTGTTTCTCGTAATCTTTTAGATTCCGCCACGGGTGGTACTTTTATGGAAATTAACTTGGGTGAAGCCACCAAATTTCTTGATAATATTATGGCAAATTATTCACAATGGCATACCAAAAGAGCTCCTACTAGTAAAAAAGTTAATTCGGTTGAAGAAATTTCTTCTTTGAGTGAAAAAGTTGATGCTCTTATGAAATTGGTTGCTAATAAAAGTGCTCCGATTGATTTTAATGATGTGCCTTTGTCTACTTTGATTGAGCAAAATAGTGATGCCATAGATGTGAATTTTATCTTGCGAAACCATTTCAATAACAATGCTTATAGAGGTAATTTTGATCCCAGGCCTTTTCCTAGTAATTCCTCTAATAATTATGGTAATTCCTATGGTAATCCTTCTTATAATAACAATAGGAACACCTCTGATCTCGAGAATATTATTAAAGAATTTATCAACACTCAAAAAGTTCTCAATGCTACAATGGAAGAAAAGTTGAATAAGATTGGAGATTTGTCTAGAAGTGTTGATAGAATTTCTCATGATGTAGAAAATCTCAAGATGAAAATTTTTGTGCCTAAGGTTGAGGAATCAATTAAAGCTCTCAATGTTTCTATGGATGAAAGTAAGAAACGAACCGTTATGCTTAGAGCTAGAAGAGAATTTTTAGAAAAAGCGTTTTCTAGTGATTGCTTTCATAAAAGTGATGAAGATCTTAAAATGATTGGTGTTTCTTCTATCGATTCTTAGTAAAATTAAGATTGATAATAATAAAGGGACCGAAGAAGAGTCAACTTTAGCGAGAACATGTACCGATAATTCGGAGGGTGAAAATCTTGTTGAGAAAATTGATAAAAGTGGGTTTAAAGATGTCAAAACTTTAACTACCGATGTGCCCACTCTTTTGGATTACAAAGACTTTAATTGTTACAGATGCTCTTTGATTGATTGTATTTCTTTGTTGCAATCCATGATAAATTCACCCCATGCTTATGAATAAATTAAAGCTTTTACTAAACATATTGTTGATGCTATGATGAAAGCTTTGGAAGAAAAATTGGAATTGGAAGTTTCAATTCCTAGAAAATTACATGATGAGTGGGAACCTATTATCAAAGTCAACATTGAAAATTATGAATGTTTTGCTTTATGTGACTTGGGTGCTAGTCTTTCTACAATTCCGAAATCTTTATGTGATGTGCTTGGTCTTACAAATATTGAAGAATGTTCTTTACATTTGCACTTGGCGGATTCTACTATTAAAAAGCCTTTGGGAAGAATTAATGATGTTCTTATTCTTGCAAATTGGAATTATGTGTCCATAGATTTTATTGTTCTTGATATTGATTGCAATCTGTCTTGTCCAATTATTCTTGGGAGACCATTTTTACGTATTATTGGTGTCGTGATTGATATGAAACAATGCAATATTAAATTTCATTTTCCACTGAGGAAGGGTATGGAACACTTACCTAGAACAAGAATTTGGCCACCATATGAATCAATCATGAGGGCATCATATGGATCTAGAAACAAAAATGACAATACTTAGATCCTTGCATTATGCCTAGCTAGGGGCGTAAAACAATAGTGCTTGTTGGGAGGCAAACCAATGAACAAAATTTATTTTTGTCTTTTTATTTCTGTTCTTGAGTGTTTGCACAATTATGCTACTGTTATGACTGTTTTTTGTGTGTGTTTTAATTAGTGTTTGTGCAGAGCAAATCCTTTAGGATCATGTTGGATGATAGTTGATTTGATCATGCTGAAAAACAGAAACTTTTGCGCTCACGAAAATAATTTTCCTTTTTAACAGAAGCATCATAAAATACCAATTCTTACTGCAGAAGATTAATATACAAATTGCTTAGGTTATCCTATTTTTTCAGAATTTGTGGAGTTTCAGAAGTATGCAAAATATCCATATTGCTTCAGACTGTTCTGTTTTTGATAGATTCTGTTTTCTTTGCGTTGTGTGCTTGTTTTGATGATTCTATGGTTTCCTTTGAAGAGATTTTGCCATAGAAAAGTTGGAATACAGTAGATATAATTCAAAAATAAAATACGAATGGGTTTGCAACAATACTTATAGTAGTGATTTGTTTTCTTATACTAACGGATCTCACGAAGGTTTTGTTGAGTTTTGTGTGATTGAAGCTTTCAAGTTTTGAGTGATATTACGATGGATGAAGGAATAAGGATTAAGAAGAGCCTAAGATTGGGGATTACCATGGCATCTCAAGCTATTATCCAAAGAAAAGCAAGCAACTAAGCTTGGGGATGCCCGGGTGGCATCCCCTCTTTCTTGTAGCGACCATCGGTATTTTACTCGAAGCTATATTTTTATTCGTCACATATTACGAGTTTTGCTGGGAGCATCTTGTACGATATGAGTCTTTGCTTGTTTTGCTTTTTGTTTTAAGTCATGAATCCTTGTTGGACACACCTATTTGAGAGAGCCAAAATTATGCCATGCCTTGTTGGAATTGCTCTCTATGCTTCACTTAAATCTTTATGAGCTATGGAATTGCTCTAGTGCTTCACTTATATCTTTTTTAGCACGGTCTGCTTTGTTATTTTTGAAGAAATGCTCCCTTGCTTCACTTAGATTTATTTGAGAGTTTGTAATTTTTTTAAGAAATTCTCTCTTGCTTCACTTAAATTAATTTGAGAGAAAGAGATATTATGCCCATGATCTTCACTTAAATTCGTTGAGATTATTAAAAGCAACGTATGAAAATTAGTCCCAAAGTGATAGATATCGTGGGAGGATATAATAAGAACTTTCAGGAAGATCATTGGACAAAATAAACTTGATTCCCAGTAATAGTTTTGAGATATGATGATGTGATGTGTGAGTCATTGATACGTCCATTTTGCATCATGTTTTCTTACTGTTATTTATAATGTTTTTATCCATAATAATGATTTTTGGAGTAATTCTAATGCCTTTTCTCTCATAATTTACAAGGTACACACCAAGAGGGAGAATTCCGGCAGCTGGAAATCTGGACCTGAAAAAAGCTACATCAGGCCACCTATTCTGCACATCTCCAAATGAGCTGAAACTCCACGAGGATTGTTTATGGAATATTTAAGAAATACTGGAGCCAATAAACACCAGAGTGGGGCCACCAGGTGGGCACAACCCACCTGGGCGCGTCTTTTGATATATATATAAGTCATTTTGACCTAGAAAAAATAGAGGAGAGGCTTTCGGGACGAAGCGCCGCTGTCTCGAGGAAGAACTTGGGTAGGAGCACTTTTGCCCTCCGGTGGAGCGATTCTGCTGGGGGAACTTCTCTCCCGAAGGGGGAAATTATCGTCATCATCATCACCAACAACTCTCCATCTTGGGTAGGGCAATCTCCATCAACATCTTCACCAGCACCATCTCATCTCAAATCCTCTTGTATTCAATCTTGTTACCGGAACTACAGATTGCTGCTAGGGGGTGACTAGTAGTGTCGATTACATCTTGTATTTGATTACTATATGGTTTATTTGGTGGAAGATTATATGTTCAGATCTATTATGCATATTAATACCCCTCTGATCTTGAGTATGTTTATTGTTTGTGAGTAGTTACCTATGTTCTTGAGGTCACGGGATAAATCATGTTGCCAATAATCATGTGAATTGGATATGTGTTCGATATTTTGATAGTATGTATGTTGTGATTCCCTTAGTGGTGTCATGTGAACGTCGACTACATGACACTTCACCATATTTGGGCCTAAGGGAATGCATTGTGGAGTAGTAATTCGATGGTGGGTTGCGAGAGTGACAGAAACTTAAACCCCAATTTATGCACTATTCCATAAGGGACCGATTGGATCCTAGAGTTTAATGCTATGGTTAGAATTTATTCTTAATACTTTTCTCGTAGTTATGGATGCTTGCGGGAGGGTTAATCATAAGTAGGAGGTTTGTTCAAGTAAGAACAGCACCTAAGCACCAGTCCATCCACATATCAAAATATGAAAGTAGCGAACACAAATCAAACCAACATGATGAAAGTGACTAGATGAAATTCCCATGTACCCTCAAGAACGCTTTGCTTATCATAAGAGAACGTTTTTGGCCTGTACTTTACCTCAAAAGTATTGGTCTACCTTGCTGCATACTTGTTATTATTATCGTTACTTGCTTGTTACAAATTATCTTGCTATCAAACTACTCACTACTTACCATTTTCAGCACTTGCAGACAATACCTTGCTGAAAATTACTTGTCATTTCCTTCTGCTCCTCGTTGGGTTCGACACTCTTACTTATTTAAAAGAGCTACAATTGATTCCCTATACTTGTGGGTCATCAAGGCTATTTTCTAGCGCCGTTGCCGGGGACTGAAGTGCCTTTGGTAAGTGGAATTCGGTAAGGAAACATTTATATAGTGTGTTGAAATTTATTGTCACTTGTTACTATGGAAAACAATCCTTTGAGGGGTTTGTTCAGGGTATCTTCACCTCGTCTGAAACCACAATTAATTGCCCGTCAACCTACTGCACCTACTGAAATATTGAATATGAAATTTTTTCGGGTATGATAGAACAACTGCTAGCTAATCCTTATGCAGGAGATGGAACCGAACATCCTCACAAGCACTTGATACATGTAGAAAAAATTTGTGGATTGTTTAAGCTTATAGGTTTACCCAGGGATGAAGTTATGAAAAAGGTTTTCCCTTTATCTTTGAAGGGAAAAGCATTGGCATGGTATAGGCTATGCAATGATATTGGATCATGGAATTGGAATCGTTTAAAACTGGAGTTTCACCAAAAAAATTATCCTATGCATCTAGTTCATCGTGATCGGAATTATATATATAATTTTTGGCCTCGTGAAGGAGAAAGCATCGCTCTAGCTTGGGGGAGGCTTAAGTCAATGTTATATTCATGCCCCAATCATGAGCTCTCAAGAGAAATGATTATTCAGAACTTTTATGCTCGGCTTTCTCGTAATGATCAAACCATGCTGGATACTTCTTGTGCTGGTTTTTTTATTAAGAAAACTATTAAATTCCGGTGGGATCTTTTGGAAAGAATTAAATGCAACTCTGAAGATTGGGAACTCGACGAAGCTAAAGAGTCAGGTATAAAGCTTATGTATGATTGTGTTAAATCTTTTATGGATACTGATGCTTTTCAAAAGTTTAGCACTAAATATGGACTTGACTCTGAGATAGTAGCCTCCTTTTGTGAATCATTTGCTACTCATGTTGAACTCCCTAGAGATAAATGGCTTAAATATCACCCACCTATTAAAGAAGAAATTAAAGAACCGATACAAGTTAAAGAAGAAACTATTCTCTATAATGTTGATCAAGTTGTTCCTACTGCTTATATCGAGAAACCCCCTTTTCCTGTTAGGATAAAGGAACATGCTAAAGTTTCAACTGTGGTTAACAAAAGCTCTGTTAGAACACCTAAACCAGATGAATAAATTAGAGTTGAACCTAATATTTCTATGGTTAAAGATCTCTTAGAAGAAGATGTCGATGGGCATGTTATCTACTTCTGTGCAGAAGCTGCTAGAATTGCCAAACCCAAAAAAAGGGATAAGAGTAGACCAGTTGTTGGCCTGCCTGTCATTTCACTTAAAATAGGATATCACTATTATCATGGTTTATGTTACATGGGTGCTAGTGTGAGTGCTATTCCTTACAAGTTATATCAAGAAATTAGGGAAGACATAGCACCTACATAGTTAGAAGACATATATGTTACTATTAAACTTGCTAATAGAGACACCATATCACCTTGTGGGATTATTAGAGATGTTGAAGTCTTGTGTGAGAAAATAAAATATCATACTGATTTTCTTGTTCTTGGTACCCCACAAGATGACTTCTATCCCATTATCTTTGGTAGACCTTTCTTGAACACAGTTAATGCTAGGATAGATTGCAATAAACAAACTGTGGGTGTTAGCTTTGGTGATGAGTCTCATGAGTTTAATTTTTCCAAGTTTAGTAGAAACCATCATGAAAAAGAATTGCCTAGTAAGGATGAATTAATTAGTCTTGCTTCTATTGTTGTGCCACCTACTGATCCTTTAGAACAATACTTGCTAGACCATGAAAATGATTTACATATGCATGAAAGAAATGAAATAGATAATATTTTCTTTGAACAACGTCCTCTGCTTAAACCCAATTTTCCTATTGAAACTCTAGGAGGTCCTCCTCCACCTATAGGTTGTAATGCCCAATATACGACCCTATCCTAAAGGAACTCGAAGGTCCCACCAAGGATAGAAGCGCATATTGGAGACGCTTTTGCAAGGTGGATACCATTACATCGTACCATTACATAATAGTTTGGGATACATACAAGAGGCATAGAATGCCACACGAATACAACAACATCATACAAGAGATCAACATCCGAGTACGGATGACACACAAAGAGGAACTCAAATGACATCCACCCTGCTAGCCCAGGCTGCCAACCTGGAACCTATCCCCTGATCGAAGAAGAAGCAGAAGAAGAACTCCAAAGTAAGCAAACATCGCTCTCGCGTCATGATCATCGCAAAACTTGTACCTCCAACTGTTGTTGTAGTAATCTGTGAGCCACGAGGACTCAACAATCCCATTACCATGGGTATCAAGACTAGCAAAGCTTAAAGGGGTAAGGAAAGGATAAGTGGTGAGGTTGCAGCAGCGACTAAGCATGATATGGTGGCTAACATACGCAAATAAGAGCGAGAAGAGAAGCAACGAAACGGTCGTGAAGCTAGCAATGATCAAGAGGTGATCCTGAAACTAATTACGTTCATACATAACCCAAAACCGTGTTCACTTCCCGGACTCCGCCGAGAAGAGACCATCACGGCTACACACACGGTTGATGCATTTTAATTTGAATCTAGTGCCAAGTTATCTACATCCGGATATTAACAAATTCCCATCTGCCACATAACCGCGGGCACGGCTCTCGAAAGTTTATACCCTGCAGGGGTGTCCCAACTTAGCCCATCACAAGCTCTCATGGTCAACGAAGGATATTCCTTCTCCCAGGAAGACCCGGTCAATCTCGGCATCTCGGTTTACAAGACATTTCGACAATGGTAAAACAAGACCAGCAAAGCCACCCAATGTGCCGACAAATCCCGATAGGAGCTGCACATATCTCGTTCTTAGGGCACACCGGATGAGCAAGACATCGGGTTAGCATAGACCCTGGTTGCCCAGGGGGCGCCGGACATTGCTCAGTTTGGACCAGCACTCGGGGGAGAACTGGCCCAGGGGGGTAAATAAAGATGACCCTCGGGCTCCGGAAACCCAAGGGAAAAAGGCTTAGGTAGGCAAATGGTAAACTCAAGGTTGGGCCTTGCTGGAGGAGATTGAAAGCGAACTGTCAAGGGGGTCCCATAAATCACCCAACCGCGTAAGGAACGCAAAATCAAGGAACATAACACCGGTATGACGGAAACTCGGGCGGTAAGAGTGGAACAAAACACCAGGCATAAGGCCGAGCCTTCCACCCTTTACCAAGTATATAGATGCATTAATTAAATAAGAGATATTGTGATATCCCAACATAATCTTGTCCATCATGGAGCAATCTTCAACTTCACCTGCAACTAACAACGCTGTAAGAGGGGCTGAGCAAAAGCGATAACATAGCCAAGCAACGGTTTTCTAGGAAGGGTGAAAAGGTTAGTGGCTGAAATGGCAATTTGGGAGGCTTGAAGAGCAAATGATAGGTAGCGCAGTATAGCGATAGAACGAAGCAACTAGCATAGCAATGATAGTAGTGAGATCCAGAGTAACGGTCATCTTGCCTGAAATCCTGCTAGGAAGAAGACCGAGTCCATGAAGAAGATGAAGCCACGAAGACGAACCAAGCATAGATGAACGAATCCTCACGATCGCAACGAAATAGGAACTAATGAGAAGGAGCACAACGGGAAAGGGCAAACACATGGTAAACACACAACACAAAGACATGGCATGATGCACAGCCAAGGATGATGCATGACAAGGCTTGAGGCTACTCATGGCAAGAGATAATGCAAACAAGAACAACACATCAAAGCAAGTTTAAATGAGGCCGGAAACAACATATAACAAATCCGATAAGTCCTCATATGCAAATTTCGAAATTGGTCCAGATCTGAACAAACATCAAGTTGAAGTTGTTAAACAGCAAGTTAAGATGCACCAAGATGATCTACACGAAATTCTAGTCAAGTTACATATAAAGTTCATTTAGTTCGGAGCTACGGCCTAGAAGATATGAGCAGAACAAGTTAAATATGGCATTGACGCAAAATGCATCCAAACATCAAGCAAACACCTCAAAACAAGGATGCAACATGATAAGAAGAAACTACATGCGATTCTAAGCGAGTTCCATATAGAGCATGCTCAAAACAGAGCAACGGTGCAACACATACACTCCAAACAAGATATAACAACAATCTACCCAAAACAGCAACTAGGCATCTTGCAAGCATCAAAAAATAATAATACAACACCTCAACATGAGAAAAAAAGGAGTGGACATGATTTACAGGTAAAGCACAACAAAACATGAACACTGAGCTATCTCCAGAAAACACTATAACATGCTCAAAAGGACATGGCAAGATTGCAAATAATAACAGTTTACAGACTTAGCAGAAATAACATCAGGTTGCAATGTTTAGAGCTATCAAACAACATGCTACAGAAGCTATCATGGCAAACAAGGGCATGGCATGCTAATACTAAAGAAAAGAACAAAACTCCCTTACTGAACTAATTCCAAAGATCAATAGAAACCATGGTAGCATCCATGCATGACATGGCAAATGATATGACAGATTCAGCATAACAGTACATGGCAGGAACAACGATAAGTAGGCATGTTGGTGAGCTTGTACAACTCACCACAAAGAATTTCATGGCATTTGAAGTCAACCAATAGTAATATGACATAATTATGAAGCTAATAATGGCAAGAGCAAGTCCATAGGATCCAGGTATCACTAGCAAAACACATGGCAAAACTGAACTTAATGTTAACAAGCTGACAAACATTATTTAGCAAATTCAGAGCAAGATTACAACAATCTACAGCAGGCTATAAATGCAACCAATGGCATGGATGGATAGAGCATGACATCTATAACAAAACATCCTTAGTGGGCAACTCCAGATTATGCATAGATTCACTTGTAGCAGCAGGTTTACACAGCATCATGATATAACAGACTCGTCCTATCAAAACAGTAACAGCAAGTACCCTACTTCACGAGCTTGATGCACTCACCACAAGACTCGCCAAAATACATGGATTGCACCAATGTAAAATGGCATGATGTAGCTCAAAACTCATGTAGACATCAAGCTCATAGGATGCACACACAAAATGCAATGAAAAAGACAAATCACCATGTTCTTTAACAGGCAGTAGTTAACATCATATAAACACTTTTGCAACGATGATTAGGGCATCAAGATGAACTCAAAAAAGCATGGCACAATGGAATGAAATGAAGAGCATCTCACAGTGTTCTATGATTTAAGACATTACTTTTGCGATGACCCACATCTGTATAAAGGAGTAGATGGTATTATTAGACGTTGTGTACCTGAGCATGAACAGGGACCAAACCTACGTAAATGTCACTCCAAACCATATGGAGGGCGTCATGCTGGAGATACAATCGCTCATAAGGTATTGCAATCTGGATTTTATTGGCCTACTCTCTTCAAGTATGCTCGTAAGTATGTCTCATCTTGTGATGAATGCCAAAGAATAGGTAATATTGGTAAGTGTCAAGAAATGCCTATGAACTATTCTCTTGCTATTGAACCATTTGATGTTTGGGGATTTGGTTACATGGGACCTTTTTCCCAAGGTTTGGAGTCCCTAGATATTTAATGACTGATGGTGGTTCACACTTTATTCATGGTGCTTTCCGTAAAATGCTTGCTAAGTATGATGTTAACCATAGAATTGCATCACCCTATCATCCTCAGTCTAGTGGTCAAGTTGAACTTAGCAATAGAGAAATAAAATTAATTTTGCAAAAGACTGTCAATAGGTCCAAGAAGAATTGGTCTAAGAAATTAGATGATGCACTTTGGCCTTATAGAACAGCATATAAAAATCCTATGGGTATGTCTCCTTATAAAATGGTTTATGGAAAATCTTGTCATTTACCTCTTGAGTTAGAACTTTAAGAATATTGGGTAGTTAAAGAACTCAACTATGATTCCAAACTTGCTAGATGAATGGAGAACCCAAGCTTATGAAAATGCAAAGTTGTTCAAAGAAAAAGTTAAAAGAGGGCATGACAAAAGAATTCAAAAACGTGAGTTTAAAGTCGAAGAATATGTTCTTCTGTACAACTCTTGTTTTAGATTCTTTGCAGTAATCTCCTCTCGAAATGGGAAGGCCCATATGTCATCGAGGAGGTTTACCGGTCTGGTGCCATTAATATAAAATAATTTCGAAGGCACTAACCCGAAGATTGTCAACGGGCAACGAATAAAGCATTATATCTCAGGTACAAATATTCATGTTGAAAGTAATATTATCCAATCTTTGACACCAGAAGAACACATAAAAGAGTCCTTCCGGAACACTCCAGAATTGTCAAAATAAGGAGGTACATTATACGGAACACTCCAATCTTGGACTCCGAAAAATTTGCAAAAATATTTTTTATTAGTTTTGGAATATTTTAAAATTTTATAAATAAAGAAACTTCGAGGAAGCGTCCCCTAGTGGCCACAAGACACCAGGGTGCGCCAGGCTTTCCTGGCATGCCCAGGTGGGTTGTGCCCACCTGGGACACCTCCCGTAATCCGTTTTTCTTCCATATTCTTGTCCTCCAAGATAAAAAAATCTATATATACTTCCCGAACCTATTAACCACCCTATCATGGAGAAAATCCTCTGTTCTCTTTTCTTGCTATTTCTGGTCAGATTTGTCAAGCTAGGCATCATCTCTTCCTGCTCCTCCAACCACATGGAAGAGGATGCTTGGCTGATGAAGATCGAGATGAAGAGGGGGGATCCCATAGACGCTATCAAGGGAGACAATGGCAAGGAAGCTCCCGTAGATCCATCCCCGGTGGCAACACAAACACTGTTGGCCGAGGAGGAGGAGGAAGATGTCCTTAGACCCTATCTTACTCACCTTACTCCTGCTGAGATTGAAGCTTTTCGTGTCTTTGAAACAGTTCACATACAAAATAAGTATCTCACTCACGAAAATATTCTGCATCAAGAGCATATCACCTATCTCTGGAGCGTCATCCGTTGGCTGCAGGATCTCTTGACCCTCAAAGATAAGATCACTTCTTCACCACCATCATCTTGTTCACCATCAAAGGAGAACTAAATATCAGGTATGGGCACTCCCCTTGGCTTCTGCCAAGCTTGGGGGAGGTGCCCCGGTATCGTATCATCCCACTATCTTTTTACTTTTACTTATCTTAGTTCAATCTTTTGCTTACATGAATAAAGTTTAGTTCGATCTTTTATTCTTCTAGAAGTTTTCTTAGTGATCTATCATTAAAATCATGTGCAAGTTATATAATAAAGCTAGTTTGAGTTTTTTACTTTCTTTACTTTCATGTTGCAAATAAAGAAAAGAAATAAGAAAGAAAGAAAAATAGAAAGGAAGCAAATAAAAGAAAGGAAATAAATCAATAAGATCATATACTAATCCTATGGTAGGTTATAGCACCACATAAGGAAAAGTATAAGTAAGAAAATTTTATTAGAGGTTGACAAACATAGCATTAATCAGTGATGCAACTCATGAAAGAATTAATAAGGGAAGGGAAGAATCACATATAAATATACTATCCAAGAAATCTTTTGTGATTGTGAGCCCTCATCAAAATATCATATGCCAAAATTGTTGACATTGGACAAGGAAGACAACTTAATGGTTTATGTTTGTTTATATTCACATAGAAGTCATATTGTCATAGTTCCTTCAACATGCGGTGCTTGGCCCCTATCTTTGCTAGCTAAAAATTCCGCACTAAGTAGAGATACTACTTGTGCATCCAAAAACCCTTAAACCCAAATCTTTTTCAGTGTCCACCATACCTACCTATGGACTGAACAAGATCCCTCAAGTAAGTTGTCATGGGTGCAAAAAGGCAATAAAAATTGCTTCTAAATATGCGAGATCTTTTAGTGCAAGAGAAAATTGAGCGTTGCACGAACTTGGATGACAAAGAATAAAAGAAATAGAATGCATAATAAAGGTTGTCATCTTAAGGGGAAATGTTACGTGACGTTCTTTTGCACTAAGGGGTTGAGCATGCAAGCAAATAAGCGCATGGCTACCTCTGCTTTCCTCTGCGAAGGGCCTATCTTTTACTTATATGTATTTACTTTTATGCAAGGAGTCAAAGTTTTCCTTCTATTCCTTTTTTATTTATTCTTTTGGCATGCATCATGTGGTGAGGAAAGATCTAGGCACATATGTCCAGTTGAATATAGATAGCATGAGTTATTATTGTTGACATCACCCTTTAGGTGAGTAAGTTGGGAGGCGAAACTATAAGCCCCTATCTTTCTATGTGTCCGGTTGAAACATTTTGCTCATGGGTACAAGGTGAGTGTTAGCAATAATAAAAGACTATATGATGGTTGAGTATGTGGACTTGCTTAAGAGCTCCGATACGTGACCCTTCCTGAAAAGATGATGAATTGTAGTTGCAAAGTTGACTGAGAACATAGTTTGTTGGTTTCTAATAGAGTTTTTACTTTATACTTCGATTGTGTGGTGAACTGTTACTTATTCATAGGAAGTATATGATGCAAGTTCTATGATATAAGTCTTATGTTAAATTCGTTGTTGTTATAATAATCAACATGATGCTTCTATGTCCGTATTTTGTTTTTATCGACACCTCTCTCTCAAAGCATGTGGACATGTTTCTCGATTTTGGTTTTCGCTTGAGCACAAGCGAGGTCTGAGCTTGGGGGAGTTGATACGTCCACTTTGCATCATATTTTCTTACTGTTATTTATAAATTTTTTTATCCATAATAATGCTTTTTGGAGTAATTCTAATGCCTTTTCTCTCATAATTTACAAGGTACACACCAAGAGGGAGAATTCCGGCAGCTGGAAATCAGGACCTCAAAAAGCTACGTTAGGCCACCTATTTTGCACATCTCCAAATGAGATGAAACTCCATGATGATTTTTTATGGAATATTTAAGAAATATTGGATCCAATAAACACTAGAGGGGGCACCAGGTGGGCACAACCCACCTGGGCGCGCCAGCCCCCCTGGCGCGCCCTGCTGGGTTGTGGCCTCCTCGGCCCACCTCCGAGGCCCATATTTTGATATATAAGTCATTTTGACCTAGAAATAATAGAGTAGAGGCTTTTGGGACGAAGCGCCTCTGTCTCGAGGCGGAACTTGGGCAGGAGCACTTTTGCCCTTCGGCGGAGCGATTCTGCCGGGGGAACTTCCCTCCCGGAGGGGGAAATCATCATCGTCATCATCACCAACAACTCTCCCATCCTGGGAAGGGCAATCTCCATCAACATCTTCACAAGCACCATCTCATCTCAAACCCTAGTTCATCTCTTGTATTCAATCTTGTTACCGGAACTCTAGATTATTGCTAGGGGGTGACTAGTAGTGTTGATTACATCTTGTAGTTGATTACTATATGGTTTATTTGGTGGAAGATTATATGTTCAGATCCATTATGCATATTAATACCCCTCTGATCTTGAGCATGTTTATTGTTTGTGAGTAGCTACCTTTGTTCTTGAGGTCACGGGATAAATCATGTTGCAAGTAATCATGTGAATTTGATATGTGTTCGATATTTTGATAGTATGTATGTTGTGATTCCCTTAGTGGTGTCATGTGAACGTCGACTACATGACACTTCACCATATTTGGGCCTAAGGGGATGCATTGTGGAGTAGTAAATAGATGGTGGGTTGTGTCGGTGTCAAAACCGGAGGATCTCGGGTAGGGGGTCCCGATCTGTGCGGCTTAGGCTGATGGTAACAGGAAGCAAGGGACACAATGTTTACCCAGGTTCGGGCCCTCTCGATGGAGGTAAAACCCTACTTCCTGCTTGATTAATATTGATGATATGAGTAGTACAAGAGTATATCTACCACAAGATCGTAGAGGCTAAACCCTAGGAGCTAGCCTATGATGATTATGATTGTAATTGTGATCAGCCTTCTAAGTACCAACCTCTCCGGTTTATATAGACATCGGAGAGGGCTAGGGTTTACACGGAGTCGGTTACAAGGAAGGAAATATAATATCCGGATCCGGACATGGGACGGAGTCTTGAGTCTTCCACGCAAAGGAGAGTCCCATCCGGACACGGGACGGAGTCTTGAGTCTTGTATCTTCACGCTCCAATAGTCTGGACGATGTATAGAATACGGCTGTCCGGATACCCCTAATCCAGGACTCCCTCAGTAGCCCCTGAACCAGGCTTCAATGACGATTAGTCCGGCGTGCAGTTTTGTCTTTGGCATTGCAAGGCGGGTTCCTTCTCCGAATACTCCAAGGTAATTATCGAACACGTAAAATCATGTCTGGATCTGCAAAATGATCTTCACATACCACCGTAGAGAGAATGATATTACACAAATGCAATCTGCTGACAACTTTTTAGACAATGTGACATGTCATTACGGTCGGGTCATTATTCAAACCGTTTTCCCACAACCAGCCACAGTGCATACTGCGAGGCGGTTTCCTTGACACGTCTTGTCAAAGCAGAGATCGTGTCCCCTTATCACGGGATTCTCATCAATATGGGTATGGGTAATCCCACTGCGCCATCAATCATGACGTTTGGGAAGCAAGCGATTCTCAATGGGTAAGTGGGGAGGCGCACCACTTTCATCGCCTCTATAAAGGGATAAGAGCTCCCCATTTTTACCCACGCCTTCTTCCTCCTTTGCTCACCCTTGCCCCCTCGAGCTCCAGCGCCCTAGCCCAAGTCTTCTCCGCATAGCTAAACATGTCCGGAGCAGGAGGCAAGTGGGTGGCCTCCACCGTGAAAGAGAAGCATATCGCGAATCTTTGGGTGGTCGGATACTTGGCCGCAGACATCGCGCACCGGCTACCGGACAAAGGGCAGGCCACTCCAACCCCGGAACCTCACGAGAGGGTCGTTTTTATCGCCCACTTCATCCGTGGACTGTGATTTCCACTTCATCCCTTCGTCCGCGGGCTCATGTTCTACTATGGGCTAGATTTCCATGATCTAGCCCCAAATTTTGTCCTCAACATCTCAGCGTTTATTGTCATGTGCGAGGCCTTCCTCCGCATCAAGCCTCACTTTGGCATGTGGCTGCAAATCTTTTGCGTGAAGCCGAAGATCGTGAGCGGACAGCAAGCGGAGTGCGGAGGGGCCATGGTGGGCAAGATGTCTAATGTTACTTGGCTTGACGGCTCCTTTGCGGAGACCGTGAAAGGGTGGCAATTGGGGTGGTTCTACATCACCGAGCCGCGCGGTGCCAGCTGTGCAGCGGACCCGAGTTTCGATCCGGAACCCCCATGCGGCTCACCTCCTGGGAAAAGAAGGGCCTGGCCTGGGCCGAACCTACAGAGCTGACCGGACTCCAAAACTGCATCAAGAGCATGAAGGACAAGAGCATCAAGCTTGTCAACATGATCCAGGTCATGCTCGTTCGCCGGATTCTGCCGTGCCAAAGGCGGGCATTTAATCTATGGGAGTTCGTCCAGCCGAACAGCAAACGCTTCAGAGGCTCTACGGCATGACACATAAAGACGCGTGGAAGGCACTGTTCAAGGCCTCCGAAGTACCCCCCCTCCCACATCCTAGGACCGTGGACTTCATGCCGCGTGGCCTCCTCGTCCTGTGAGTTTTCTGACTACCACCGGATTCAGCTCTTCCCAATATATTTGTGGGGGAGTCTTAAGTAATTGTGCATATTTAATCAGGATTATGTGGAGATAGCGGAGCGGATTGACTATCCGGCTCCGCTGCCAGAAGGCCCAGCTGATGCTCTCCTGACGGAGATGCTAGTCCCGGCGCCCTACAAGGCACCGGAGAAGAAGGCCGAAAAGAAGGCCCCGGGGACCAGGAAGGGTCTCCGGCGTAAGGCTGTACCGGAAGCCTCGTCCGAAGACGACGAGGCGCATTCCTCCCCCGAAGGGGAGGAAAAAGAAGAAGAAGGGGCCGCCCCATCCGGAGAGGATGGGGGGCCTGAGAAGGCAGACCAGGGGGCCGGGAAAGGCCCTCGGCGCAAGGCCGTCATACCCACGTCGTCCGAAGACGACGAGACATATTCCTCCGCGGAGGCGGGGGAAGCAAGAAGAAATTCTACCTGCCCGCACTGGAGAGGAGAAAAAGAGGAAGGCCACCCCGGAGGAGGAGGCTGGGACGTCCAAGAAGGGAAAGGTGTCCCTTCCAGACTACTCCGCCACGGCCGTCCATAGCGAGGAGGGGTGGCTGCCCATGGGGAAACCCCTAGCGCGATCATAAGTATCCGCACTCTATCGTGATTTTACTTCATAGTCTTTTTGTAACACCAAACATATATGCAGTCCGGCCAGGGTTCATCCCAAGGTATCGTCTTCGGACGGATCCCTGAGCGATTCAGCGATGAACTCGCTCCCGACGGCCACTACTCATCCCGCGGATGACATGGAGGTGTTGTCCCGAAGGCTCCCAGAGCGGGGGGAGGTGACTCTGGAGACGCCCCAAGGCAGAATTCCAGATGTCGGACATGCGGGGTTCAAGATCCCCGTGGATCGTGTCGATGAGATCCGCAGTAAGCCGGGCTCTCAGCCGGACACTACTCCGGAACCTTCAATGGTTCCGGACTCAGGCGAGCAGCCCCTCTTTAGGGAGGGTGAGCCGTCCGTGCTGGGGACTTCCGTCACGCCAGAGGCGTCGGATAGTCTGGTGGAAGCCCTTCAAGGCGCTTCCATGGATGACAAGCACCGTACTCTTATGAGTGCGGTGATTCAAAAGGTTCTGTCCGCCAAGAGCGGACTAACCGAAGCCTGCACAAGCCTCCTGACGGGCTTTGAGGTAAGTAGGAAATATGTAAAATTACCACCCGATAGGTAGTAGCCCCTGATACTCTATTCGGTGTTCAGAAGGAAAAGCCAAACAGAGGGTCAATTATAATCTGCAGGAGTCTAGTAGTAAGTGTGTATGTTAACAAGCAGGCTGTGCTGCTTGCTGCTGCTGTCCGCACAGCCGAGGTCGCCGGACTAAAGCGGGACCTGGAGCAGGCGCAGGGGGAGCTCGACCTCACGAAGAGGCATCTCGAAGAGAACAAAGGTGAGTGATTCCCCGCTCTCATGTAATGAAGGATAAATAAAATTTGTTATTCTGACAATAAATCATCATGACTTTGCAACAGGGGCCACTACTGAAGTGGCATCTCTGAAGAAAGCGTTATCCGAGGCCGAGGACAAGGCGGCTCTGGAGCGCAAAGAGCGCGAGAAGCAAGACGCTAGGGTAGGCGAGGTACAGCGAGAGCTCCAGGAACTCGATAAAAGATTCGAGTCCTTGGAGCATGATCTTAAGATGAAAGAGTCCGAGCTTGCGAAGGCCCTTGTGAGTATGAAAGACGCCAAGGCTGAAGCCGAGAAGGCACAGCAGGAAATCCAGGCGGCCAAGAAGATAGCGGCGGGTAAGACATTTTTTATGCAAAGCAAACATGTGGAGGAGGCGTTTCTTTTACTTACCCGAATTCGGAGCTCTCCAGGGGCATTCGCAGATCTGCCATGCAACATCTCAGACGCCGCAGAATTCTACCGTGCCCAGGAGGGGAGCTCAACAGAGAAGCTGTTCTGGTCCCAGTATGCTGGGGCCGAACACCCAATGCCTCTGAGTGACCAACTGAAGTAGTTGGTCGAACTCCACAGGGTGGCCGAAGTGGCTATGAAAGATTTCATAGTCCGGATGTGGCCTGGTGAGCCCCTGCCCACTAGCTACTTCGGCCTGATCAAGCGGATGGTGAATGCCTGTCTGCGGCTTGAAGTTATCAAGCAATCCGTTTGCATTGAGGGTGCCCGCCGGGCCTTTGCCCGCGCGAAGGTGCATTGGGGCAAGCTGGATGCAGAGAAGCTGGTGAAGGACGGGCCACCGGAGGGCAAGGCGCATCGCTATCCCGAGAATTATTACGATGGCGTTATGAAGGGCGCTCGTCTCGTGGTCGATGAATGTACCAAGCACAAGATCTTTGAATAAATGTACTTCTGTCGCTATTGTAATTTAAAGACGAAGTTACTTGTGCTATGTAGCACTGTTTGATTTAAAATATTACCTTCTATGCGGCTGTTTATAGAATTCTGAAACTAGGCCAGTCGTCGGCTTCCGCCCCCACGTAACTAGTACTGGGGTGTTCCTGGAAAAACCTGGATACTCTTTATCCAAAGTTTTGGTCCCTTAAGGAGGTATCCGGCGCAGCGAACAAGGAAATCGGACTATGCGGCTTTATAACTTTCACTTAGCCATAGAAGTTTATAATTCTAAATTTCGGCGAAGCCCCTAGATTTTGGAGGGCCGAATTGGGGCGCTATATACGCCTAAATTGTACGAAGCCGATTCATGGCCTGAAGCGGAAAAAAACTTTAAGGATTCTGATACCCCTAGAACAGCGACCAGCTCTCGCCGCATCATGTCGGTCAGTTTTCGGCTTTCTCTACTGAGGTGCTCGTCCGGAAGAACTGGGACACAATCGCAGTAGTTCTCCCTGCGCTACCTTAGCCGATATAACGGAACATAAGGTACCAAAACAAGGGAGCCGGGCAAACCCAACTATTGACCCAAGACGTGATTCGGAGTTGATGCATATAGTGCTATAAGTTCGGGGTGCCGCACTAATGAAAGTGTTTGGACTTGCTTTGCCGTATTATGAGGCGCCATATGAAGCCCCTGGCAAACTAATCGTACCAAGGTGTACGGATGCAATATTAAATAAATATTTGCAAGAAAATGCGCAAATAGGAGTAATAAGCTGACACTATATGTTATCTCCCATTGATGAATAATACGTTTAAGCGTATGTTTACAATGGTAGCATTTAAGCAGAAATAAATAGGACTATTTAACATGTCCTATCCAAGGGCAGGCTGCATGTAGGTATGTAAAGCAGGTATAACGATCGTGAACAAATTCCACCTGGGTATTTCCTTTTGTGTGCAAAGCCTGTTTCCTCCTTGATTTTCTCTCCTATGTAAGTCCGACAATCCGGCTCTTCTGAAGAGGCTGCTTCTAGAGCAATGTCCTGAAAAATAAAAAGGGAGGTTTATGAAAGTATGTGGTGGTTATACCGCACTGTTGACTGAGTCACTGTTGCGCCTCCGCCTACGCCCATGGTATTTTGAGTGCGTAATTGTGTACGCATGGCACGAATGCTGCTTTGATGGGGCTTAAGCGGAGGCCGGACTGCTAGTCGCGCTCTTGGCGTGCCTGATGATCCTGTTGCGGGGTGCTCCAGACTCGCTTGATGGTGCTCGAAGTTGTTGTCGCCGGATTAGTTTGTCGGAGGAGGCCGCATTGTACTTCCGCCGCAAGGGCTGCAGTATGCTCTTCTGTTCAGAGAGAGCGGTCCATGTTTCCGTTGACTGTTATGACCCCGCGCGGTCCTGGCATCTTGAGCTTGAGGTATGCGTAATGTGGTACCGCGTTGAATCTAGCGAATGCGGTTCGTCCCAGCAGTGCGTGGAAACCACTGCGGAAGGGGACAATATCGAAGATTAACTCTTTGCTTTGGAAGTTATCCGGAGATCCGAAGACCACTTCCAATGTAGAGCCCATGCAGCGGGCCTCTACTCCAGGAATCACACCTTTAAAGGTGGTTTTGGTGGGCTTGATCCTTGAAGGGTCAATGCCCATTTTGCGCACTGTGTCCTGATAAAGCAGGTTCAGGCTGCTGCCGCCGTCCATAAGGACTCGCGTGAGGTGGATCCATCGATGATTGGGTCTAGGACCAATGCGGCTGAGCCACCGTGACGGATGCTAGTAGGGTGATCCCTACGATCAAAGGTGATCGGACAAGCTGACCATGGGTTAAATTTGGGGGCGGTTGGCTCCATCGCATAGACGTCCCGTAGTGCTCGCTTATGTTCCCACTTGGGAATGTGGGTGGCGTAGATCATGTTGACCATTTTCACCTGGGGAGGAAATTTCTTCTGTCCTCCCGTGTTCGGACGCCGGGGCTCCTTGTCATCGTCGTTGTGCAGCCCCTTGTCCTTGTGTTCGGCGTTTATTTTGCCAGCCTGTTTGAACACCCAGCAGTCTCTGTTGGTGTGGTTGGCTGGCTTGTCTGGGGTGCCATGAATTTGGCATGAGCGCTCCAGTATGCAGTCCAGACTGGACGGTCCCTGATTGTTTCTTTTGAACGGCTTTTTCCGCTGACCGGACTTGGATCCGCTAAATCTGGCATTAACTACTGTGTCTTCAGTGTTGTCGCCGTTGTTCTGTCGCTTATGTCTGTTGTGCCATGGCTTGCCGTTATTGTCGCGGACATCCGAATTACCAGAATGTGGCGTAGTGCTGCTGCGAGCCAACCAGCTGTCCTCGCCCGCACAAAAGCGGGTCATTAGTGTTGTGAGAGCTGCTATGGACTTGGGTTTTTCCTGGGCGAGGTGTCGGGCGAGCCACTCGTCACGGATATTATGCTTAAAAGCCAGCAGGGCTTCGGTGTCCGGACAGTCCACTATTTGGTTTTTTTAGTTAGGAACCGAGTCCAGAATTTCCTGGTACTCTCCGGGCTGTTGAGTAATGTGGCTCAAGTCATCGGCGTCCGGTGGTCGCACATATGTGCCCTGGAAGTTGTCGAGGAATGCGTCTTCCAGGTTTTCCCAACTGCCAATGATATTTGCTGGCAAGCTATTTAGCCAGTGTCGGGTGAGTCCTTTGAGCTTAAGGGGAAGATACTTGATGGCGTGTAGATCGTCCCCGCGGGCCATGTGAATGTGGAGAAGGAAATCTTCGATCCATACTGTGGGTTCTGTTGTGCCATCGTATGATTCGATGTTTAGGGGTTTGAACCCTTCTGGGAATTCATGATCCATCACTTTGTCAGTGAACCAGAGGGGGTGCACGGCTCCTCTATGTCGGGCTATGTGGCTACGCAGTTCGAATTGGTCTGGGTGGCTGTGTTCGGCCCGGTCGGACTTGTTGATAATGTATCCGGCGTGACGGTCATCATCGTGTGCTGGGGCGCACCCCCGCGATCCGTAGATCGATCTTGGCTGCCCTGCTTTGTTTTCCATTATATCTTGCAGGTCTTGCCTGTTGCCCCGGGCCGTAGTGTATTGGCGTGGGGGTGTGGGCTGATATGCCGTTTTATCCCGGACACTAGGTGGCCGGTCAGCCGTGTGGCACTCGAGTCCGTATTCCTCGGCTGTCAGGACTTCAGTCCATCTATCTATGAGCAGGTCTTGATCAGCCTGGAGTTACTGCTGCTTCTTTTTCAGGCTCCTCGCAGTGGCCATAAGCCGACGCTTGAAGCGTTCCTGCTCAACGGGGTCCTCAGGCACGCCAAGGCTAATCTCGTCTTCGGAGGGGGGCATGTAGTTGTCCTCCTCCGGTATCTGTCAGTCGCCTGTTCGTCTAGGCTAACCTGCCCGTCTTCCTGTTCGGCCTGCTCGAAGGCAGGCTGATCAGGGTTGTATTCCTCTTCGGCACCATCCGGATAGTTTTTGTCTCCTAGGCCGGTATTGTTGTGGCAGGGCTTGGAGCGGCGCTGACGACGCCCATGCTTTGCTTTTTCCCCTGAGGGGTTATCCTCCGTTGCCTCATCGCCATTGGTTTCCTTCGGAGTGTCCACCATATATATATCGTAGGAGGAGGTGGCTGTCCACCACCCAGTGAGCGGTGGTTCCTGTTCTTCTCCTGCATCGTCCATACCGTCGATGTCTTCGGAATCGAAGTCAAGCACTTCGGTTAAATCATCGACCGTGGTAATGAAGTGGGTGGTGGGTGGGCAACGAATTCCTTCATCGCCAGCTTCCCACTCGAGCCGGACATAGTTCGGCCACGAGCCTCCTTGTCGGCGTTCTGGGAACGGGGGTCCCCAGACTTGCCTGCTTGCGGCCTGTGGCGTGGCTCAAGTGGGGGCCCAATGCAGCCCAGCTCCATAAACTCAAGCTCAAGACCCTCGCGAGGGGCCAAGCCTCGCGGGGCGGACGACAGGGAGCTTCCTCAGGAGCAGCCTCCTAAGGCAGGCTCGCGAGGAGGCGGAGAGATCAAGGCAGGGCACCTCCCAAGGGGCCTGTGACGCAAGCCATGACGATCAGAGGCCAGGTGGGTGCCAGGCGGGCGCCGGCCTGCGCGGTGTCCTTGTTTCCCTTTAGGTGCAAAGGGGGCAAGCACAGGCCAAGGCATCCAGCAAAGGTTACTGTTTTGGTGCAACAAGACCAAGACCAGCAGAACGGCGGGATGGAGGTCATTGTGGAGCCCAGGGCGGTGTCACCGTCAGGACCTTTGGCAGCCGAAGACCAACTTTAGTCAGGATAAGTGTACCAGATGTTCCCCTTCAAAATGGCCAATTGTTGGCGCCCTTCTCGCTCATTATTTGGGAAGAGGCCCAGGGCCTCCGCCTATAAATAGGACTAGCCACCCATAGGGTAGAGGCATCTGGAGATCAACTAGAGAGAGAGAGAGAAGCGAGTGAACTCACCCAAGCAGTTCATCGCACCAGCTCAAGAACAGCCCCTCACGAGGTTGTTCTCCCTTTGTATTGTCACTATCAGCCCCTGAGGCAATCCACCACACCACACACTGGAGTAGGGTATTAGACCACAATGGTGGCCTGAACCAGTATAAATCTCGTGTCCCTTGTGAGTTCATCTTTCTTGCTTAGATCTTTGCGAGACTTCGAGACGTGAGCTGGTAGGGGAGAGATCTTCGTGCGCACCCCAATGTTCAAACCTCAAGGGTCTGCCGGAACCCAAAATCCGACATTTGGCGTGCCAGGTAGGGGGGTGCGCCGGAATCTTTCTTCCGCTGGTCGTGTCTGATCTTCCGCCGTGACCATGGCTGACGCTCGCCGAGCCCGCGCCGAGCGTCGGGCTGCTCTCGCCACGAGCGTCGCCTAGACGGCGCCCGTTGGCAGATGCCCCCGTCATTCTCCGTCACCTGCCGCCAACGCCGCCACCGGCCCGGCGGGGAACAAGCAGCAGGCCTCATCCCTGCATCCTTCGGTGCGGCGCGATGGCCGCACTGCCACCCCGTCGCTCACTCCAGCCGGTTCGTCGTCTCGCGCCCGTCGCGCCCCCACGGACGCGCCGCCCGCTCCAACAACCGATGCCGGTGCTGGGGCCAGGGGGCTCCGAGCCTTGGCCCCCGCTTTGCGACAGGTGCAGTGGCCGCCCAAGTTCAAGCCCGAGATGCCGCCGCACTACAACGGCGCGGCGGACCCGCTGGTCTTCCTGCTGGCGTACGAGGAGGCTGTCCTCAAGGCTGGGGGCGACGACAGGGTGATGGCCAACTAGTTTCCCATGGCCCTCACCGACATTCTGCGCATGTGGCTGCTCCACCTACCGACGGCTTTGGTGACCTCCTGGGGGGAGCTGCGCGACCTCTTCCTCGCCCGTCATGCCGCGCCAGCACCCCCGGTCGTCGTGGCTCTCTTAGGCGGCTCGCAGGCGACGCCCGCAAGTCGCCACGTCAAGCCATTCACCTGCAAGATCGGTGTCGCCTCCCAGCGCCGAGAAGCTCCCCCAGGTTGGGTGGCGCCCGAGGCTGATCTGACCTTCAACTCGGACGATCACCCCTCCAACCCCGCCGGTTCGGGTGCGCTCCCGATGCTATGCACCCCCACCATCTGCCAAGTGGCCGTCACCAGGACCCTCATCGACAGCGGAGCTGGCCTTAACATGCTCTCAGCGGAGGCCTTTAGCCTCCTCCACGTGCCACCGGAGCGACTTCAGCCCAACAGGCCCTTCTCAGGCATCGGGGCCGGTTCCACCGACTCCTTAGGGCAAATCTGCCTCCCGGTGACCTTCGGCACCTACGAGAACTTCCGCACAGAGCTGATCGACTTCGACATCGCCCCCATTGGCCTCCCCTACAACGCCATCCTCGGCTACCTGGCCTGGGCCCGGTACATGGCAGCAACTCACCCGGCGTACAACCTCATGAAGATGCCCGGAAGCAGCGGCGTCCTCACCGTGTCAGGAGACACAAGAGATGCACTGCAGGCACTCAAGCTTGCCTTCAAGACAGCCGCGGCGGCACAGCCCGCCAGCTTCGACGCCCCTGAGCCCAAGGGGGCTGCACCGGCCAAGAAGAAGCAGCTATTCACCCAAGACAAGGCGGAAACCAAGCAGGTACTGGTCGATGAGGACGGGTCCACTAATGCCACCTTCACCATAGGCGCCAACCTCGAACCCAAGCAGGAGGAGGCCTTGGTGAAGTTCCTGGCGCGAACAAGAAGGTGTTCGCGTGGGAACCTGATCAGCTAGCAGGGGTCCCGAGGGGTGTAATTGAGCATCACCTCAACGTGTGCCCCAACGTGTGCCCCGTGAAGCAGAAAGCGAGGCGGCAGTCCACTGAGAAGCAACCTTTCATCGTCCAAGAGACCCGCAAGCTAGAGGCGGCAGGGGTTATTTGCGAGGTCCGCTACCCAGATTGGTTGGCTAACCCGGTTGTCGTGCCGAAGAAGGGAGGAAAGGAACGCATGTGTGTCGACTTCACCAACCTCAACAAGGCCTGCCCGCAGGATCCATTCCCGCTTCCTTGCATCGACCAGATCGTCGACTCCACCGCTGAGTGTGACCTATTATGCTTCCTGGATGCCTTCTCGGGCTATCACCAGATCAAGATGGCAGTAGAAGACGTGGAAAAAACGGCTTTCCTGACCCCGTGTGGAGTGTACTGCTATACATGCATGCCATTTGGGCTGCGCAACGCAGGTGCGACCTTTCAGCGGCTGATGCACATCACCTTGGGACGGCAGCTTGGGAGGAATGCTGAGGCTTACATCGATGACATTGTGGTGAAGTCTCGGGAGGCAAAAACCCTGATACAGGACTTGGAGGAAACCTTCACGAGCCTCAATGAGGTGGACCTGCGGCTCAACCCGGAGAAGTGTCTGTTTGGAGTCCCCTCGGGCAAGCTCCTGGGTTTCCTCGTATCCCACAGGGGCATGGAAGCCTACCTCGCGGAGGTCCGCAGGATGGAGAAGCAGTTCTGGGGACTAGAGTTGCAGCATGTGCCTCGCGGCACCAATCAAGAGGCTGATGACATTGCCAAGAGGGCATCCAGGCGGCTACCTCAGGAGCCAGGCGTCTTCGAGGAGTGACTCTTCAAGCCCTCGGCAACACTATCACTATCAAGCATGGCGCAGCCTCAGGAAGAGCTCCCCCAGCCACCTGCCTCGGGAGCCCCGGTCTGCGGCCCGGCCTCAGGAGCACGCCTGCTCCTGGCGTTGGAGCCTCAGGAAGGATGCTGGATCACAGAGCTCAGGAACTACCTGACACAAGGGACCTTGCCGGAGAAGGAGGAGGAAGCGGAGCATGTGGCGCGGCAGGCCGCGGCCTACTGCATCAAGGATGGAGAGCTCTACCGGAGGCGACCAAATGATGTGTCCCTACGTTGCATTTCCAGAGAGCAAGGGAAGGAGCTGCTGGCAGACATACATGGTGGAGACTGTGGGCATCACTCATCATCACGGACCCTCGTTGGCAAGGTGTTCCGCAACGGGTTCTATTGGCGCACGGCACTTAATGACGCCGTGGAGCTGGTGAAGGCTTGTGAGGCCTGCCAATTCCATGTCAAGCAGATCCATCAGCCGGCGGGAGGTCTGTAGACTATACCCCTCTCATGGCCATTCGCAGTCTGGGGGCTGGATATCCTGCGCCCGTTCCCTCGGGCGCCAGGGGGCTATCGCTACCTCTACGTCGCCGTGGACAAGTTCACCAAGTGGGCTGAGGTGGAAGCTGTCCGCACCATCCCCGCAGGCTCCGTGGTCAAGTTCATCAAGGGCCTCGTGAGCCGATTCGGGGTGCCTAACCGCATCATCACCGATAACGGTTCACAGTTCACCAGTAACCTCTTCAAAACATACAGTGCTAACCTTGGAATGCAGATATGCTATGCTTCGGTAGCGCACCCCCGGAGCAACGGCCAGGCCGAGCGAGCCAACGCAGAGGTCCTGAAGGGCCCCAAAACCAGGACCTTCAAGAAGAAGTTGGAGGCCTACGGCAGGGGCTGGTACGACGAGATCTAGTCCGTGCTATGGTCTATCCGCATGACCACGGCCAAACCAACCGGCGAGACTCCATTCTTCCTCGTCTACGGAGCTGAGGCAGTCCTCCCTCACGAGGTCAGGCGTCATTCCGCACAGGTCCTAGCGTTCGACGAGGCGCAGCAGGACGCCATGCGGGGGATGGACCTCGTGCTGGGGGAGGAACACCGTCGAGAGGCCGCACTGCGAGCGGCAAGGTATCAACAGGCGCTGCGGCAGTACCACTACCGCAACATCCGCCCCAGGACTCTTGAGGTAGGGGACCTCGTTCTCAGGCGGGTCCTCTCCAGGGAAGGGCTGCACAAGCTCTCTCCCATGTGGGAGGGCCGTTCAAGGTTGTTCATGTTTCCAGGCCCGGCTCCGCGCTCTTGGACACCCAGGAGGGAGTACCCATCCAGAACGCGTGGAACATCCAACATCTCCGGAGATTCTACCCTTGAGCGAGGCCCAGTGCCTGCGGAAAAGGCCCGGTGCCTGTGAAGAAGGCCAACGCGTGTGAAGCTACCGCATTTTGGAGAAGGCCCGGTGCCTGTGAAGAAGGCCAACGCCTGTGAAGCTACCGCATTTTGGAGAAGGTCCGGTGCCTGTGAAGAAGGCCAACGCCTGTGAAGCTACCGCATTTTGGGAAAGGCCCGGTGCCTGTGAAGAAGGCCAATGCCTGTGAAGCTCGCTGCCCATGACACTCTCACGTAATAATGAGTGGGGCTGTACACGCCCCGGAGTCTCTGGAGTGCCGCCCTCGGGCCTCGGGGGCTCCCGCCCATGCCCAGTGGCAGCACCTAGCTCCGCGCTGGTGAGAAGACGTCGAAGACTAGATTAGGTGCCGGACATGGCCTTTTCATTTGCTTTCTGCAGTTAGCTTGTTCTTTCCTATTTGAAGTTTTATCGAAGCTGTCCCTCCCTCTGGCTCGAGCCCCTCTTTCTCCTTTTTGCTCACCTTCTTTGGTTTTCCCTCGTGCAAGTCTCACGAGGGAGGTACGCGGGTGCCCTCACGAGTGTTTTCTGCACCGGTCGCCTAAAGCTCTCTTATCGAGGTCCACTGAGGGAGCACCACTCCTAGTCCTTTCCCCACGGGCATCGCGACGCGAGCACGGGACCTGGGTCGATCGCTCCCGCAACCGAACCAAAAGCCACCCCTCTTGACTAATCCTTGCAGGACATAAAGTGCATGGCAAGGCCTCGACCTCGGGAGGCAAAGACCGCTACAAGCCTCCACGGGTTAAGTAACTCCCGCACACGGGTACATGGCACGGAAACGTAGCACAAAAATAGCGGAAACAACACGATAATTAGCAATGACAGTTCAACATGCCCCCGCAGGGCCCTACACTACTTCCTCTCTTTGCAGGAAAACAAGAAAGGCAAAACAGGCATGACTAGCTCGGCACCAGCCACGACGAGGGCTCGTACTGCCTGTGGGGCTCGGTCAGATTCTCTCTTCTCGCTTCACCGGGGCGCGACGGCGGACCGGCCCGCTACCTTCCCCCATGCGGGAGCAATGATGTGGGGGCTGGTCGCGACCCCCGCTAGAGGAGCTGCTACCTGAAGGAGAGTCGCCGAAGCTTGGCGAGCCCCGGGCGCTGTAACCCACGCGCCTGCCGCCATCTTCGTCCCGATCAACGCCGAGGCTGGGCGCCCTGCCACAGTCATCGTCTTCGGGGCAGCACCCAGCACGGCGACCGTCTTCCCCGAACACCCTCACGTAGAGGGTGGCGTCGCCGTCGAACCTGAAGTGCAAGGTGCACCGCCGGCTCAGGCCACGTGCGCGAGGAAAATTTTTTAAGCCGCAGGTCAGGGCCAAACCCCCGGCGGTGGAAACCTCCAGCGAAGCCCAGGAGGCCCTGCTGCAGCAGCCGTCCGCCTGAAGCCAGAGGCCGCCCGGAGCGCTGGTCGGAAGCTCACCTATGAAGAAGCGAGGAAGCTAGAGCCAAGTGCTAGTCAGGTCCGCCGACCACACAACAAACTCTGGCAGCACTTCCGCCGAGTGGAAGCATGGTCTGGGGGGTCACGCAACCACGGCGTGCCTCCCATCGACGACCAGGCGCTCGTCGCCACACAGGGAGCTGCCCCTGCGACCGCGGGCAGCCACCACGGGGGACGCAGGGTGCTTGTCGGGCCGGCCCCGACCGTGCTTGGTCGGAGGAGAGTCAGGCCCTTCCTGGCGAGCCTTCCCCTTCTCCGCAGCTGAGATCCTCTTCGGTGGAGCCATGGAGATAGCGAGCAGTCGGAGCGGAGAAGAGGAGGGGTAGCAGAGGAGATGAACTGGAATGGCTCGTGCCGTTCTATAGTTATAACCGGAGGAGGCCAACCGTCGGCCTCCACGATCGCAGGTAATCATGACCCGTTTTTGCATGCAGGGACTCATCAAGTCGTGCGGATGCCGAGGCGTTGTGGGAAGCGGAGATGCCCACGTCCAATCAACCTCCACGCGGTGCCCAAGGCCGCAGGCTGTTGGGGCCCGCGGCGCTTCGCACTTGCCCCTTCGCTTCTCTGCTAAGCCAAGTCTGGGCGCGCCTTGGGCCCGGGGGCTACTGTCGGCGTTCTGGGAATGGGGGTCCCCGGACTTGCCTGCCTGCAGCCTGCGGCGTGGCTCAAGTGGGGGCCCAATGCAGCCCAGCTCCATCAACTCAAGCACAAGACCCTCGCGAGGGGCCAAGCCTCGCGGGGCGGACGACAGGGAGCTTCCTCAGGAGGAGCCTCCGCAGGCAGGCTCGCGAGGAGGCGGAGAGATCAAGGCAGGGCACCTCCCGAGGGGCCCATGATGCAAGCCATGACGATCGGAGGCCAGGCGGGTGCCAGGCGGGCGCCAGCCTGCACGGTGTCCTTGTTTCCCTTTCGGTGCTAAGGGAGCAAGCACAAGCCAAGGCATCCAGCAAAGGTTACCATTTCGGTGCAACAAGACCAAGACCAGCAGAATGGTAGGATGGAGGTCATCGTGGAGCCTAGGGCGGCGTCACCGTCAGGACCTTTGGCAGCCGAAGACCAACTTTAGTCAGGATAGGTGTACCAGATGTTCCTGTCGGTGTCAAAACCGGTGGATCTCGGGTAGGGGGTCCCGAACTGTGCGTCTAGGCGGATGGTAACAGGAGACAAGGGACACGATGTTTTACCCAGGTTCGGGCCCTCTTGATGGAGGTAAAACCCTACGTCCTGCTTGATTAGTATTGATGATGTGTGTTACAAGAGTGGATCCACCACGAGATCAAGGAGGCTAAACCCTAGAAGCTAGCCTATGGTATGATTGTTGTTCGTCCTAAGGACTAAAGCCATCCGGTTTATATAGACACCGGAGAGGGCTAGGGTTACACAGAGTCGGTTACAATGGTAGGAAATCTACATATCCGTATCGCCAAGCTTGCCTTCCACGCCAAGGAAAGTCCCATCCGGACACGGGACAAAGTTTTCAATCTTGTATCTTCATAGTCTGGGAGTCCGGCCGATGATGATAGTTCGGCTATCCAGACACCCCCTAGTCCGGAACTCCCTCAGTAGCCCCTGAACCAGGCTTCAATGACGACGAGTCCAGCGCGCATATTGTCTTCGGCATTGCAAGGCGGGTTCTTCCTCCGAATAACTTATAGAAGATTGTGAACACCAGGATAGTGTCCGGCTCTGCAAAATAAATTCCACATACCACCGTAGAGAGAATAATATTACACAAGTTCAATCTGCTGACGTATTTTGTGGTGTGACGTCACACCATTACCAAGCCTTTACTCGAATTGTTTTTATTGTTCCACCTCCGCGCGTTTAGCGAGGTGGTTTCCTTGGCACGTCTTGTCGAAGTAGAGATCGTGTTCCCCTTATTCCGGGATTCCCATCAATACGGACGTGGGTAACCCAACCACGCCCGTTGCCACGCCCCCTCCATCGAAGGCGGGTTCCAAACGGTCACGCGGACGGCTCTTGGTATTCTCCCTCTTTATAATGAGACCAAGGCCCGTTCTTTTTCTTCAATCCTCTATCGAATCCGCCCCTCGCCCCGAGTTCCAACACCCAGGGCTCCATATTTGGGTACCTTTGATCTTCGACAATGTCCGGCCCCGACCTACGAGGCCGGTGGATGCCCTCCTCCGTTACGGAAGAGGACATGCTAAAGCTAAGAGACGCCAGGTACTTAACCTACGAGATTTCGCATAGGCTGCCTGCCCGAGGGCAAGTTATTCCCACTCCCGAGCTTGGTGAGAGCGTCGTGTTCATGTCTCACCTCCGTCGGGGTTTAGGCTTCCCGACGGATCCCTTCGTGAGGGGGCTCATGTTTTACTATGGGCTGGAATTCCATGACTTGGCTCCGGAGTCTATCCTCCACATCTCATCATTCATTATCGTTTGCGAAGCCTTCCTCTACACTACCCCTCACTTCGGCTTGTGGCTCAAAACCTTCGACGTGGAGCCGAAGATGATTGAGGGGCGTCAGGCAGAGTGCGGCGGGGCGGTTATAAGCAAGAGGGCCGATGCTCCATGGCCCGAGGGCTCTTTTCAGGAGGAGCTCGGCTTGTGGCAACAGGAGTGGTTCTATATCACCGCTCCCAGGGGTAGCAGGCAGAGGCTACCGCCCGTCTTCCGCTCGGGCCCTCCACAGTGGCTGACTTCATGGGTCAACAAGGGGCGTGACTGGGGGCCGTCCAAGGACGTTCCCCTGTTGCAGGATCGGATTCGAGGCCTCCAAGAAAGGGAGATCAATCTGGCCATAGTGGTACAGGTTATGTTGATCCGGCGCCTACTGCCCTGCAAATGTCGCCCCCTCCGCCTGTGGGAATTTAATCCGGAGGGGCCACGAGCTCTTCAACACTTCATGGGTTTGACACCCGCGGAGATGTACGAACTGTTCTTCGGATCGCAAGAGATGCGTCCGGAATTGACCGAGGATGCTGGCCTAAGCTGCAATCGCCCGGATACTCAAGTAAGTAGCCCTGTGTCCGGACAAATCGTCCATTCATTTACTGTGGGTTTGCCTTTTAACCAGCTATCCTTTGGACAGGAGTGGATAGCGCAAGCAAAACTGATACGGTGTCCGGCCCCCTCCCTGAGACCATGCAGGATCCCGCGCTAATCAAAATGTTAGAGGTTGCACCTTCGGAGGAGGGCGAAGAAGGGCACAGGGAACATACCACCTCCGCCACTGAGGCTTTCAGTAAGGGAGGAATCGAGAGTCCCTCCTTCCAGGGGGAGAAGAGGACCGCTTCCGAAGACCCGGAGGCCAAGGCCTCAAAGCGGGGAAAGAAATCTGCACCGAAAGGTCCCGGGCCGGGAAGAGCCCCGGCCGAACTGCCTCCTCGGAGGAATCAGCCCTCTAGCGAGCCGTAAATTAAAGGGGGAATTTTATAATAGTGGACATCCCTGTTTAATTTCTAAGGGTAACCGAAGTTTTCACCTTGTAGTTCGAACCTCAGCCCATCTCAGCACAGCTCATATTCGGGAGACCTTCGTCTAACCATCTGCCGCCCCGTCGCGCGGGGCGGACAACCCTGAGGTGTCGTCGTGGAGGGTCTCCCCGAGCCCGGCAGGGCTAGAGAGTTCGGCACCCATTGGAGTACGGCCGGTGGAGCTGCAGGATTTGCTTAAGAGGGCGTCCATCTCAGAAGATCACCACACATTAATGGGTATGGTGATTGAAAGGATCTCATCCGCCAAAAGCGGGTTGTGTGAGGCCGTCGGAAGTTTGCTGACGGGATTTGAGGTATGCAAAAAATGACATACCCTTTGACAGTTTTGCACATGAAGTGCGCCCTGTATAGATAGTAGCCCCTGAGACTTGGTATGCTGTCGAAAGTGGCAGCGTGCCGAGGATCATAATCTCAGTTATAGATTGTCGCCTTTCCTATGCAGGTGGCGGAACGTTCGTTGGCCAGCCGGACTGAAGGATTTGCCGAGCTGAAGAGGCAACTCGACGTTGCGGATGCGGACATCTCGCTGGTCAATAAACGACTCGATGAGTCACAAGGTATGTGGTTGCTCTGCAGTCGCCTAGTAAGGGAGCTGACGCCTATTCCTTACGATTTGTATGCCTGATGCAGATAGTGCTGCAGCTGTGGGAGGCCTTCGAGCAGAACTTGCTCGGGCCAAGGAGCAAGCCAGAAAAAGCGAGGCAGCTGCCTCGAAGGCAGCGGAAGAGCTAAAAGCCGAGAAGGCTGCTCACTGCCAAAGCAGGGAGGAGATGGCCGGAATGGCCACGAAATTAAAAGTTGCTACCGACCGCCTGGAGGTTCTTGAAGGAGAACGCCGAGCGGAGCAAGAGGACCTGAAGAAGGCCGACGCCGAAGCCAAGGATGCACGTAGTGCGATGCGGGCTATGAAGGAGGAACTGCGTCAGGTCGAAGACATTGTGGCTGGAAAGCCCTTTATGCTGCATAGGAAGTTCACGGATCCGAAGTATGCTCAGCTGGGCCGATTGTACGGTGCGGAGGATCCTTATCTGGTCTTGGCGGCGAGTGCGGCGGACGCAGTCGTGCACTTTCGAAGCCAGGAGGATCATGAAATGGAAGAGCTTTCCTGGTCTCAATTCCATAGTCCGGAGCGTCCACTTCCATTGAGTGATCGGCTGGTTGAGTGGGCTGAGCTGAATAGATTGTCCGGACTAGCCATGACGGATGTGGTCGCTCATCTGTGGACGAAAAGGCCCAAGCCGAAGAGTTATTTTGGCTTGTTGCAGCAATTCCTTGGGGCGGTGCCGCATATTGGGGCGATGAAGCGGTCGGCATGCATAGAAGGTGCACGGATGGCTCTCGCCTGTGGTAAGACATACTGGGCGGAGATGGATGCCACCGCTGTTGCTTCCCGGGGTTCGGACAAAAGCCGATTCCCCACCGAGCACTATTTTGAGGAAGTCCTGCAGGGCGCTCATATAATAGAGTCGCAGTGCTCGAAAGATGTTATGTTTGAATGACATGTATGATTTCTGATAGTATATTTATAATGCAATGAATTTTTATACTTGTGTGTTCAAGTATTGAACTATCTCCTGTGCGGCCGTATATGTATGTATAATCTGAAAGATGGCAGTCTTTGGCTTCAGCCCCCACGCACATGGTGCGGGGGTGTTTGCAAAAAGAAAAGTGCCTTTTCACACTTAATCCAACATCTTGGTCCTTCTAAGGAGGTGATGGCGTAGCAAACTAGGCAACCGGACTATAATGCTTTATCACTTTCACTTAGCCATAGGAGCTCGAATGTGGGGCTACTATATAGCCCCTGGTGGCACCGCTCTTCCCGAACTCGGGGCGCGTATGTGCCTGACCGGAAGCGGTCCTTCGTCAAAGCGGAGGAATTCTAAACATTCCAATGGTCGATCGAGTGGTTGACCAGTCTCTCACTATATCATGACAGTCCGTTTTCGGCTTTCTCTACTGAGGTGCTCGCCCGGCCGAACCGGGGCACAATCACAGTAGTTCTCCTGGTGCCGCGTTAGTCGATGATGCGGAATGTAAGGCAGCAAAACACAGGAGCCGGGCAAACCCAACATTTGACCAAAGACATGATTCGGAGCTGATGCATATAAGGCCTAACTCGAGACGCCGAACACTCCCTGAGGTGTTCGGTCTTTATGATACCGGGCAGAACAATGCCCTAAGCCCCTTGTGTCCAGGTACAGGCGGGAACTTCTGACGCGGCCGATGCCAAAATGCCAGCCTCCTCCTCGGCTATGGTGGGGAACCGGGGGATGTGTATCAACAAGAGATAGTAAGAAAGGTTTACGCAGGGTCTTAATCTGAAAACAATCCTTGCAACGGGTCCCTGCTGCACGTCTGCGCCTGTGTCTCCATTGTGTTGTATCCTGGACGGGTGTAGCACGTGCTTCATCTGAAAAAGAGAAGGACTTAGTTTCCAAGAAATATCGTGCAGAAGTTGTATTAAAATTGAATAAAATGAGGAAAGTTGAGCTTTATTGGCTCTCATCATTTATACACGCGGCCCCTTATGAAGGGGGTAAGCGGCTGGGAAGCCCCTTGTTTAGTTACGCCGGACTCGCCTAACCATGTCCGAGGTCCGAATGACCTGTTTTTAGGGGCTTTGACCTGCAAGGTCTTATTAGTGTGTGGCTGTTGAAGCAGTCTCACGTTCTCCGTGGTCAAGGAACATGCGGAGTTACTTTTTTAATGAAATCATGCCACGTTGAGCGGGCATTCTTAAGCGTAAAAAACGCGTAATGTGGTATTGCATTAGGGCTGGTGATAGCTGCGCGCCCTAATAGTGCTTAAGGGCCACTGTTTGAATGGGGCGATGTAGAGTGAGCTTTTCGCGACGGAGGTTGTCGGATGAGCCAAACACAACCTCTGGTGGTACCGAGCCTGTATAATTGGCTTAAAGGCCTGGCGTCACTCCTTTGAAGAAAGTGCTGCTACGGTGAATTTTGGTAGGGTCTATCCCCATTCTGCGGGCGGTGTCGTGGTATAGCAGGTGCCGCGCTGTCTTTTCGTGTTATCACATGAAGTGAGTTCACTGTTTTGACTTCTAGTGGGAAAGTCTTCTGTTTTCCGGATTGCTGCTTTTGGGTTTCGTAACTTTCGCTTGGTGTGTCGAGCCCCTTGTGTTTGGCATTAAGTCGGCCGGACTGTTTGAAGACCCAACAATCTCTATGGGTATGGTTTGCAGGCTTCCCGGAGGTGCCATGTATTTGACATAGTCTATCCAGAATCTTGTTTAGGTTGGATAGCTCGTCACTGTTGTCCTTGAGGGGCAGTGTTTTGTTGTTTGGCCGAGATTTTGAATCCGGCGTTGACCGCCGTACTATTCGGGCCATTTTCCTTATTCCGGCGCTGATCTTTTCTGCGTCGTGATTTCCCATTTCCATCCCTAACTTCGGATGTACTCGGGTCGCTGGTGCTGCATCTAGCCCGCCAACTGTCTTCCCCCGCGCAAAAGCGGGTCATGAGGCTTGTTAGTGCGGCCATTGTTCTTGGTTTTTCCTGGCCGAGGTGTCTGGCAAGCCATTCGTCTCGGACGTTGTGTTTAAAGGCTGCTAAGGCTTCAGCGTCCGGACAGTCTACTATTTGGTTCTTTTTAGTGAGGAACTTGTTCCAGAATTTGCGTGCTGACTCTCCGGGCTGTTGAGTTATGTGACTTAAATCGTCTGCATCCGGAGGGCGAACATAGGTCCCCTGAAAGTTTGCTTGAAACGCATCCTCAAGCTCTTCCCAACTTCCAATGGTATTTTCTGGGAGGCTTTTAAGCCAATGCCGAGCTGGCCCTTTGAGCTTGAGGGGTAGGTATTTTATGGCATGGAGATCGTCTCCTCTGGCCATATGTATGTGTAGGATGTAATCCTCAATCCAGACTCCGGGGTCTGTTGTTCCGTCATATGCTTCTATGTTTACGGGTTTGAATCCCGCTGGAAATCCATGATCCAGTACCTCATCGGTGAAACATAGTGGGTGTGCGGCGCCCCTGTATTTGGGTGTGCCGTTGTCTTTGAATGCTCGGCGGGTTATGTTGCTTCCTGGAGTCTTCTTTTTTGGCCCATAAATAGATCTAACTGGGTCGTCCCTTTTCCGAGGATCTTTATGCTGATCGTGTGTCGGCTTGTGTGCGGCGCCCCTTGTTGCTCTTGGCCTGTCATCTGGTCGTCTATCCGGCCAGGCGGCTTCTTTCTTTATTGAATGCAGGGGCTCTAAGGCCTCCTCGTCAAATTCGGGCAACAGCTTGCGCTTCGGGTAGCTCTTTGTCTGGTGACTAGCGCCATGTTTATCTGCGTTGTTGAGTACTTTGCTCCATCTCATTCTGAGTGCGTCCTCCGCTGTTTTGAGCTTCCGCTTTTGCTTCTTCAAACTTCTTGCAGTGGCGACGAGCCTTCTATGAAGATTCATATGCTCTGGTGATGTGAGATCATCTTCGCCGGGGATGGGTTGCTTGTCCAGTTCATGTCCGGTTGGCTGCTTGTTGACATGTGCGTCGTCCACTGCTTCGCCCTGCTCTAGGGCCGGGTCCGTATGGGTGCCGTTTTTATCGATGCCGGTCTTCGGGCGGCGCTTGCGTCGCCGCTTTGGTTGTTTGTTGGGGGAGTTGTCCTTTGCCACGTCCCGTTTTTCCTCATTATCGCTTCCTTTTGGTGTATCCACCATGTATACGTCATGAGTTGGGGTGGCTTTCCCGTGCCCTTTAGGTGCTGGTTCTTGGTCGTCTCCGGCATCGTCGTCCATACCGTCGATGTCTTTGGATTCATAGTTTAGCATGTCGGTTAGATCGTCGACAGCGGCTACCAAGTGGGTGGTGGGTGGGCTTTGAATTTCTTCGTCGTCTGCATCCCAACCGTCCTGACCGCAATCCGGCCAGGGCTCTCCTGATAACGAGAGATACCTTAGCGAACTCAAGATGTCGCCGAAAGGTGAGAGTTGAAAGATGTCCACTGCGGTGAACTCCATGATCGGCGCCCGATCGGATTCGATCGGAGGGGGCGCGGGAGATTCGGAGTCCGGCAAGGAGTCCGGTACCTCGGAGTCACGAGCTTTATGAGGGACAAGGTCAGTGTTCGGCTCTATCACCGTAGAGGTTGCAACCCCCGAGGCGGTGTCTAACCATCCGTCCTTGATCTGTGCAGCCGGCTCCGAATTGAAGATCGGAGCGAGTTCGAGTGCGGCCTCCAGGGTACTGTCCGGCTGTAGAGCTAAATCATGCTCGCCATGACAGTGCGGCATGCTCGGCTGTGGCTCGAATCCATCGAGCATCAAGTCCCCGCGGATGTCAGCCGTGAAGTTCAAACTTCCAAACCTGACCTGACGGCCAGGGGCGTAGCTTTCGATCTGCTCCAGATGGCCAAGCGAATTGGCCAGCAGTGCGAAGCCGCCGAATACGAAGATCTGTCCGGGGAGAAAGGTCTCACCCTGGACTGCGTCGTTGATGATGGTCGAAGAAGCCATCGAGCCTATCGATGACGACACAGAGGAACTCTCAATGAAAGCAACAATGTCGGTGTCAAAACCGGCGGATCTCGGGTAGGGGGTCCCGAACTGTGCGTCTAGGCGGATGGTAACAGGAGACAAGGGACACGATGTTTTACCCAGGTTCGGACCCTCTTGATGGAGGTAAAACCCTACGTCCTGCTTGATTAATATTGATGATGTGTGTTACAAGAGTGGATCTACCACGAGATCAAGGAGGCTAAACCCTAGAAGCTAGCCTATGGTATGATTGTTGTTCGTCCTAAGGACTAAAGCCATCCGGTTTATATAGACACCGGAGAGGGCTAGGGTTACACAGAGTCGGTTACAATGGTAGGAAATCTACATATCTGTATCGCCAAGCTTGCCTTCCACGCCAAGGAAAGTCCCATTCGGACACGGGACGAAGTCTTCAATCTTGTATCTTCATAGTCTAGGAGTCCGGCCGATGATGATAGTTCGGCTATCCGGACACCCCCTAGTCCGGAACTCCCTCAGTTCCCCTTCAAAATGGCCAATTGTTGGCGCCCTTCCCACTCATTATTTGGGAAGAGGCCCAGGGCCTCCGCCTATAAATAGGACTAGCCACCCACAGGGTAGAGGCATCTGGGGATCAACAAGAGAGAGAGAGAGAGAGAGAGAGAGAGAGAGAAGCGAGTTAACTCACCCAACCAGTTCATCGCACCAGCTCAAGAACAGCCCCTCGCGAGGCTGTTCTCCCTTTGTATTGTTCACTATCAGCCCCTGAGGCAATCCACCACACCACACACTAGAGTAGGGTATTATACCACAATGGTGGCCTGAACCAGTATAAATCTCGTGTCCCTTGTGTGTTCATCTTTCTTGCTTAGTTCTTTGCGAGAATTCGAGACGTGAGCTGGTAGGGGAGAGATCTCCGTGCGCACCCCTGTGTTCGAACCTCAAGGGTCTGCCGGAACCCAAAATCCGACAGTCTTGACAAAGAGAGAGACTTTAATGAGTTCAGCATGTCGCCAAAGGGCGAGTGCTGGAAGATATCCGCAGCGGTAAACTCCATTACGAGAGCCCAACCAGGCTCGGCGGGCTCGGGAGCATGCGGACTGGAACCTTCGACCGGACACGAGTTCGGGGGTCTGGAGTCACAGGCTTCCTTAGAAGTGAGGCCTGTGTTCGGCTCTACCGCCAATGAGTGTGCGGCCTGTGGGGCGGGGTCCATCCACCCGTCCTTGGGCCATACAGTCTGCTCCGGATTTAGGTCCGAGGCTGCTATAGGGGTGATATCCCGAGCATTGTCCGATAGCAGGTCTAAGCCGTGCTCATCATGACTGTCCGGCGCTCCTGGCACAGGCCTGACTCCGCTGAAGATCAAGTCTCCGCGGATATCGGCCGTGTATAGTTCAAGTTTCCGAACCTGGCCTGGTGGCCAGGGGCGTAGCTGTCGATCTGCTCCAGATGGCCAAGTGAATTGGCCCGCAGTGCGAAGCTGCCGAACACGAAGATCTATCAGGGGAGGAAAGTCTCGCCCTGGACCATGTCGTTGATGATTGAAGGCACCATCAAGCCTCGCACCAGCGACACAGAAGAACTCTCAATGAAAGCACCAATGTCGATGTCAAAATCGGCGGATCCCGGGTAGGGGGTCCCGATCTGTGTGTCTTAGGCTGATGGTAACAGGAAGCAAGGGACACAATGTTTACCAAGGTTCGGGCCCTCTCGATGGAGGTAAAACCCTACTTCCTGCTTGATTAATATTGATGATATGAGTAGTACAAGAGTAGATCTACCACGAGATCGTAGAGGCTAAACCCTAGGAGCTAGCCTATGATGATTATGATTGTAATTGTGATCGGCCTTCTAAGGACCAACCTCTCTGGTTTATAAAAACACTGGAGAGGGCTAGGGTTTACATGGAGTCGGTTACAAGGAAGGAAATACAATATCCGGATCGTCAAGCTTGTCTTCCACGCAAAGGAGAGTCCCATCCGGACACGGGACAGAGTCTTGCGTCTTGTATCTTCACGCTCCAATAGTCCGGACGATGTATATAGTCCGGCTGTCTGGATACCCCCTAATCCAGGACTCCCTCAGGCTGCGAGAGTGATAGAAACTTAAACCCCAATTTATGCACTATTCTGTAAGGGACCGATTGGATCCTAGAGTTTAATGCCATGGTTAGAATTTATTCTTAAAACTTTTCTCATAGTTGCGGATGCTTGTGGGAGGGTTAATCTTAAGTAGGAGGTGTGTTCAAGTAAGAACAACAGCTAAGCACCAGTCCACCCACATATCAAATTATCAAAGTAGTGAACACAAATCAAACCAACATGATGAAAGTGACTAGATGAAATTCCCGTGTACCATCAGGAATGCTTTGCTTATCATAAGAGAACGTTTTGGCTTGTCCTTTGATCCAAAAGGATTGGGCTGCCTTGCTGCATAATTGTTACTATTATCGTTACTTCCTCGTTACAAATTATCTTGCTATCAAACTACTCACTACTTACAATTTCAGCACTTGCAGACAATACCTTGCTGAAAACTACTTGCCATTTCCTTCTGCTCCTCGTTGGGTTCGACACTCTTACTTATCGAAAAGAGCTACCATTGATCCCCTATACTTGTGGGTCATCAGTCATGTTGATGAGTAATCGTGCTTTAGTAAGAATATTGGTGTTAAGGTTTGTGATTCCCTATGCAAGCACGAAAGTCAATAGTTATGCAATGAAATTACATACTACTTGTGGTGCATTATTCGGTGTTAATTATGCTTAATGCTCGCTTATGATATTTTCATTTCTTGGTTGGTCGCTTCTCAATCTTTTGCTAGCCTTCGTTTTGCACTAAGTATAATCACTACTTGTGCATCCAGTTTTGCCACATGAGTCCTCCATACCTACATATATGCGGTATTCTTTTGCCATTCTAAGCAAATTTGTATGTGCCATCTCTAATTTTCAAAATAAATTTCTCTTTTGTACGCTCGTACGGCTCTTGAAACGGTAGGGGCGGCTAATATATTTCCATGCTAGATATGTTATTCTCAATATGAGTGTTTATTCACTTGTCATTGCACAAGAGTAAGGCAAAGGTATTAGGGATGCCCAGTCCCGAATGAAAAATGAATTTACTTTATGTTGTCAAACAATAAATTTCTTGGAAAGTGTTGGTATGGAAGGCACCCGTGGATACGGCAAGCCATGGAAAGTGAAAGTATGGTTGGAAAAGGGATAAACTTTAATTTCTGTTTGGGAACCACCTATGATATATCTAGCCTTGAAAGTATTGGGAACTACTCGATCGTTCTTGATGACAAGAAAAGCATGTCTCCCAAAATGTTTTTATCTCTAATTTTCCCTTTGAGCTCTGGCACCTCTACAAATGCCTACTTCCCTCCGTGAAGGGCCTTTCTTTTACTTTATGAAATTTTTATTTCTATTTGAGTCTCCATCTTCTCTTATAAAGCACCAACTAAGGGGCACTATGATCGTACTTGAGCATTGGGTGTAGCTAATATCTGAGTGTGTTTCATGAAGGATCAGTGTTGAGTATAATAGGCTAAGGGATAACTTATTTTAGCATCGATATTTTGAAAGACATGGTTGCTTGTTGATATGCTTGAGTATTGAAATGCTCATGTCAAAACTAGACTATTGCTTTGAACCATATAAAAGTCCAAATGTCCATGCTACAAACAAAGATTATGTGATGACATGTTAGGTAGCATTCCACATCAAAAATTATGTTTTTATCATTTACCTACTCGAGGATGAGCAGGAATTAAACTTGGGGATGCTGATACGTCTCCAACGTATCTATAATTTTTTATTGTTCCATGATGTTATATTATCATTCTTGTATGTTTTACAATCATTTTATAGTCATTTTATATTATTTTTTGGTACTAACCTATTGACATAGTGCCAAGTGTCAGTTGCTGTTTTCTGCATGTTTTTCACATCGCAGGAAATCAATACCAAACGGAGTCCAAACGCAGCAAAATGTTTTGGGGATTTTTTTTGTACTAGAACACATCCAGTGGGCCAAAGAAGTACCGAAGAGGGAGGCCGATGTGAGCACAAGACACCAGGGCCTGCGTGGAGGACCAGGCGCGCCCTGGTGGGTTATGCCCACCTTGGTGGCCTCCAGCACCGCCTCTTTGCTCTATAAATACCCCAATATTCCAGAAACCCTAGGGGAGTCGACGAAAATCAATTCCAGCCGCCACAAGTTCCAGAACCACCAGATCCAATCTAGACACCATCACGGAGGGGTTCATCATGCCCATTGGTGCCTCTCCGATGATGCGTGAGTAGTATTTTGTAGACCTACGGGTCCTAGTTAGTAGCTCGATGGCTTCCTCTCTCTCTTTTGATTATTAATACAATGGTCTCTTGGAGATCCATGTGATGTAACTCTTTTTTTGGTGTGTTTGTTGGGATCGGATGAACTTTGAGTTTATCATCAGATCTATCTTTTTATCCATGAAAGTTATCTGAGTCTTCTTTGATCTCTTATATGCATAATTGCTTATAGCCTCGTATTTCTTTTGTGATATTTGGGTTTTGTTCGGCCAACTTGATATATTTATCTTGCAATGGGAAGAGGTGCTTTGTGATGGGTTCGATCTTACGGTGCTTGATCCTAGTGACAGAAGGGGAACCGACACGTATGTATCGTTGGTATTAAGGATAACAAGATGGGGTCTATTTCTACATAAATAGATCTTGTCTACATCATGTCATCGTTCTTATTGCATTACTCCATTTCTCCATGAACTTAAAACACTAGATGCATGTTGTATAGCGGTCGATGTGTGGAGTAATAGTAGTAGATGCAGGCAGGAGTCAGTCTCTTCTTTAATATATTTGCCTTCGCGGTCTATTTTTATTTGCTTTTATTTTCAGATCTATTAAACCAAAAATACAAAAATACCTTGCTGCAATTTATTCTTATTTATTTTTGTCTCTCATTCCCGCGAGATCTATTTATCCAATCTACTTCAACTTTATTTATCTTTTTACCCGTGAGGGATTGACAGCCCCTCTCTTACGTCGGGTTGCAAGTATTTGTTCTTTGTGTGCAGGAGGTGTTTACATGGTGTTGCGTGGTTCTTCTACTAGTTCGATAACCTTGATCTCATCACTAAGGTAAATACCCACCGTTGCTATGCTGCATCATCCCTTCCTCTTTGGGGAAATACTGATGTAGCTCCAGAAAACATCAGAGGGAAGAGCCTAGCTACAACGGAGTTGTTACACACGGATTTACGAGTTCAGGACCCTCATGGTGGTGGTAATAGCCCGACTCTCATTGCTCGGGAGCTGATTGATTAGAGTGTATGGATTACAAAAGACTTTGAAACCTTGCCATGGAGCCGGTGGGAGACTTATATAGTCCGCCCCATGAAAGCTGCCATTACCGAAAAGGGTTTCCCCCCGCTTTGTATTCCAAAGCAAACCACCAATTACACAATGCAATGCTGGGGCGAGCAACACAACAAGCCCAAAGAAAAAGAAGAAGAAAAAATGCCAACAGCGGCAGCTCGACAAAGCGCGGATGACCCGCGGCCGCTGCACCCTCCGGAAACAAACCCCCACAGCCCGAGGCTCCGAACTACCGCGAACTAAGCAGCACCTCCAAGAAGGGATGCGACACCAACGACGCTGCTTCCCGAACAAGTCCTAGGGTTTCCCCTAGTACGCGGAGGGAGGTGGGGGATAGCTACTCCCGACACCCTCCAAGAAGGGATAGTGGAACCCGCCGGTGTCACCGCATCGGAGCCAGACGAACCAGCAAGGATTTCTCCCGCACGCCAAACCCCACCAGCCAATCGGAGCTGACCAGCCAAACCACCGCCCAACAATGCGCCACCACGGTTGCGCCGCCACCAACACTGTCTCGCTGCGAACACCACCACGAGGCCAAGAAGAGCGGAGAGAAGATCTGAGCGACGGGAGCAGCAGCATCAAGACCGAATGGGAGGGAACCACCTCCACCGCCGTCATGCGGGAGGCCCACGCCTTCGGCACCATCGTGGTAGCCGTCCGGACACGGCAGCGGGGCATACCAGGCCACCCCTGGCCCGGCCAGGCCCGAAACGGGCCCGCTAAGCCCTGCCGGCCATGCTGTAGCAAGCTGGCATCGACACTGCCAGCCCCCGCCGATCATCAGCGCTCGCCACCGCCTCCTGAAGGCCACGCTGACGCCATGCCTATCGCCGGCCCGCCCTGACCCAGATGGAGCCCGAAGGGCCCAGATCTGGGTCGGACGGGCGCCGCCAGCCCGCGCCGCCGCGCTGCCCCGCCGCCAACTGCATCGCCGCCGCCCAGAGCTCGCCCCCGCCGCCGCGAAGGACCACCGCCGCCTGAAGACACCGCCCGGAGCCGCTCCGTCCCGCGCCGGAGAAACCCTAGACGGGGAAGGGCTAGGGGGCGCCACCACCAACATCGCCCGGGCCAGGCCTGAGGCGGGCACCGGTGACAGCGGCGGGGAGGAGGAGGATGAAGGGGGACGGGCGCGGGGACAGAGGGAAGGCGCGGCCGGCCGCCCGCAGGCGAGAGAGGAGGGAGAGAGGCCAGTATCGTCAGACGGAGGCTCTGGGGAGTTTAAGGACGATCGTTACTTGTAATGAGCGTATTAAGTACACTTGATGAGGGTGAAGGCACGTCCAGCCCATTGTGGTTCTGGGGAGTCTCCTGGTATTCTTTGTCCGAGTGCCGACGGGTTCGGTCTAGTGGAATGCTTCTATCCGAGTGAATGTTCGGACTGACGTTATCTGAATGCTACCTGGCCCTGGGGCCCAGTATAAGTTGTATGGTTGTCGTGGGAAACCACACCCACCTATGGGGCAAAAGAGCCCCTTTTGGTTCGGTGGGGGGATGGGCACATTGCACAAAGAGCGGAGAAGCGTAACACGGCACGACAGAGATCACACGAGCAGTTTTACCCCAGTTCAGGCTGCCATGAGGCGTAAAACCCTACTCCTGCTTTGGTGGATTAATGGTGGAAAAGCGCAGCGCTCTTGCCCTGCAAGGTTGCTTCGGAGCGAGAGTGGCTACACGCGTATGAGTGTGAGGGGGTCTGAATCCTCTCTACGATTGCCATGGGCCTCCTTTTATAGATCAAGGGGTCACCATAGTGGCAAATCAATCTTTACATATTGATTAGATAGCAAACAGTGCTATCATACCTAACTCTGCAGGATGACAGAGCGCATTAAATGCGCTGCTCTGTGTCACATCACAGCTTGCCCTGCAGGCCCTGCCAGGCTGTTTTGCCAGCTTCGTGCCTGCTTGCTTGACACATCTCAGGACGAATGTCGCTTGGAGGTATTCTCTGTAGAAAGTGGCTTCCATGTGGCAGGGAGCAGCCACTTAGTCACTTAGGAGCTTGACCCCGCACTGATCGATGACGTGCTTCGCTGTGGGGTCGTGAGGTGGAGTGGTTTGCCTCCGTGAGCCCCAGCAGGCCTGCCAGGGCGATCTTGAGGTTTGCTTCCGGGGTAACCCTATCCTCTCCAGGCTCGCCTGCCTGGAAAGGGAGGTTCTTCTCGTAGTTGTGTCTTGCCTCTCTGGCTAGTCTTGGTGTTCTTGATCTGCACTTTGATCCTTCAGAGAACTGATCCCTCGTGTTCTGATCTAATCTTGGTGTTGTAATCTTGCTCTTGGGCCTATGCACAGTCTGGCAATGGACCCAGGTTCAGTTGCACCACAGGAGACCCCGGGTCTGGCCCGACTGCGCTGCTGGGCGTCATGGGGCAGGCCCTAACTAGTGCATAGGCAGGGGCGTAGAAGTGGTTGGCCCCTTGAGATCTTATTTTCTTCTTCATTAACTTGAACCTAGGCCAGTTTCTGGTTCTTCCGCGCGTCACGCTGAACGTTATGGGAAAATCCAGATCGTGGCTTGTGGATCACCCACATCCCACGATCACGGGGCAAAAACTGCCATCCCACTTGCCTCCAGCCCCGGTTGCATCCGCCATGTGTCCCACATGCATTGCATAGGGTAGGTGGCGGATGCGAATGGCACGGGGACAGGTGCCATGGCAGAAAACCGAGCGTCATTGGTTGGCGCAGAAGGTCGGCCCTGATTCCCCAAGCCGTTGGAGGTGCGGGGAAGTCGTATTGGGGGACCGGGGTGGCCATTTCCTGAATAAGAAGCCAGTCCCCCGCTTCGTCCCTCTATAAAAGGGGGCGGGAGCGGTGCATTTGCTCACACGCCCTCCTTCTCCCTTTCCTTAAATTTTCTTTGCTTTCCATGGTGAGAGAACGAGGACGAGGTGGAGCTCCAGTGGCGGCGACGAGGGCTTCTGCTCGATAATGTATCCCTCCTCCCCTTGACAATGCGGGGGCGGAAACCGCCGTGAGAGGGGGAGGGGAAGGACGAGGTTGTCGTCGTCATGGTGCCCGAGGGGGAGGAGGACGGGGAGGTGCCCTGATCGTGCCCCCATCGTATGCTCCTCCTTCATTAGAGGGCCACATTGGATACTAGCCTCTGGAGTTCGTCATCAAGCTATACAAGCCTCCGCACGGCCGCCTCCCTACTCCATTTGCAAGGGTAATGGAGCTCGAACAACCACATGCATTGAGGCTGCACATGAGGGGCTGCAGGAATGGCAACATACGGGTGGATGTAGATTTCCCCGCCCCTCACGTCATGTACTTCCGTCGAGGCTGGAAGACTTTTTCTCGAGCCCATAGCTTGTGGAAAGGGCATGTCCTCCATTTTAAGTTAATGGAGGACAATTTCCTTTTCGTCAAAGTTTTTGGGAGCTCGGGTGCTCGCTTAGGGTGTTGCGCGAAGAGCTCGACCGACAATGAAAGATCCTCCTCGAGCGATAGCGACAAGGAGGACAGTGACGGCGATGATGACGGCACCGACCGAGAGGGCGACGCGTCTGACTCCGGCTAAGCATCAGCCCGACCGTCACCTTCAGGCGGCGGCAACACCATCCGCATCCGCACCTCCTTTCCAGCAAGGCGATTTGCCGAGGAGTTGGGAGTAGGAGTGGAGGTGGTGCCTCAGGCTCCTCTAGTAGCCTTCCAGCTAGACCTCGACAGGCTTCCTAGTGGGCTGCAACTCTATTAGCCCTGTCGTGTCCTGCTGGCCCTGGTGGTGGCGATTGACGGATCACCTCCGCCGATCTCTTCACCATCGCCTTCGTCTCTGCCCTCCCGCCCCCGCCGGGATACCCCTCCTGGAACCCGACAAGGTCAGGCTAGGCTTCCGCCCAGGCACTCCTTTTGCCTTCTTCACCTCCTACTGAAGTGCCTAGGAGGAGAGGGGCAAGAAAGGGCGTCACGGGGCACTGATCTTTTGTCAATCTTAAATCTGTAGGCACTTGCCAAATATTAGTTCAAATAATGTAATCTCTTGAATCCATGTTTGTGTCCTATAAGGTATGTACTTGTTTGATTAGCATATTAATGAAAAAGATAAACCTTGCCGGGGACTCGTGCATGTATATGTCCATGCAGAGGTGGGATGACTCTATATTTTAAAGTAAATGAGTTTCCCCCGGCAGACTACCCTGCCGGTACCCTCTGTTTTGTTTCCAGGGAGTTAGGCCTACCGGGCACAAATCATGAAGAGGGACCAGCCCCCCGCCAATCTTTTTTCACCAAAGGCCACTACGACCATCCTGACCGAAACAACGTTCGAGTCTTTACTTACAGAACACGTATGAACAAGAGAAAGAACTTATCTGTTTGGCTTGCCAGAGATCACAGTGTAGGCTCATCTTTCCATCTCCTCCTGGAGACCAAGTCCTTGGTAAGAGCCTGCAATTTATGCAGATGAAGATGATGCCACATGCGATCTTATCTATATGAACATGCGATGCTCATGAAATGATGATGCATGCATGCAACTTGTCGGGGGGGCCCAGTGCTTCATTTATTTCTCTATTGCTTAGGGTCTGCGCTGGCTTTGTACAAGGGGTTACATGCAACTGAGGCAAGGCATGTACAAAAGGGTGGCTGCAGGGCAGGGCCCGACAGCCGCGCCTTATAGGTAGAACTTGCAGAGATGCTCAATATTCCATGAGTTTTGCAATTGAATACCATCTCCGGTCTCCAGACAGACTGCGCCAGGTCTGGTGACTCATACTACCCGGTAAGGGCCTTCCCACTTCGGCATCAACTTATTTGCACCCTTGGCGGACTGAACGCGCCTAATGACAAGGTCGCCTTCCTCAAAACACCGGGCATAAACCCTGCGGCTGTAATAGCGACGTAGGGTTTGCTGGTAGCGTGCAGCACGTGTAGCAGCCCGGAGACAGTTCTCCTCGAGAAGCACGGCGTCGTCATGCTGGTACTGATCCTGCGCTACTTCATCGTAGGCAAGCACTCGAGGCGACCCATAAATGAGTTCCATGGGGATAACTGCTTCTTCCCCATAGACTAGGGAAAAGGGAGTCTGCCCGGTAGCTCGATTTGCTCTCGTTCTGAGAGACCAAAGAACCACCGGCAGCTCGTCAATCCATTGCCTGCCGCACTTCTCCAGCTTATCAAATATTCTTGTCTTGATTCCTCACAACACTTCAGTGTTCGCCCTCTCATCTTTTACATTGCTTCTAGGATGTGCAACAGAGGCAAATGAGATCTTGGCTTCTGAGCGCATGAACATATTGCATGAAGGCGCGGCTCGTGAACTGGGTGACGTTGTCGGTGATGATCCGGGCAGGGACCCTGAAGCGGCACACCAATCCTTTCAAGAACTTGATAGCTGACTAAGCAGTAAGCTTTCTCACGGCTTCTACTTTCGGCCACTTTGTAAACTTGTCGATGCCAACGAACAAGAATTCAAAGCCCCCGACACCTTGGCGGGAAAGGGCCGAGGATATCGAGCCCCCAGACCAAAAACGGCCATGACAAAGGGATTGTCTGAAGAGCTTGGGTAGGCAGATGGATGTTCTTGGAATGGAACTGGTAGGCTTCACATTTGGTGACTATATCGACCGCATCTTGGAGGGTTGTGGGCCAATAAAATCCTTTCTGGAATGCTTTCCCAACCTACCCCTTGATCCAATGTGGGAGCCGTGCATGCCTTTGTGTATTTCTGCCAGCAGTTCCTTTCCTTCTTCCTGGCAAATGCACTTCAATTTCACACCGTTGGGCCTCCTTCTGTATAGTGTGTCATCGACAAACTAATACATACTGGCCCTCCGGGCTACTCTTTCAGCTTCTTCTTGCTCTTCGGGAATTTCCCTGGTTTGGAGGAAGTGGACAATGTGCCTTGCCCTAGTTGGAGCCTAGGGCTCGGCAACAAGGACTAGCGGCACCTCCTCATTCGCGGGGGCACGTTTCTCGCCCGCGAGGACCAGTGGCCCTGCAGGAGGTTGCAGCCCGGCAATCAAAGCGGAGTTGTTTCCGGCAGGGTCCCTGCCAGGAGCCACGAAAGGCTCTACTGGGAGAGGCTTACTGCAGTCTAGTTTCCTCCTCTTTCGGGCCATTGTTGCCGGGGATACGGAGGGCTGAGTAAGATGGAGAACAAAAGTTCCTGGTTCCACAGGAAGCTTATGCGCAGCACACTTTGACAGATGATTAACAATGTTGTTTTCCGCAGTGGGTACGTGCTCTGTTTGCAATCCGTCAAAGTGCTCCTCTAGTCTTCTCACTTCCTCAATGTATGCCTCCATAAATGGACTTTTGTAATCCTTGTTGACTTGTCTTACCACAAGTTTTGAATCTCCTCGAATGATTAGCTTCTTGATTCCCAATTCGGTGGCAATCCTGAGCCCAGCAAGGAGCCCTTCATACTCTGTTGTGTTGTTGGTCGCCTCCTCCCGGGGAAAATGCATCTAGACGACGTACTTCAGGTGATCTTCGGTGGGAGCAACAAGCAGCACGCTAGCCCCCGCACCTTGTAGGGAGAAGGCACCATCGAAATACATGATCCATTCTTGGGGTGTTTCCTTGCCGGGAATAACTGTTTCCAACACATTTTCATCAGGGGTTGGCATCCATTCTGCAATAAACTCCGCCGATGCTCTGCTCTAGATTGTTGATGTGCTTTCAAACTTCAGGCCAAAGCTACATAACTCCAACGCCCACTCCACTACTCTCCTGGTAACCTCAGGCTTTCGGAGTATCCTTTGCAAAGGAAAGCGAATGACCACCGTGATCTCATGGGCTTGGAGGTAGTGGCGCGGTTTCCTTGAGGCCATGATGAGGCCAAAAATCAACTTTTGCATGCCAGAGTACCTGGATCTAGCCCCTTGCAATACGGAGCTGACGAAGTACACTGGGCGCTGCACCACTTTCTTCCATTCCGCTTTCTCGAGGTGGCCTCCACTGCCATGCTCCTCTTTGCCCTGATCCATGTCTCGCCTTGCTGGGCTGTTTTCACTCTTTGTCTCTTCTACTTCCCGCTGCGCCACTAGGGCTGCGCTAACGACTTGATTAGTTGCCGGTAAGTATAGCAGCAATGGCTCTTGTGGTTTGGGAGCAACCAAAGTCTCTTCTACTTCTCTTCTACTTCAAATCTTGCAATGATGCATCTACTTATGGAGTCCACTTCATCGGACCTGCCTTCTTAAAAAATTTGAAGAATGGCAAGGCGCGCTCGGCAGACTTGGAGATGAACCTGCTAAGTGCAGCAACACACCCTGTCAGATGCCTCACATCTTTAACTGTCTTGGGTGCTTGAATCTACTTGATAGCCTTGATCTTATCGGGGTTGGCTTCTATCCCGTGATGGGATACAAAGAACCCAAGTAGCTTGCTGGAGGGAACGTCAAACACACACTTCTCCGGGTTCAGCTTCAAGTTGATCTTGCACAGATTAGAAAACGTCTCTTCCAAATCCTGGATGAGGGTTGATCTGTCCTTGGTCTTGACCATAATATCATCCATATAGGCTTCAATGCTCCTGTGCAACTATGATTTAAAACCAATATGGACTGCTCTTGCAAAGGTGGACCCGGCGCTCTTCAACCCGAAAGGCATGCGCACAAAGCAGTATGTGCCACATGGGGTGACGAATGAGGTCTTCTCTTCGTCTTCCTTGGACATAAAAATCTGATGGTATCCAGAGTATGCATCTAGAAAAGAGAGCAACTCACATCCTAAAGTGGAATCCACAATCTGGTCGATGCGCGGCAAGGGAAATGGATCATTCGGGCATGCCTTGTTAAGGTCTGTGAAATCTATGCAAAGCTTCCATTTTCTGTTAGCCTTGCGTACGACCACTGGGTTTGCTAACTGATGATGCAGCACGTCGGTATTTCCCCAAAGAGGAAGGGATGATGCAGCACAGCAACGGTAGGTATTTCCCTCAGTGATGAGACCAAGGTTATCAAACCACTAGGAGAATCACGCAACACTACGTGAACGGTACCTACACACAAAATACTCGCAACCCAGCGTGTTTAAGGGGTTGTCAATCCCTTTCGGGCAATGGCACCAAAAATTGGCAAGTGGGTGGGGTAAAAATATGATAGATTGGATAAATAGATCTCGCGGGAACGCGAGATAAAATAAATAAGAATAAATTGCAACAATGTATTTTTGGGTTTTTGGAAATATATATCTGAAAATAAAGGCAAATGAAAATAGATCGCAAAGGCAAATATAATAAGGAAGAGACCCGGGGGGCGTAGATTTCACTAGTGGCTTCTCTCGAGAAAAATAGCAAACAGTGGGTAAACAAATTACTGTTTGGCAATTGATAAAACTTCAAATAATCATGACAATATCCAGGCAATGATCAATATATAGGCACCACATCCAAGATTAGTAGACTAACTCATGCCTGCATCTACTACTATTACTCCACACATCAACCGCTATCCACCATGCATCTAGTGTATTAAGTTCATGGAAAAATGGAGTAATGCAATAAGAACGATGACATGATGTAGACAAGATCTATTTATGTAGAAATAGACCCCATCTTGTTATCCTTAATAGCAATGATATATACGTGTCGCTTCCCCTTCTGTCACTGGGATCAAGCACCGTAAGATCGAACCCATCACAAAGCAACTCTTCCCATTGCAAGATAAATAGATCAAGTTGGCCAAACAAAACCCAAATATCATAGAAGAAATACGAGGCTATAAGCAATCATGCATATAAGAGATCAAAGAAGACTCAAATAACTTTCATGGATAATAAGATAGATCTGATCATAAACTCAAAGTTCATCCAATCCCAACAAACACACCGCAAATACGAGGCTATAAGCAATCATTGTATTGAGAATCAAAAGAGAGAGAGGAAGCCATCTAGATATTAACTATGGACCCATGGGTCTACAAAGAACTACTCACACATCATTAGAGAGGCACCAATCGGCATGATGAACCCCTCCGTGATGGTGTCTAGATTGGATCTGGTGGTTCTGGAACTTGCGGCGGCTGGAATTGATTTTCATCGACTCCCCTAGGGTTTATGGAATAATGGGGTATTTATAGAGCAAAGAGGCGGTGGGGGAGGCCACCGAGGTGGGGACAACCCACCAGGGCGCACCTTGGTGTCTTGTGCTCACCTCGGGCTCCCTCTTTGATACTTCTTTGGCCCACTGGATGTCTTCTGGTCCCAAGAAAATCCACAAAAAGTTTCGCTGCGTTAGGACTCCATTTGGTATTGATTTCCTACGATGTAAAAAACATGCAGAAAACAGCAACTGGCACTTGGCACTATGTCAATAGGTTAGTACCAAAAATGACATAAAATGATTGTAAAACATCCAAGAATGATAATATAACAGCATGGAACAATAAAAAAATTATAGATACGTCGGAGACATATCAGCATCCCCGACCTTAATTCCTGCTCGTCCTCGAGTAGGTAAATGATAAATACAGAATTTTTATGTGGAATACTGCCTAACATTTCATCACATGTTCTTTTCTTTATAGCATGGACATTTGGACTTTTATATGGTTCAAAGCAATAGTCTAGTTTTGACATGAGGACTTTAATACTCAAGCATATTAACAAGCCACCATGTCTTTCAAAATATCAACGCTAAAATAAGTTATCCCTAGCCCATTATGCTCAATCATTGATCCATTCATGAAACACACTCGCATATTAGCTACAACCAATGCTCAAGTATGATCATAGTGCCCCTTAGTTGGTGCTTTATAAGAGAATATGGAGACTCAAGTTGAAAATAAAAATTGCATAAAGTAAAACAAAGGCCCTTCACGGAGGGAAGTAGGCATTTGTAGAGGTGCCAGAGCTCAAAGCAAAAAATATAGAGATAAAAACATTTTGGGAGGCATGCTTTTCCTGTCAACGATAATGATCGAGTAGTTCCCAATATTTTCCATGCTAGATATATCATAGGCGGTTCCCAAACAGAAATTAAAGTTTATTTCTTTTTCAACCATACTTTCACTTTCCATGGCTAGCTGTATCCACGGGTGCCTTCCATACCAACACTTTCCAAGGAATTTATTATTTGACAACATAAAGTAAATTCATTTTTCATTTTGGGACTGAGCATCCTTAATAGCTTTGTCGTACTCTCGTGCAATGACAAGTGAATAAACACTCATCTTGAGAATAACACATCTAGCATGGAAAAATACCAGCCACCCCCTACCGTTTCATGAGCGGTACGAGCACACAAAATGGAAACTTATTTTCAAAATTAGAGATGGCGCATACATATTTTCTTAGAACGGCACAAGAATACCGCATGTAGGTAGGTACGGTGGACTTGTGTGGCAAAACTGGTTTAAAAGATTTTGGATGCACAAGTAGTGATCATACTTAGTGCAAAATGAAGGCTAGCAAAAGATTGAGAAGCGACCAACCAAGAAACGAAAAATATCACAAGCGAACATTAAGCATAATTAACACTGAATAATGCACCACAAGTAGGATGTAATTTCATTGCATAACTTTTGACTTTCAGGCTTGCATAGGGAATTACAAACTTTAACACCAATATTCTCACTAAAGCATAATTACTCATCAACATGACTCACATATCACATCATCATATCTCAAAACCATTACAAGGAATCAAGTTTATTTTGTCCAATTATCTTCATGAAAGTTTTTATTATATCCTTCTTGGATGTGTATCAATTTGGGAATAATTTTCATATGTTGCTTTTTATAAGCTCAAACAAATATAAGTGAAGATCATGAGCATAATATTTATTTCTCTCAAATTAATTTATGTGAAGCAAGAGAGAATTTATTTTAAAAAATCTAACTCTAAAATATATATATAAGTGAAGCAAGAGAGCATTTCTTCAAAAATACTAAAGCACACCGTGCTCAAAAGATATAAGTGAAGCACTAGAGCAATTCCATAGCTCATAAAGATTTAAGTGAAGCATAGAGAGCAATTCTAACAAGTCATGGCATAATTTTGGCTCTCTCAAATATATTTGTCCAGCAAGGATTCATGACTTAAAATAAAAAGCAAAACGAGCAAAGAATCATATCATACAAGATGCTCCAAGCAAAACTCATAGTATGTGATGAATAAAAATATAGCTTCGAGTAAAATATCGATGGTCGTTAGAAGAAAGAGGGGATGCCACTCGGGCATCCCCAAGCTTAGTTGCGTGCTTCTATTTGGACAATAGCTTGGGATGCCATGCGCATCCCCAAGCTTAGGCTCTTCTTACTCCTTATTCCTTCATACATCGCAACGTCACCCAAAACTTGAAAACTTAAATCACACAAAACTCAACAAAACCTTCATGAGATCCATTAGTATAAGAAAGCAAATCACTACTATAAGTATTGTTGCAAACCCATTCATATTTTATTCTTGCATTATATCTACTATATTCCAATTTTTCTATGACAAAAACTCTTCAAATAAAACCATAGAATCATCAAAACAAGCACACAATGCAAAGAAAACAGAATATGTCAAAAACAGAATAGTCTGTAGCAATCTGGATATTTCGAATACTTCTGAAACTCAAAAAATTCTGAAAATTAGGACAACTTGAGAAATTTGTATATCAATCTTCTGCAAAAAGAATTGGTATTTTATCATGCTTCTGTTAAAAATGAAAATTATTTTCGTGAGCGCAAAATTTTCTGTTTTTCAGCAAGATCAAAACATCTATCACCCAAGAAGGTCCTAAAGGCTTTGCTTAGCACAAACACTAATTAAAACACAATCATAACAGTAGCATAATTGTGCAAACACTCAAGAAAAGAAAGCAAAAGACAAAAATAAATTTTATTCATTGGGTTGCCTCCCAACAAGCGTTATCGTTTTACGCCCCTAGCTAGGCATAAAGAAAGGATCTAAGTTTTGTCATCTGTACTTTTGGAAACTTTTGTAAGGGCTTTCTCAAACCCAGGGGCTCTTTACGCTTCCCTAAATTATCAGGAAAATAAGACATCTTGAGATTTAAAATATCCAATCGCTTATTGCAGAGAGTAATCAAGGTATTCATACGATTGATACTACCATTGAGATGTTTGAGGGGTTCATTATATTTTTGCAATTCAGCCATATGTTTGTGCAAATCAGCAAGTTTGTACAGAAATCCCTCGGGGGTGAAAGAAAACCCCTTCTTTTGAGGTGGAACCCCCAGAATTCCTTCTAAAATTTCATAGGCAGCATTAGCATCAAGCTCGATAAGATTCCCTTTAGCGGAAAAGTCTAAGAGTTGTTTGTGATGCAAAGCCACTCCTATGTAAAAATTACGAAGCAAAATCTTTGCGTCTCCCTTTAGGTTGCAAACACAATAGGATTCCATTAGCCTACACCAAGCATCTTTCAAATTTTCTCCTTGTCGTTGCTTGAAGTATGAAACTTCAAAATCTGGTGACAATGGAGGAGTAGGCATACTAGCGATTATGACTAGAAAGCAAGAACACGGATAGATCCGGGAAGAAAATGACAAACGAAAAAGAGGGCGGATAAAATGGCAATTTTTTGTGAAGTGGGGGAGAGAAAAACGAGAGGCAAATAGCAAATAATGTAAATTCCATGGACATGAGATTTGTGATTAGGAACCTGGTAGATGTTGATGATGTCTCCCTGGCAACGGCACCAGAAATTCCTTTTGATTACTTCTAGAACTACGTAGGTGTTTCCCCAAAGAGGAAGGGATGATGCAGCACAGCAACATTAGGTATTTCCCTCACTGAGGAGACCAAGGTTATCAAACTAGTAGGAGAATCATGCAAAACTACGTGAACAGAACCTGCACACAAAAAATAAATACTTGCAACCCGACGTGTTAAAGGGGTTGTCAATCCCTTTCGGGCAACGGCGCCAAAAATCGGCAAGTGGACGGGGTAAAAATATGATAGATTGGATAAATAGATCTCGCACGAACGTGAGTTAAAATAAATAAGAATAAATTGCAGCAAGGTATTTTTGGGTTTTTGGAAATATAGATCTGAAAATAAAAGCAAGTGAAAATAGATCGCAAAGGCAAATATAATAAAGAAGAGACCCGGGGGCCGTAGATTTCACTAGTGGCTTCCCTCGACAAAAATAGTAAACGGTGGGTAAACGAATTATTGTTAGGAAATTGATAAAACTTCAAATAATCATGAGGATATCCAGGAAATGATCATTATATAGGCATCATGTCCAAGATTAGTAGACCGACTCCTGCCTACATCTACTACTATTACTCCACACATCGACCTCTGTCCAACATGCATCTAGTGTATTAAGTTCATGGAAAAACGGAGTAATGCAATAAGAACGATGGCATGATGTAGACAAGATCTATTTATGTAGAAATAGACCCCATCTTGTTATCCTTAATAGGAATGATACATATGTGTCGGTTCCCCTTCTGTCACTGGGATCAAGCACCGTAAGATCGAACCCATCACAAAGCACCTCTTCCCATTGCAAGAGAAATAGATCAAGTTGGTCAAACAAAACCCAAATATCAGAGAAGAAATACGAGGCTATTAGCAATCATGCATATAAGAAATAAAAGAAGACTCAAATAACTTTCATGGATAAAAAGATATATCTGATCATAAACTCAAAGTTCATCGGATCCCAACAAACACACCGCAAAAAGAGTTACATCATATGGATCTCCAAGAGACCATTTTATTGAGAATCAAAAGAGAGAGAGAGGAAGCCATCGAGCTACTAACTACGGACCCGTGGGTCTTCAAAGAACTACTCACGCATCATCAGAGAAGCACCAATGGGCATGATGAACCCCTCTGTGATGGTGTCTAGATTGGATCTGGTGGTTGTGGAATTTGCGGCTGCTGGAATTGATTTTTGTCGACTCCCCTATGGTTTCTGGAATATTGGGGTATTTGTAGAGCAAAGAGGCGGTTTGGGAGGCCACCGAGGTGGGCACAACCCACCAGGGTGCACCTGGGCCTCCAGGCGTGCCCTGGTGTCTTGTGCTCACCTTCGGCTCCCTCTTGGCACTTCTTTGGCCCACTGGATGTCTTTTGGTCCAATTAAATCCACAAAAAGTTTCGCTGCGTTTGGACTCTGTTTGGTATTGATTTCATGTGATGTAAAAAAACATGCAGAAAACAGCAACTGAAACTTGGCACTATGTTAATAGGTTAGTAGCAAAAAATGATATAAAATGACTATAAAATGATTGTAAAACATCCAAGAATGATAATATAACAGCATGGAACAATCAAAAGTTAAAGATATGTTGGAGACATATCACTAACAACGTTGGATGTAGTACTCCTCTGACCAAACCAGCTCCCTCAAGTTTCTTGATCTATTCTACAATGAATTGTTGTCACTCCAAGGCTTGCGTCGAACTTTCTGCTTGACGGGTCGGGCATGTGGGCAGATAGCAAGGTGGTGCTTCATTTTACCTCACTGGGAACATCGGGGATATCAGATGGTTGCCAAGCAAACACATCGATATTTGCCCGCAGGAAGGCAACAAGCACGCTTTCCTATTTGTCATCAAGGGTGGTGCAGATAGTAAAGGTACCATCAGCACTAGCCAGCCTTGTCGGGACCTTTTTCACAGGAGGTGAGGTGGCCTTGGATCTCTTGTTGTTGGAACTCTCCGGCAAGTCATCAACAGGCGCAGCATACTCTGAAGAGGTACGCTTCCCTGATTCCTTGCGGGTGTCCCTTCTAGCCTTCTTCTTTAATTTGATATCCTTGGGGGGAACTGTGGCTTCTGCGGCCTCTGCCGTGACTGCATCTCGGTACATCTTATCCACGCAAATAATTGTGTCCTTCTCGTCTAATGGAATGGAAATGACTCCCACTTGCCCTGGCATCTTCAAGGTGTTGTAGGCATAATGGGATGCCGCCATGAATTTTGCTAGGGCTGGGCGTCCAAGGATGCCATTGTATAGCAGGGGGAGGTCGACCACATCGAACACAACCTTATCAATCCGGTAGTTCAACTCTCCTCCGAATGTCACTGGCAACGTGATATTTCCCATAGGATGACTCCTACCGGGGTTGATTCCTTGAAACGTGCCCATGACTTTGAGTTCTTCCTATGGTATCTGAAGTTTGCTGATAACCTTTGGGGAAATCAGGTTCAACCCGGCCCCACCATCAACCAACATCTTTGTGACTTTGAGGTTGCGAATCGTTGGTGAACCAACAATGGCAAGCAACCTACCGCAGTGGTGCGGTCGGGATGGTCCTCTTTGTCAAAGATGATGGTCGTGCATGACCACTTGAGCGGCTTCTGAGACTCTGTTGCTAGCTCCATGGCATTGACCTCACGCGCCCACCATTTAAGTTGGCAGTGAGAGGAGTACAGAGATGCACCTCCATCAAGGCACAGGGCGTCAGTGGCTTTCTGGAATTACTACTCGCTAGTTTCCTCTTCATCCCCTCCATCACTGACATCATCACAAGCTTCCTTCTCTCTGCCCCTAGCGAGGTTTCCTTGGTTCCGAAGAGCCTTGCCACGGCAATTTGCTTCACCGCCTCTTCCCTTCCCGCCAGCGCCATTCTGACCTTTTTCCTTATCGCGCTTCTCATATTCAGACCTTTGCTTCTCGATGAGCTGCTCAACCTGGTGACATTCCTGGAGATCGTGGCCCTTGGTCCGATGAATCTTGCAATATGTCCCATCACCTTTCCTAGCTTTATCGGCAGCCGTAGCCTCTCGACAGTCAGTGCACATGGCAACTTCCTTGTTGGGGCTTCGGCCTTAGCCTTCTTGCCGGTACTAGGCGTGCCCGATCCCTAAACTGTCAGTACTGCTTTATCCTTGCGCTTCTTGTTGCGCTTTTTGTTCTTCTTCTTCTGACTGGTCGCCTCGTCGGCATATTCTGAGTTGAGTTGACAACATCCTCTTCTCTAGGGGTTTTCCTCCCCTCCTCCACCTGAGCACACTTGTCCACCAAGGTGTAAAGTTCCTTCATAGTCTTGGGCAACCGGACGTTCATCTTGGATCGTATCCGACGCTTGTGTATCTTGGACTGGAATGCAGCTATCACAGCTGCCGGGTGGATATCTGGAATATTCCTGTGGACACGGCTGAACCTATGCATGTACTTTCGCAGAGTCTCTCCTTCCTTCTACGGGAGAAGTTGCAAATGGCTGGGCCGCCCTGGTTCTTGGTGGCCACCCGTGAAGGCGCCAACGTACTCATGGCACAGGTCAGCCCAGGTCGAGATGGAGTTGTTCGGCAGATGCATCAGCCAATACCTCATGTTTGGCTTGAGTACCAAAGGGAAGTAGTTGGCAAAAACCTTCTCATCTCTTTGCCCGGTAGCTTGAACAAGGATGGTATAGATGCTCAAGAACTCTGCTGGGTTCAGTCTCCCGTCATACTTCTCTGGAATCTCTGGCTTGAACATGCGAGCGGACGACCAACAGACTTGCCGCGGCTCACGGGTGCAGGCAGGACACCCAGCCTTGAAAGGGAGGTACCCGCCTCTGCTGGGCACAGGCTCGTCGACGTTGGGGCCATCCCGCCCATTGGACTGGCGGTGGTCATCGCGGCGGCGCTCGATGGTCACGTGCGTGCCCTCCATATGCCTGTCCTCTGGGGCTCGTCATCGGCCTTGACATGCTCGAGGCTCAGATGAAGCCATCATGATGTCATCAACCTCTTGGTTGTGTAGCCATTGCGTTGGTTGCCGCGGTGGGGATTGTACCGTGGGGCCTTCCGCATAGCTACCAGCATGGGCCGCCGCCATCGTCTAGGGAAGTCATGGTGGGCTAGCTCGCTGTGAGCCTCTAGCCTCGACAAAGCCAATCAGACTCTGAATGGTGGCTCTCCACTCATCCATCTGATCGTCTGCTGGTGGGAACATCAGCAACAGTTGGGCCCGCGCCATGGCCTCCAAAGCGATGCTTGGCATTGGTGATGATGATGTAGACCGTAGGATCGCCCGGCTCTTGACAGTGCCCGCAGTGGCTGTGCTGGGCTCCTGTCGTTGGGAGCCAGTCGCTAACATGACGTGGTGACGAGGTGATGGCGTGCGTGGGCCAACGACTCTGTTCGGAGCATTGGTTGTGCCAGTTTGCACCGGGGGCGGTGCATGTCCCACGACTGTGCCCACGGCGCGGGCGTGATACGTATCCAACATATCTATAATTTATGAAGTATTCATGCCATGTCTACAACAATTTTATATGGTTTTGGTATGATTTGCATGGAACTAACCCGGACTGACGCTGTTTTCAGCAGAACTATCGTGGTGTTGTTTTTTGTGCAGAAATGAAAGTTCTCCAAACGACCTGAAACTTTTTGATGATTATTTTCGAAACAAAAGAGACCCCCGAAGCTTCATGGAAGGACCAGAAGGTGAAGGAGTAGGGCACTCCTGGGCCCTTCTCCGTGCCCCGGTGGGTTGTGCTCACTTCGAGGCCCATCTTCGCGTGAAACCAACGCCAAAAAATCTTATAAATAGAGAAACCATCAGGGGTTAACCTAGATCAAAAGTTCCACCACCGCAAGGCTCTGTAGCCACCGAAAACCAATCTAGACCCCGTTACGGCACCCTGCCGGAGGGGGTATCCTCACCGGTGGCCATCTTCATCATCCCAGCAGCCACCACGATGAGGATGGAGTAGTCCACCCTCAGGGCCAAGGCTTTGTACTAGTGGCTATGTGTTTAATCTCTCTTTCTCTCTCATATTCTCGAGATGTCACAATCTTGATGTATCGCAGGCTTTGTTAATATAGTCGGATCATCTGGTGTTTTCCCCTCTCTATCTTGTTGTGATGAATTGAGTTTTCCCTTTGAGATTTCATTTCATCGGATTGAATACTTTTATGGATTTGAGAACACTTGATATATGTCTTGCAATTGAATACTCGTGGTGATAATGGGTTATCGTATTGATTCACTTGATATATGTTTTGGCACTCAAGACTCACGGATTCCCGAGGTGACATTGGGGTAATCTATGCATAGGGGTTGATGCACGTTCTAGTCTTTGTTTCTCCGGTAGAAATCTTGGGGCACTCTTTGAAGTTCTTTGTGTTGGATTGAGTATTATGAATATGAATTTGCTTTGGTGTTATTTTAGTACGAACTACAGGATAGATAGAACGGAAAGAATAGCTTTATGTTATTTTAGTATGAACCCTTGAATAGATCGAACGGAAAGAATAGCTTTGAGGTGGTTTCGTACCCTACAAACAATTTATTCTTATGTTCTCCGCTAAATAGGAACTTTGGAGTGATTCTTCATCGCACTTTGAGGGATGATTATATGATCCAATTATATTAGCATTGTTGAGATATTGCACTATCGAAAGTACGGACCCTAGGCCTCATTTTCAAGCATTGCAATACCGTTTTTTTGCCCTTTTACTATTTGTTACCTTGCTGTTTTTATTTATTCAGATTATAAAAATATGTTTCTACCATCCATATTACACTTTTATCACCATCTCTTCGCTTGCATCTATACAATTTGCCATTGTATTGGGTGTGTTGGGGACACAAGAGATTTCTTGTATTTGGTCGCAGGCTCGTTTGAGAGAGACCATCTTCATCCTACACCTCTCACAGATTGATAAACCTTAGGTCATCCACTTGAGGGAAAATTGCTACTGTCCTACAAAAATCTGCGCTTGGAGGCCCAACACGTGTCTACAAGAATAATGTTGCGCAGTAGACATTAAGGCGGCCTTAGGATTGCGATTTGCCTCAGGATGAACATCACCACCGTGGATATGCCCCTGGCCAGGCCAGGAGCGACAAAAGGAATAGTCTCTCAACCCGTACCTCACGGGGCATGGTCGCAGGGGTGTTATTGGTGTTGTATTTCTCCGTTGCCTCCCGCTCCTGCTTCGGCCGCAGAAAGAGGTGGTGACAACACTGCATGCGCCGACCACGTCTCCCGCAGCACCCCCACCCTCATGCGCCTCTGCATTCCCCGCGGCGTCGGCGGTTGCGGGTGGCGGGGCCTTCGAGGTGGAAGGGTGAGCAGAATCACTTGACATCGTCTTGGGCGCCATTGTCGATGGAGTCATCGATGATGAAAATGGCAATGAAGATGACGCGCTTCTTACGCTCTTGGTTTCGCGTAAGTGATCCCCCTACCTGGCGTGCCAAAGATGTCATGGGAAACCACGGCCAGCTATTGGGCCAAAGAGCCCCTTTTGGTTCGGTGGGGTGATGGGCACGTTGCACAAAGAGTGGAGAAGCGTAACAAAGCATGATAGAGATCACACAAGCAGTTTTACCCAGTTCGGTACGCCGCAAGGCGTAAAATCCTACTCCTGTTGTGGTGGATTAATGGTGGAAAATTGGAGCGCTCTTGCCCGTCAAGGTTGCTTCAGAGCGAGAGTGGCTACATGAGTATGAGTGTGAGGTGTCCAAATCCTCTCTACATTTGCCATGGGCCTCCTTTTATAGATCAAGGATCACCACAGTGGCAAATCAGTCTTTACGTACATATTAGATAGCAAATAGTGCTATCATACCTAACTCTGCAGGCTGACAGAGCCCATTAAATGCGCCGCTCTATGTCACATCACAGCTTACCCGGCAGGCCCTACCGGGCTGTTTTGCCAGCTTCGTGCCTGCTTGCTTGACACGTCTCAGGACGGGTGTCGCTTGGAGGTATTCTCTGTAGGAAGTGGCTGCCATGTAGCAGGGAACAACCACTTAGTCACTTAGGAGCTTGACACTGCACTGATCGACGAGGTGCGTCGATGTGGAGTGGTTTGCCTCCGTGAGCCCCGGCAGGCCTGCCGTGGCGATCTTGAGGTTTGCTTCCGGGGGTAACCCCATCCTCGCCAGGCTCACCTGCCCCGCAAGGGAGGTTTCTCGTAGTTGTATCTTGTCTCTCTCACTAGTCTTGGTCTTCTTGATCTGCACTTTGATCCTTCAGAGAATTGATCCCTCGTGTTCTGATCTGATCTTGGTGTTGTAATCTTGCTCTTGGGCCTGTGCACAGTCTGGGCAACGGACCCAGGGTCTGTGGCACCGACAATCGTGTCCTAGGATAGGGTCTGTAGGTCAAAACTGTTACCCTACCCTTAGTACATGACCCCATCAGCAGGTGCATTACATAAATCAAAAGGCATACGTCTATAAGCATAAGTTCTCAATAAGGGCAAGTAAAAGTAGTTTTCTCATGGTCTTCCTTTGACATGGGTATTTGAGAAAAAACAGAATATCCATCATGGAAGCAAAAATGTGTATGCTTAGATAATATTTCTAACAATTGATCAATAAAAGGCAAGGGGTAATGATCTTTTCTAGTAGCTTTCTTTAATTTCCTGAAATCAATTACCATCTTATAACCAGTTACAATTCTTTGTGGAATAAGTTCATTTTTATCATTAGGAACAACGGTTATACCTCCTTTCTTAGGAACACAATGGACATGACTTAGCCATCTACTATCAGCTATAGGATAAATTATACTTGCCTCCAGAAGCTTTAATATTTCAGTTCTTACCACACCTTTCATTTTAGGATTCATTCAACATTGATGATCAATGATGGCTTAGCATCATGCTCCATATTAATCTTGTGCTGACATCAAGTGGGACTAATGCCCTTAAGATTATTACGAGTACAGAGTTTTAAGTAATTGATGACCCACAAGTATAGGGGATCAATTGTAGCTCTTTTCGATAAGTAAGAGTGTCGAACCCAACGAGGAACAGAAGGAAATGACAAGTGGTTTTCAGCAAGGTAATGTCTGCAAGTGCTGAAATTGTAAGTAGAAGAGTAGTTTGATAGCAAGATACGAGCAGCAAGTGCTGAAATTGTAAGTAGCAGAGTAGTTTGATAGCAAGATACGAGCAAGTAACGATAATAGTAACAAAAGTGCAGCAAGGTAGCCCAATCCTCTTGAGGCAAAGGATAGGCCAAAACGATCTCTTATGATAAGAAAAGTGTTCTTGAGGGTACATGGAATTCCATCTAGTCCCTTTCATGATGTTGGTTTGATTTGTGTTCGCTACTTTGATAATTTGATATGTGGGTGGACCGATGCTTAGGTGTTGTTCTTACTTGAACAAAACTCTTACTTATGATTAACCCTCCCGCAAGCATCTACAACTAAGGGAAAAGTATTTAGAATAAATTCTAACCATAGCATTAAACTTTTGGATCCAATCGGTCCCATACGGAATAGCGCATAAACTAGGGTTTAAGCTTCTATCACTTTCGCAACCCATCATCTAATTGCTACTCTGCAATGCATTCCCTTAGTCCCAAATGTGGTGAAGTGTCATGTAGTCGACGTTCACATAACACCACTAAGAGAATCACAACAAACATACCATCAAAATATTGAACACATATCAAGTTCACATGATTACTTGCAACATGATTTCTCCCGTGACCTCAAGAACAAAAGTAACTACTCACAAATGATAAACATGCTCATGATTAGAGGAGTATTAAACACCATATTGGATCTGAACATATAATATTCCACCAAATAAACCATATAGTAATCATTTACAAGATGTAATCAACACTACTAGTCACCCACAAGCACCAATCTATAGTTCCGGTAACAAGATTGAACACAAGAGATGAACTAGGGTTTCAGATGAGATGGTGTTGTTAAAGATGTTGATGGAGATTGCCCTCCCCAAGATGGGAGACTTGTTGGTGATAATGATGACGATGATTTCCCCCTCCGGGTGGGAAGTTACCCTGGCGGAATCGCTCCGCCGAAGGGCAAAAGTGCTCCTGCCCAAGTTCCGCCTTGAGGCGGCAGCGCTCCATCCCGAAAGTCCTCTCCTTATTTTTTTCTAGGTCAAAATGACCTTGATGTCGCTTGAAGCTACGTCAGAATTTCCCCAAAAAGGAAGGGATGATGCAGCACAGCGGCAGTAGGTATTTCCCTCAGATATGAAACCAAGGTTATCGAACCAGTAGGACAACCAAGCAACACAACATAAACAGCTCCTGCACACAGATAACAAATCCTCGCAACCCGACGTGTTAAAGGGGTTGTCAATCCCTTCCAGGGTACGGCACCTCAAGTAGGCAAACGGATGTGAGATAAATTTGTAGTAAATTGATAGATCGAACGCCAAAGAAAATAAATAGAAATAAAATGCACCAAGGTATTTTTGTATTTTTGGTTTAATAGATCTGAAAATAAATGCAAGGAAAAATAGATCTCAAAGGCAAATATATGAGAAAGAGACTCGGGGGCTGCAGGTTTCACTAGTGGCTTCTCTTGAGAAAAATAGAAAATGGTGGGTGAAGAAATTACTATTGGGCAATTGACAAAACTTCAAATACTCATGACGATATCCAGGCAATGATCATTATATAGGTATCACCTCCAAGATTAGTAGACCGACTCCTACCTGCATCTACTACTACTATTACTCCACACATCGACCGCTATCCATCATGCATCTAGTGTATTAAGTTCATGGAGAAACAGAGTAATGCAATAAGAACGATGACATGATGTAGACAAGATCTATCTATGTAAATATAGACCCCATCTTTTTATCCTTAGTAGCAACGATACATACGTGTCGGTTCCCTTTCTGTCACTAGGATCAAGCACCGTAAGATCGAGCCCACTACAAAGCACCTCTTCCCATTACAAGATAAATAGATCAAGTTCGCCAAACAAAACCCAAATATCGGAGAAGAAATACGAGGCCATAAGAGATCATGCATAAAAGAGATCAAAGAAACTCAAATACTTTCATGGATATAAAAAGATAGATCTGATCATAAACTCAAAGTTCATCGATCCCAACAAACACGACGCAAAAGAGTTACATCATATGGATCTCCAAGAGACCATTGTATTAAGAATTCAGAGAGAGAGAGATGAAGCCATCTAGCTACTAACTAAGTACCCAAAAGTCTACAAAGAACTACTCACGCATCATCAGAGAGGCACCAATGGAGGTGGTGAACCCAATTTGAGATGGTGTCTAGATTGCATCTGGTGGTTCTGGACTCTGCGGCGGCTGGATGAATATTTCACCGACTCCCTTAGGGTTCTGGAAATATTGGGGTATTTATAGAGCTAAGAGGCGGTCCGAGGGGGCACCCAAGGTGGGCACAACCCACCAGGGCGCGCCTGGGCCTCCTGGCGCGCCCTGGTGGGTTGTGCCTCACTCGGGGCACCCCTAGGCGCAGCCAGGGCCCATTGTGTTCCTTCTGGCCCATACAAATTCTCCGTAAAGTTTCATGGCATTTGGACTCCATTAGATATTGATTTCCATAAAAAACATGCAGAAAACAACAACTGTCACTTGGCACTATGTCAATAAGTTTGTACCAAAATATGATATAAAATGGTTAAAAACATCCAAGATTTATAATATAACCGCGTGGAACAAGCAAAAATTATAGATACATTGGAGACCTATCAGCATCCCCAAGCTTAACTTCTACTTGTCCTCGAGTAGGTAAGTGATAAAAACAGAATTTTTGATGTGGAATGCTGCCTATCATGTCATATCATATTTATTTTCTTTATAGCATGGACATTTGGACTTTTATATTGTTCAAAGCAATAGTCTAGTTTTGACATGATAATTTAAATACTCAAGCATATCAACAAGCAACCATGTCTTTCAAAATATCAACGCTAAAATAAGTTATCCCTAGCCCAGCATGCTCAAACATTGATCCATTCATGAAACACACTCGCATATTAGTTACACCCAATACTTAAGTACGATCATATTGCCTCCTAGTTGGTGCTTTTGTAAGAGAAGATGGAGACTCAAATTCAAAAATAAAAATTGCATAAAGTAAAAGAATGGACCTTCACAGAGGGAAGTGGGGATTTGTAGAGGTGCCAGAGCTGAAAGCAAAAAACTTAGAGATAAAAACATTTAGGTATCCATCCCACCAACAAAAACGACTTAGAGTTCCCAACACTTTCCATGCTAGATATATCATAGGCGGTTCCCAAACAGAAAATAAAGTTTATTCCTTTTTCAACCGTACTTTCACTTTCCATGGCTAGCCGTATCCACGGTTGCCCTCCATACCAACACTTTCCAAGGAATTTATTATTTGACAACATAAAGTAAATTCATTTTTTATTTCAGGACTGGGCATCCCTAATACCTTTGCCTTACTCTCGTGAAATGACAAGTGAATAAACACTCGTCTTGAGAATAACACATCTAGCATGGAAAATATTAGCCACCCCTCACCGCTCCACGAGCGAAACAAACACACAAAAGAGAAGTTTATTTTGAATATTAGAGATGGCACATGCAAATTTGCTTAGAACGGCAAAAGAATACCGCATATAGGTAGATATAGTGGACTCATGTGGCAAAACTGGTTTAAAGGATTTTGGATGCACAAGTAGTGATCATACTTAGTGCAAAATGAAGGCTAGCAAAAGATTGAGAAGCGACCAACCAAGAAACGGATAATCTCATAAGCAAGCATTAAGCAGAAATAACACCGAATAATGCACCACAAGTAGGGTATAATTTCATTGCATGACTATTGACTTTCATACTTGCATAGGGAATCACAAACCTTAACACCAATATTCTTACTAAAGCATAATTACTCATCAACATAACTCACATATAACATCATCATATCTCAAAACTATTACCAAGAATCAAGTTTATTTTGTCCAATGATCTTCATGAAAGTTTTTATTATATCCTTCTTGGATATCTAACACTTTGGGACTAATTTTCATGTGTTGCTTTTCATAAGCTCAAACAAATATAAGTGAAGATCATGAGCATAATTTTTCTTTCTCTCAAAATAATTTAAGTGAAGCAAGAGAGAATTTCTTGAAAATTTTACTAACTCTCAAATAAATCTAAGTGAATCAAGAGATCATTTCTTCAAAAATACTAAAGCACACCATGCTCAAAAATATATAAGTGAAGCACTAGAGCAAGTCCATTGCTCATAAAAATTTAAGTGAAGCATAGAGAGCAATTCTAAAGAGTCATGACATAATTTTGGCTCTCTCAAATAGGTGTGTCCAGCAAGGGATCAAGACTTAAAACAAAAAATAAAACAAGCAAAGACTCATATCATACAAGACGCTCCAAGCAAAACACATATCATGTGACGAATAAAAATATAGCTTCGAGTAAAATACCGATGGTCGTTAGAAGAAAGCGGGGATGCCACTCGGGGGCATCCCCAAGCTTAGTTGGTTGCTCTTTTTTTGGATAATAGCTTGGGATGCTGTGGCATCCCCAAGCTTAGTCTCTTCTATCCTTTATTCCTTTATCCGTCATAAGATGACCCAAAACTTTAAAACTTCAATCACACAAAACTCAACAAAACCTTCGTGAGATCCGTTAAAAAAAGAAAGAAAAACACTACTATAAGTATTGTACCAAGCCAATTCATATTTTGTTTTTGCATTATATCTACTTTATTCCAACTTTTCTATGGCAAAAACTCATCAAAGAAAACCATAGAGCCATCAAAATAAGCACACAACGCAAAGAAAACAGAATCTGTCAAAACAGAACAGTGTGTAGCAATCTGACTAATTAGAAAACTTCTGGAACCCCAAAAATTCTGAAAACATAGGACGACCTGGATAATTTGTATATTAATCTTCTTCAGAAAGAATAAGGGAAAAGGCACTTTCTAGAAAAAAAATTGTTTCCGTGAGCGCAAAGTTTCTGTCTTTTTGCAAGATCAAACAACTATCACCCAAGAAGATCCTATAGGCTCTACTTGGCACAAACACTAATTAAAACACAAAAAACAAAATAATAACAGTAGCATAATTGTGCTAACACTCAAGAACAGAAAAAAAAGAAAAAAATTATTCATTGCGTTGCCTCCCAACAAGCGCTATAGTTTTTCGCCCTTAGCTAGGCATAAAGCAAGGATCTAAGTTTTGTCATTCTTCTTCTTAATTTTTGTCGGCGTTCTCGGAATGGGGGTCCCCAGACTTGCCTGCCTGCGGCCTGCGGCGTGGCTCAAGTGGGGGCCCGGTGCATCCCAGCTTCATCAGCTCAAACTCAAGACCCTCGCGAGGGGCCAAGCCTCGCGGGGCGGACGATAGGAAGCTTCCTCGGGAGAAGCCTCACTAGGCAGGCTCGCGAGGAGGCGGAGAGATCAAGGCAGGATACCTCGTGAGGAGCCCGTGACGCAAGCCATGACGATCGAGACCAGGCGGGCGCCGGCCTGTGCAGCATCCTTGTTTCCCCTTCGGCGCAAAGGGGGCAAGCTCAGGCCAAGGCATCACGCAAAGGTTACCGTTTCGGTGCAACAAGACCAAGACTAGTAGAACGGCAGGATGGAGGTCATCATGGAGCCCAGGGCCGCATCATCGTCAGAGCCTTTGGCAGCCGAAGACCAACTTTAGCCAGGATAAGTGTACTAGATGTTCCCCTTCAAAATGGCCAATTGTTGGCACCCTTCCCTCTCATTATTTGGGAAGAGGCACAGGGCCTCCCTCTATAAATAGGACTAGCCACCACAGAGTAGAGGCATCTAGAGGATCCAGATCATGCATAGACTAGAGAGAGGCGACTGAACTCACCCAAGCAGTTCATCGCACCAGCTCAAGAACAGCCCTCGCGAGGCTGTTCTCCCTTTGTATTGTTCATCATCAGCCCATGAGGCAATCCACCACACCACACACTGGAGTAGGGTATTACACCACAATGGTGGCCTGAACCAGTATAAACCTCGTGTCCCTTGTGTGTTCTTCTTTCTAGCTTAGACTCCTTGTGAGCCTTCGACGCGTGAGCTGGTAGGGGAAAGATCTTCGTGCGCACCCTAGAGTTCAAACCTCAAGGGTCTGCCGGAACCCGAAATCCGACATTTGGCGCACCAGGTAGGGGTGCGCCAGAATCTTTCTTCCGATGGTCGCGTCTGATCTTCCGTCGTATCCATGACTGACGCTTGCCGGGCTCACGCCAAGCGTCGGGCTGCTCTTGCCGCTCGAGTCGCCCAGACGGCTCCTATCGGCGGACGCCCCCGTCGTTCCCCGTCGCCTGCCGCCAACACCGCCACCGGCCCGGCGGGGAACGAGCAGCAGGCCTCGTCCGTGCATCCTTCAGTGCGGCGGGAAGGCCGCACCGCCACCCCGTCGCTGACTCTAGCCGGTCCGTCGTCCCACGCCCGTCGCACCCCCACGGATGCGCACGCTGCGCTGCTCCTGGCGCGTGAGCTCCTGCACTACCGTCCCGTTGACGACCTCTACAAGGACTGGCTCGCCCGCATCACCGAGCTCGTCAGCGCCGCAGGGGGCTCCCCTGCGCCGTTCCTCTCGCTGCCTCGCCCTCCATCCTGCGCAGGAGGCGAGGAGCAGGAGGTGCCTCCGCCACCTACTCCCCAAGAAGGCACCCTGGCTCCAAGGCACGCGGCCCTAGGACGAGACCCACCGCGTCCGGCGCCTGCACGACAAGAAAGGAGCTGTCAAGAAATCCCTCGTCTCCAAGAAGGTGCCCGCGTGCTCCCCGCACCGGTGCGCCATGACCGCATCCCTGCGCCACCATGTCAAGACCCTGCGCTGCTCCGGGCAGCGGTGCATGGGAATCCTCAGGAGCAAGCCCTGCATCAGCAGAGAGCTCCGGTGGCCACTGCAGGATGTCGCGCCTTCACCGCCGAGTTGCGTAGCATCGCATGGCCCAGCAAGTTCAAGCCGGACCTGCCTCCTCGCTACGACGGCATTGCAGACCCCGCGGAGTTCCTACAGCTCTACGAGCTGGGCATCGAAGCCGCCAACGGGAACCAAAAGGTCATGGCGAATTGGTTTCCCATGGCGCTCAAGGATGGTGCCCGCACCTGGCTCCTGAACCTGGCTCCTGGCACGATCTCCTCCTGGGACGAGATGCACACCCTCTTCATCGCCAACTTCCAAGGCACTCGCGACCGGCCCCCGGCCATGAGTGACCTGTGCTGCATCAAGCAAAAGCCCGAAGAGACCCTGCAGAAGTACATCCAGTGCTTCAACAACGCCCGCCTCAAGATCCCCAGGGTGACTGAGGAGGCCATCATCTCAGCCTTCTCCGATGGCGTGCGTGACATCAAGATGAAAGAGGAGCTAGCAATCCATGAAGACCTGGGCACATCCCTGGAGCTGTTCAACTTGGCGACCAAGTGTGCCAGGGCTGAGGAAGGGTGCCTCTCCCTCCTCGAGCTTCTGGCTGCCGATCCATAAAAGAAGAAGCCCAAGGTCAAGGATGTGAAGCGTAAGGGAGTTGTTGTGCTCGCAGCAGAGCCAGACATCAAGCAAGGCAGGGATCAGCCTGAGTCATCCAAGGGCAGCCGGTACTGCGTGTACCATGACCTCCACACCCACAACACCAACGAATGCCAAGAGCTCAGGGCTGTGCGAGATGGGCGCATCGGCCGACGCCCCGAGTGCAACGATCGGGGCCATGGACGAGGAGGAGGAAGAGGTGGAGGACAATGGGAAGACTCGTGGCCCTCGCCAAGGGTGGCGTGACCGACCTCGCGAGGACAGTTGGCAGGACCAGCCTCGCGAGGGAGGTTGGAGGGATCAGCCTCGTGAGGATCGCCCTCAAGGAAACGTAGGCCTCCCTTCTCTGCCACCACCGCCAAGGAGGAATGAAGACCATCATCAGGACAAGGGGGCTGGGGGCTTCCAGGAGCCACGCACAATCGCTTGCATCCTGGGTGCCGCTCAGGCCCCAACCTCTCGGCGCATCTTCAAGCAGTTTGCTCACGAGGTGAATGCAGTTCTCCCCAAGCTTGAGGCCACACACCCTCTCAGGTGGTCAGCATGCGCTATCATGTTCAGCTCGGCGGATCAGTCAAGTGCACACCAACGGCCGGAGTCCTCCTGATGCTTTGCTCCCTAGTCATCAGCAATGTGCAAGTCACTAGGACCCTCATCGACGGCGGAGCGGGACTCAACGTCCTGTCCGTCGAGACATTCAACAATCTCCAAGTGCCATATGATCAGCTTCGGCCGACCAAGCCTTTCTCAGGAGTCACTGATGGTTCCACCGTTCCAATAGGGCAAGTTCGCCTTCCTGTCACCTTTGGGGAGCGCAACAACTACCGCACCGAGCTCATTGACTTCGATGTCGCCCACATTCGCCTGCCATACAATGCCATCCTCGGGTACCCAGCCCTGGCCAAGTTCATGGCAGTTACTCACCATGGCTACAATGTCCTCAAGATGCCAGGAAGTGGTGGAGTCATCACAGTGCCTTGTGAGGAAAGGGATGCAGTGTGTTCTCTTGAGCGTGCCTTCCAAGCCGCGGCAATCGAAGACCCAGATCATAGGAGTGGGACACTTCTCGAGGCGGTCCCTAAGAAGAAGAAGGCTTCACCTGGCCCAAACCCTCATGAGGCAGGCACCTCCGGAGGCGTTGCGTCAGGATTCGCGCCCGTTCAGGGGGCACCACCCTCTGCCGCATAGGAAGGCACGCCCGGCACCCTCCTCGGGCAGCACTCGGGGGCTCTTTTTGGGAGAGCCACCGACTTTGCCAAGGTCGCGAGGGAGGCGCTCGGGCACCACTTGGAGGCGTGCTTCAAGGCATGTTTCCCTCAGGAAGGAATGAGGCAAGGAGGGCCAAACCCTCAGGAGTTCATCGCGAGAAACATTTAGGAGCTACAGGAGTCAAGAGTCATGCGCAGCAGCCGCCGCCTACCCGCCGCAGCCCCCCTATCCAGGCGAGGATGGTGGGCTGCGCATCTGCATCGACGTGCCAGGGCTCAACTGAGTCGCGTCTCAGGAGCGCCTCTGGCCTTCATGCGTGGGGCGTTGTGAGGGTCCACCTCACAGCTACGTTCGCATGCCTTTCGGCCTGTCGAACGCTGCCACTGCTCATCAGCGCCTGATGAGGAGCATTCTGGAGGCTCAGGAGGTCAGTCGTTGTGCGGTCCATTTGATGGAGATGGCCCTCGAAGATCCACCCGAGCCCCAGGAGCCTCCCGAGGCTTCTAGGCTCGGGAGCTCGTGAGGGTCGGCCTCCTCACCACACGTCGTCTGCTACTTCAGCATCCTTTCATCTCCAACGGTATCAAGTGGCATCTTTCAAGTTCCATTTTCAGCTGGGAGCGCCCACAGGGCTGCATCATTCCTAGGTCGCGTAGGTCCGTCCCTGTGGCATGTATCCGTTTTGCTTATGTTATTTACCTACCTTGTTGGGGGCGCCCCTCGGGTTGCATTATCCCCGAGCTGCTCGGGCCTGACCCAGTGGTGTTTGCTTCTCCGCATCTATCTAAATGGATTTGCTCCCCCGCGCTTAACCTGATTCCCATGGCTATCGTCTACTGCTTATCACGGACCTCTCCACTCTAATGCAAAGCGCTTGCACGTTAGAAGGGGGCGCCTGAGCATCACGACTCATGGGCTCTTACTGGCTCTCCAGCCCTCACCCCCTGGCCTTGACCCACGGCATCGTGACCTGTCATACCAGCGGCGGCTGAGCTCGCTCGAGGGCCGGGACCTGAGGACGTAGAGCATTTGCATTCTAACCACCCTGCAGGAACACACCATTGATAAAGGCCCAGAGCCAGGCGCAAACCGCCTCGAGGTAGGGCCTCGTGAGTCCCGTGCTGGCTCACAGGTGCCCAGATACACCTCTCCTAGCCCTACCGTGCCGGCCATGTGTCAGGGCGGGGTTGTACACGCCCCGGAGGCTCCTCCCGGAGGGGACCCCCTCCCACGCACTAGTGGAAGCACCATGCTCCGCGCTGGCTGATGACACTGTCGAGGAGCGGATATGCCCATACACATATGGAAGCACTATGCTCCGCGCTGGTGATAAACAACTGAGGGCAGCTCACGGCTGTATCAACCTCAGGGAGCCCAGAGCTCAGTGTCTGGCACCATCGCAAAGCCTCCCCTCGGGAGTGCCGCGCGAGGGGGTTGGACACGGGGGCTGCACCCGGGCCATGCCCGAGCACATGCCACCCAGCCAGGTCCCTCGGACCTGGTCATCGCGCGCCCCTCCCCGAGCGGAGCCAAGATATGAAGACTCGTTTGAGCGTCAAGGGGGACTCCTGAGCATCGCAACTCAGGAGCCTAACTGGTCACGTAGCCCCTCACTCCTTAGTCCAGTCCTGGTTTTCGGTCGGGGCTAACAGCGGCTGAGGTATGCGCGGGGCCAGGCCCTGCCAACGTACAACGACAAATCCACTCCTATGCCTCCCTTCCCTACTTGCTGTTTGCGCGTCAAGGGGCACTCCTGAGCATCGCGACTCAGGAGCCTAACTTGCCACGTAGCCCCTCACTCCTTAGTCCCGTCCTGGTTTCCGGTCGGGGCTAACGGCGGCTGAGGTATCCGCGGGGTCGGGCCCTGCCGACGTAGAACACAAGCAAATAGGAGGGGAAAATGCAAATTCCAGGGAATTCAAAAGCAAATATTACAAGCCATAAATTGTTTCACAACGCTAAACACAAGTTTAAACGCCTCCACGAGGCGTGGTGCATGTTGCAGGAATTAAAACAGGATGGAAGCCGCGAAGGGATCACTTTCCAGTGGCGCCACCGCCTGTGGTCGAGTCATGATGGGCGGCTCCGCCTCCTGAGGCCGTGGAGCTGGCAGCAGCATGCCCGGGCAAGGTGCTGAAGGCGCGGAACCTCCCCGGCAAGGCCTCGGCTCGGCCTTTCACGGCCTCAGCAGCAGCAGCGGCAAGGTCGCCGCTCACAGGTTCCAGCAGGCTGTCAAGGTCGATGTTGGGGTCGCAAAGGTAGACGTGGCTGAGGACACGCGTCAGCGCTGCAGAAGACAGGGCACGCGCCTCGGCCTCGGCCGTTGGGCCAAGGCCGTCCGCGACATCTTCAAGTGTACGGACCAGGAAGGGGAGCAGCTCGGAAGGGCCATCCTCTACACCAGCCAGCGGCTTCTCAAAGCCGCCCTCATAAAGCGTCTTCGGCGTGACGCGAGCCTTCTCCTCCAGGACCTTCGCCTTGCCGTCTAGCTCGGTCCTCTCCGCCTCTAGCGACTACTCCAGCGTCTCCAACTGGCCACGGCGGTCATTAAGCTCGGTGTCCCGGTCCCTGACGGCAGCCTCCCGAGCCTCCATCTCCTTCTCCTTCTCCTGGCGGCCGCGGACCTCCTTGGCGAGCTCATCACGCAGGCCTTGTAGCTCGGCCTCCAGCGCCTTGCAGCGGCCCCGGGCATCCGCAGCGTTGCTCTAGGAAGCATCGCGAGCGGCCTTGGCCGGGCAGGCGGCTTGCTTCTCCCCATCGGAGGCCGACACGGCCTGACTCAGCGCCGCTCGGACGAAGGCGGCAGAACGGGCCCAGCCAGAAGCTAGCTCCAGGCGCCCGACCACCAGGCGGGGGTCCGCGCTCTGAAGATCCTCCTGCAGCCGGCTCAGTTTGCTGGCAGCCTGGTCCTGGACGGCAGAGGGATCAGAAGAGACGGGAGCCGGTGGAACGGGTGGAGAGGACGGCAGCGTGATCACGGCTTGGGAGGAAGGAGCCCCCTGGGCCTTGGACACCTCAGCGGGAGCATCAAGAGCAGGCACCTCCAGAGTCAACGGGGCCATGGGGGCTGACTCCTCACCAGAGTGTCCCTGCTGGGCTCGCGAGGACGACCAGGCAGGGGAGGCACGAGCCTTGCTGCCTCCTTTCCCCGCGGATGAAGGCACTGCCCCGACAGACGAGCTCGCCTCGAGCGGGGCCGCAGAAGCCCCTTTTAACCTTTTTGCTGCAGGTGTCGGCCTGGCCAAGAGAATGCAGATGTCAAGCCTTGGCGGCAGAAACAAAGCAAAAGCGCGGATTAAGCACTTACTGGTCGTCGTTCGCGGACTCAAGCAGCCTCTGGCCAAACTTGAAGCCCGAGAGCCTACAGCTGGGATCGGCTTTGGGAGGTCCGGAGGCAGAAGGCGCGTCGAGAGTGCTGGAGCTGGCCTCAGACCGCCCCGGGACCAGAGCAGACCCTGGGAGGACCAGCCTCGACCTGCCCTTCCTCGAGACCAAGGGAGAATCCTCCCCTCCTCGCCTAGCGCCGGCCTCGTCGTCGTCCGGCATGGAGCAGAGGGCGGGGGACCTGTGCCGAGGGAAGGACTCCTCCGACTCCTCGCCAGTCGCCTCAGAGTCAGACTCTTCTTCCTCCTCCTCTTCTTCCTCCTCACTCCCGCTAGAGTCGCTGGCGGACACGTTCACCGTCGCCAGCATCGCCAGATCCCCGGGAGCTTCTGCGGGCACCAGCCCCTCGCCGTTGAAGGTGGGCATGGTGTTCACCACCTGCTCCCAGTCGCCACGAAGGAACAGGGGGACGGGAGTGCCCTCCGGCCTCGCCACGTCTCCCCGACCAAGGAGTGGAGAGCCGCAACCAGATCTTCGCCGGCCAGGGCCTCGGAGCTCAGGCGAAGGGCAGCGTCCGCTTCCCCAAGCCTCCACAATGGGAGCGAGTGCTCCCGGAGTGGAGCCACCTGGTGCTCCAGGAACTCCCTCAGGAGCGTGGCCCCAGTCAGCTTCGCCGCCCCCAAGTTGCCTGGCCTCATGTCCGTGTTCATCCTCTTCAGCACCGCCCTCGCGCGGGGGTCGGCAAGCTCCACGCGAGACCACGCATCAGCGGCCTTGGGCTGCCCCATAGGCAGCACCAGTCGGGGTGTAGGCGCCCGATATCCACCATGACCCACTTGCTCCGGAAGCCTTCGATCCTCTTCCCAGGCTTCGAGATGGCATTGGAGTTGGAGTATGTGATAAAGCTCGTGCATGCGGTGATGTGGGTGTGAGAAACTCAGAGGTAAAAGTAATGGCGCAGCAAGGCCACTGAGGGCTTTACCCCAACGTGAGCCTCACAATAGTAGGTGAAAATCGCCAGGAGAAGAACAGAGTTGGGGTGGAGGTGCAGAGCTTGCAAGTTGTATTGGCGAAGAACAACAAAGAAGAACTCGGAAAACGGAGGCACCAGACCGGTGATGATGGCGCTCACAAAGAGCGGGTAGAAGGTGCTCCCCTTGGCTTCAGGCTGGTCGGAGCCGGCCTTGAGCACAGTCACTCCCACGTTGCCCTGCGCCACCGTCATCAGGTGAGTGAGGGCGAGATTCTTCTCCGACACATTCAGGGGATCCAGAGCCGGTGAGTACCAGGCCTCGGTCGGGGTCTTGCGAGGCGCCATGGCTTGCTGGACGGGAAGGATTGAGACAGATCTGGAGGATTTCGGGAGCAGGAAGGAGAAGAGCGAGAAAGGGGATCTGGAGCAAGGCGAGCGAGAACAAGGCAACTAAGTTTGGCCCGGGCACCTCTTTTTGTCAAATGTGCGGTTGCCGAGGCGTCGTGGGGAAGCGGAGACGCCCATGTCCAATCAACCACCACGTGGCGCCAAAGGTTGCAGGCTATTAGGGCCCGCGACGCTTTGCACTTGCCCCTTCGCTTCTCTGCAAAGCCAAGTCCGGGCGCGCCTTGGCCACGGGGGCTACTGTCGGCATTCTGGGAACGGGGGTCCCCAGACTTGCCTGCCTGCGGCCTGCGGCGTGGCTCAAGTGGGGGCCTAGTGCAGCCCAGCTTCATCAGCTAAAACTCAAGACCCTCGCGAGGGGCCAACCTCGCGGGGCGGACAACAGGAAGCTTCCTCAGGAGAAGACTCACCAGGCAGGCTCGCGAGGAGGCGGAGAGATCAAGGCAGGATACCTCGCGAGGAGCCAGTGACGCAAGCCATGACAATCGAGACCAGGCGGGCGCTAGGAGGGTGCCGGCCTGCGCAGTGTCCTTCTTTCCCCTTCGGTGCAAAGGGGGCAAGCTCAGGCCAAGGCATCAGTCAAAGGTTACCGTTTCAGTGCAACAAGACCAAGACCAGCGGAACGGCAGGACGGAGGTCATCATGGAGCCCAGGACGGCGTCATCGTCAGAGCCTTTGGCAGCCGAAGACCAACTTTAGCCAGGATAAGTGTACTAGATGTTCCCCTTCAAAATGGCCAATTGTTGGCGCCCTTCCCGCTCATTATTTGGGAAGAGGCCCAGGGCCTCCCTCTATAAATAGGACTAGCCACCACAGAGTAGAGGCATCTAGAGGATCCAGATCACGCACAGACTAGAGAGAGGCGACTGAACTCACCGAAGCAGTTCATCGCACCAGCTCAAGAACAGCCCTCGCGAGGCTGTTCTCCCTTTGTATTGTTCATCATCAGCCCCGGAGGCAATCCACCACACCACACACTGGAGTAGGGTATTACACCACAATGGTGGCCTGAACCAGTATAAACCTCGTGTCCCTTGTGTGTTCTTCTTTCTAGCTTAGATTCCTTGCGAGCCTTCGACGCATGAGCTGGTAGGGGAAAGATCTTCGTGCGCACCCCAGAGTTCGAACATCAAGGGTCTGCCGGAACCCGAAATCCGACAATTTTCTTAGAGGTATTTTCATCATGAGGCTTTGTAAACACAACATAAAACTTGTTATCCATAGAGGCTTTAGCAATCCAAAGTTGGTTTTCATCATACCCCTTTTGATTTCCCGCAATAATCCAAGAGTTATGTTGATAAACATTATTGAAAACTTGTTGGATTATATCTAAAACGGGGACTTCCTTTTTAAGATTCTCATCAAAGATTTTATTGTCCCCAAGCAAATGTCTTAAAGCATAGTCACTATTGTAAAGAATTTCATCTATCACAGGTTTTTCATGATTTATACCATAAAAATTAAAGATTTCCCTAGCTTCCCGTATTATGTAGTCAAACTCATTAATAAGAACGAGAGTGGACAACTTTTTAGCCCTAGGATTCTTTCTAACGGGAAGCTCAAAACACAATCTTTGCAAAGTAGGATGGGTACGAATGAATTTACTTTCAAGTTTCAGAATTAGTGCTGAAATAGCATCCGTATATGATCTAGTAGTTTTAAGTATAGGAGCATCATCAAGACTCAAATTACCCATACAATTGAAAAATTCTTGGATACGTTCTTTTTCCATAACGTTCCCTTGCCCCAAGATAAAAGTTTTAGCATCCAGATTTCCCGTACGTCCAATCTTAGGAGTTAGGCAATCATCTATTGGTGCCATACCGAAATCACTCATGATTGCAAGAAAAGAATATATCTAATGGGAAAAATACGAACGAAAAAGAGAGGAAATAAAACAACAAATTTTTGTGAAGTGAGGGAGAGGAAAATGAGAGGCAAATGGCAAATAATGTAAATTGCAAGGAGATGAGATTTGTGATTAGGAACCTGGTATATCTTGAAGATCCTCCCCGGCAACGGCGCTAGAAATTCCTTTTGATGCCGCTTCAATCTACGTCGGTATTTCCCCAAAGAGGAAGGGATAATGAAGCACAGCAGTGGTAGGTATTTCCCTCAGATATGAAACCAAGGTTATCGAACCAGTAGGAGAACCAAGTGATATGTCTCCAACGTATCTACTTTTCCAAACATTTTTGCCCTTGTTTTGGACTCTAACTTCCATGATTTGAATGGAACTAACCCGGACTGACGTTCTTTTCAGCAGAATTGCCATGGTGTTATTTTTGTGCAGAAATAGAAGTTCTCGGAATGACCTGAAACTTCACGAAGAGATTTTTCGAAATTAATAAAAAGACTGGCAAAATAATCAACACCAGGGGGCACACCCTCTCCACGAGGGTGGAGGGTGCGCCCACCCCCCTGGGGCACGCGCCTGCCTCATGGGCCCCCTGAGCCTCCACTGACGTCAAATCCAACTCTATATATTCACGTTCAGGGAGAAAAAAATCGGAGAGAAGGATTCATCGCGTTTTATGATAAGGAGCCACCACCTAGCCGTAATCTCTCTCGGGAGGGCTGATCTGGAGTCCGCTCGGGGCTTCGTAGAGGGGAATATGTCGCCGTCGTTGAGGCAGTCCTGGATTAAGGGGTCCTCGGGCGTCCGGACTATGTAACATGGGCCGGACTAATGGGCTATGAAGATACAAGACAGAAGACTTCTTCCCGTGTCCGGATGGGACTCTCCTTTGCGTGGATGGCAAGCTTGGCATCCGGATATGAGGATTCCTTCCTTTGTAAACCGACACTGTACAACCCTAGGCCCCTTCGGTGTCTATATAAACCGAAGGGTTTAGTCCGTAGAGGCAATCACAATCATATAGGCTAGACATCTAGGGTTTAGCCATTATGATCTCGTGGTAGTTGACCTCTTGTAATCCTCATATTCATCGAGATCAATCAAGTAGGAAGTAGGGTATTACCTCCATCAAGAGGGCTCGAACCTGGGAAAACATCTTGTCCCCCGCCTCCTGTTACAATTGACCCTAGACGCACAGTTCGGGACCCCATACCTGAGATCCACCGATTTTGACACCGACATTGTTGCTTCCATTGAGAGTTCCGCTGTGACATCAAAGATAGGATTGATGGCTCGCCTTGTTATCAAGGACAGTATCACCTCCGGAGGAACCCTGGCCCCAGGCCAAACCCTCCGGCTAGGCAGCTTTACCATGACCGCCCGTGCGGCCGTCAAGCCGACGATGACTACTCAGATCATCGAAAATTGTCTCTGTATCGACTTCAAATACTGCAAACAGATGGATCCCATGGAGTTGTCGTCCTTAAAAAAACTCCTGGATCGCATCACCGCCATGGGGGTCGCTGTAGACTATGATCAGATTGGGCTTAAACCCGATCAGAGAGAAATCAAATCCCCGCTGATCACCCATCAGATAGCGGTCATAGAGGAGCAAGACAACAACTCTTCCTCCATGCTGAAGACGAACTATGTTCGGATTTGCAAGCTCGAAGAGTCGGATACCTGTCTGCGAAACGACACTCCCTGTCCTCCGAACCTAGAGTCGGACATTGGACCTGAAAAATAAGTTGACACCCCGGAGCCCGAACTATTAAGCTCGGAAGTTTGTCAAACTCCGGACCCAAAATTGGGTCAGGGTTCGAATTTAAAGCTACCCACCCACCACAAGCAATACTCGCCAAGCAATTCCGACCCTCCGGATATATGCGACCTCATGTACATACGACAGCAGTCTCAGGAAACAGTCCATCACTTTTGGGCCAGGTTCCTCCTTGTCAAAGACAGGATTAAAGATTGTCGCGACGAGGACGCAATTTCAGTATTCTGTGATAATTGCACGGACAAAGTAATCCTCAACGCCATCAACCATCGTCGCATATTACACTTCGCTGACTTGGCAACCATAGTACAAAAGTACTGCGCAATGGAAAGCGCCTGGAAAACTTAGACAGCTCGATGGGAACCCCCAGTTTCCACTCAACCCCTCTGGCGGGCGAAAAGGGTGCACCCTCGCGCAGCACCCGGCCCCATATTGAAGAAAACTAAGCCCATTACAGGACGTGGAACCGTTCTGGAGGGATGGCTCGATAAGCCATGCAAAATACACACGACACTGGAAACCGAACCAACCCACAGCCTTAGAGCCTGTTGGATACTCCGGCAAGTGGCCAAGAGCGGTGAGGATATCCTCACCAAAGACACCCCCGAGCAACACCCCCCGGAGGAGAGCAACCTCAGAGTATTGACGGTCTTCGAGACTTTCGCTTCAAACAATTGGCGCAAGAGGGTACTCCGCTACCTCGCCGAAGTCTGCCAAGTCGCAGCAATAAACCCCTGGAACTACACGGCCATAACTTTCAATGCCAATGACGAACCAAGATTCCGTTCAGTCCGAGCACCAGCCACCTTGCTCCTCAATCCAATCGTGGATGGCTGTCGGCTCACTAAAGTGCTCATGGACGGCGAAAGAGGGCTAAACCTCATCTATAAGGACACACTCAGTAAAATGGAAATAGACATGAGCCGCATCGAGCAAAGTAATACGACCTTCCGAGGAATCATTCCCAGCCGGGAGGCATGGTGCATGGGGAAAATCACACTTGATGTGGTATTCGGCACACCGGAGAACTACCGGTCCGAATAAATAACCTTCCAAGTGGCCCCTTTCAATAGTGGATATCATGCCCTGTTGGGGCGAGATGCGTTCACACGCTTTCAAGCCATACCTCACTACGGGTATATGAAGCTCAAGATTCCCGGGCCCAATGGTATTATCACTCTCGCTAGTGATCCGAACATAGCCCTCCACGCCGAAAACAAAACCGCATCCCTGGCACTCGAGGCACTGTCCGAGGCCCTCGCGGCCGAAGAGTTAACCTCACTACGCTCCACGGTGGACAGGGACAACGTAATCCTTGATAAGCGGCCCAAATCCACCTCTTTCAAACCAGCTGATGAAATAGTCAAATTTCAGGTCCACCCAACAGACCCCAAGAAGACAGCTTCATCGGGGCACAGCTGGACCCAATGGTTAACACCGCACTACGAGTGTTCCTACGCGAAAACTAGGACATATTCGCCTGGCACCCTTCTGATATGCTAGGAATCCCACGCAGGTTGGCCGAACACAGCCTCAATATTTTGAAGGGACATAAGCCGGTCAAGCAAACACTGCAATGCTTTTCCGAACCCAAACGACAAACTATGGGGGAGGAGCTAGCGAAGTTAATCGAGGCCGGATTCATTAATAAAACACCTGGACTGGCTAGCAAACCTGGTGATGGTGCCAAAGAAGTACAAATCTTGGCGCATGTGCGTCGATTTCAAAGACCTCTACAAGGCCTGCCCTAAGGGTCCCTTCCCCCTCCCCCACATCGATCAGATTATTGATGCTACTGCAGTACATGACTCGCTGTGTTTCCTCGACGCATACTCTGGATACCATCAAATCAAAATGAAGGAGTCCGATCAAGCCGCAATGGCATTCATTACCCCATACGGGCCTTTCTGCTTCAACACTATGCCCTTCGGGCTCAAAAATGCCGGCGCCACCTACCAACGCATCAAACATGCCGGGAGAAATAAATCGGCAAGACAGTTGAAGCAGATGTGGATGATGTAGTCATCAAGACTAGGCACGTCGAGCCGCTAATAGACGACCTGCGTCTCACATTTGACAACCTCCGTACATACGACATCAAGCTCAATCCGGAAAAGTGTGTTTTTGGTGTTCCCGCTAAAAAATTGCTGGGATTCATGATTTCCAATAGAGGAACTGAGGCAAATCCAGCCAAAATCCAGGGTTTGTCACAATTGGCTATACCGATTGACCTTAAACAGGTCCAAAAACTAGCTGGATGTGTGGCAGCTTTAAGCCGCTTTATCTCCAGATTAGGAGAAAAGGCATTGCCACTTTATCACCTTCTCTGACGCGCCGACCACTTCGAGTGGACGGATGCGGCAACGGCTGGACTGGAAGAAATAAAGTCTCTTTTAGTAAGCAACCCAATCATGGTCGTGCCGAACGTAGATGAACCAATGTTATTATACATCTCTGCAACACATCAGGTGGTGAGTGCGGTGCTCGTCGTTAAGCGAGAGGCGGACAGACACAAATTCCAACTCCAGAAACCGGTACACTACGTATCCACTGTCCTCAAACCATGCAAATCCCGGTACCCTCATTACCAAAAGATAGCATATGCGGTCTTCATTGCATCCCGGAAGCTACAGCACTACTTCCAAGAGTGCTCTATCATGGTGGCTTCCGACGTACCACTCAGTGACATAATAAATAACCGCGACGCTACGGGCCGGATTGCTAAGTGGGCCATTGATGTAACGCCCCGGATACAACTTTCCATATTCGTAACTCCGACTCTTGCTTTTCCGGAGATGCGATATGATTTTTCCTTTGTGGTTGGGTTTTGTCTTTTGTTTTGCATTTTGTTCTTGTTATGCATCTCGTCTCATGTCATCATCTGCATTTCATCCGCATGTTTTTCAAAACTTGCATCCGTTCGTGTTCCGCCGGTTCTCTCCGTTGTCCGTTCTGAGCCCGACCACACTCGCACGCGCCCGCGGCACCTCCGAAATATTATTTTATAAGTGGCATAAAAATGTTCTCGGAATGGGTTGCAACTTGTTGTGTGGTCTTATTATAGTGTAGACAGGCCGTCTGCCAAGTTTCGTCGCATTCGGAGTCCATCTGATAGCCCAACCGTTAAATGTATAGCGGTACCGTTGCCGGTACCTTCGTCGGACGTTTTGGCTTCCGAAACTGCCACCGGGCAGCACCTCTCTTCTCTCCCCTCAGTCCAGACCCTCTCATCACAGCCCACCTGCAGCCCACCTAAAACCCCCTCCGCTCCAGAGCCGTCCTATGTCGATCTGAGGCCCCGAAACGCTCCAAAACCCCCTAGAGACTAAACCCTAGCCCCCCTTTCCTATTTAAACCCCCCCTCCTTCCTAATCTG
>NC_041383.1:379664888-379672071 GCF_002162155.2 Triticum dicoccoides | reverse complement strand
CGAGCGCCTCCCCTCGCAGCGCCCCGCCGCGTGGCCGTCTGCCCGCTCGCCGATGTGCGCCGCCTCGCCGGTGCGCCACCCCGGCCACCGATCTGCTCCGCCGCCGCCGACCCAGGTCGCCGCTGCCCGCGTCTCCCTCTCCCTTCCCTTCATCCTCCCTATCTCTCACCTCGCTCTCTCTCTTTTCCCCCGCAGGATCCGCCCGTGAAGCTCCTCTCGACGCCTATGGCCTTCACCAATGCCGGGAACGGAGTCCTCGCGTCCGGATCTGACGGCCCCTGTCCGGATCCACCCCATTTCGCGCCTCGCCGGTCCTCCACGACCTCGCCGGAGCTCCCTCCCGTTGCCCCTGCATCCCCTGCTTCTCGGCGCTCGCCGCCCCTGTGCGTTGACCGCGCTGGCCAGCAGCGTGGACTGCCAGCCGCGCCAGGCCCAGCGTGCTTCCTCTCCCAACAGGGTCCAGCCCGCAATGTGAGTTGTTTCCCCCAACCCAGTTCTATCAGATTCGGCCCATGTCATATTTTTTCCCGTTCTGCGAATTTGCCTATTATCCAGAAAACTGCATTTTTACAGATTGGACCCTAAACCTCATGCATATAATAACTCATGAACCGTGCATCATATTAAAATGTTTAATACATGTAAATTGCTTAGAATTTTGTGTAGTTTCATAATATGCCATTTTCATCCATGTTTAAAATGTTTAACTTGCTGTTTGTTTATATTTGCGAATATGCCATGTTAAAATGTTTTAATTCATAACTAAATAACCGTAGCTCGGTTTTAATTAAACTTTATATGTAAATGGGGTGGAAAAATGCCTAGTTTAACATGGTACACTTTATTTTCCTGTTTAACAACTCTAAAATTATGTAATGGGCAGAACAGTACCGAATCCATAATTTGCATATGAGGATTTTCCGGAATTGTTGTTTGTTGTTCCGGCCCCATTTAAACTTGCTTAGATAGGTAGTTTTCTTATGTTTCACCCCCTTGCCATGCTAATAACATTTAATATTGTTGGGTACATAACCGAGATCAAACTAAATAATTGCATGTGGTGTTTTGTCAATATGCAACTCGTTGCATATTGAGCTCCATTTAATTTGTAGTATTGTGTGTTGCAGTTTGCCATGCCATGCCTCTTTAAACCGGACATGCATCATACTTGATTGTGCATCATGCCATGATTATGCTTGTGTATTTACCATGTTGTTTGTTTCTTTTCGGTGTTGCTACTTAGTTCCGGTAATGTTGCGATCGCGAGGATTCGTTCGTCTACGCTTGGTTCAGTTTCATCCGTTCCTCTTCTTCATGGACTCGTTCTTCTTCCTTGCGGGATTTCAGGCAAGATGACCGCTACCCTGGATCTCACTACTATCATTGCTATGCTAGTTGCTTCGTTCTATCGCTATGATGTGCTACATATCACCTGTTTATCAAGCCATCCCAAATTGCCATGAACCTCTAACCTTTGACACCCTTCCTAGCAAACCGTTGATTGGCTATATTACCGCTTTGCTCAGCCCCTCTTATAGCATTGTTAGTTGCAGGTGAAGTTGAAGATTGCTCCATGGTGGACAGCATTTTATTGGGATATCACAATATCTCTTATATTATTAATGCATCTATATACTTGGTAAAGGGTGGAAGGCTCGGCCTTATGCCTGGTGTTTTGTTCCACTCTTGCCGCCCTAGTTTCTGTCATACCGGTGTTATGTTCCCGGATTTTGCGTTCCTTACGCGGTCGGGTGATTTATGGGACCCCCTTGACAGTTCGCTTTGAATAAAACTCCTCGAGCAAGGCCCAACCTTGGTTTTACCATTTGCCTCACCACCACCTATATTTCCCTTGGGAGTAATTAACCCAAGGGTCATCTTTATTACAGCCCCCCCGGGCCAGTGCTTGTCTAAGTGTTGGTCCGAACCAGAGCAACTTGCAGCGCCACCTCGGGGAAACTCGAGGTCTGGTTTTAGTTGTACGTAGTGTTCATCCGGTGTTGCCCTAAGAACGAGATATGTGCAGCTCCTATCGGGATTGTCGGCGCATCGGGCGGTCTTGCTGATCTTGTTTTACCATTGTCAAAATGTCTTGTAAACCGGGATTCCGAGTCTGATCGGGTCTTCATGGGAGAAGGTATATCCTTCGTTGATTGCAAGAGCTTATCATGGGCTAAGTTGGGACACCCCTGCAGGGTATAATCTTTCGAAAGCCGTGCCTGCGGTTATAGGAAGATGGGAATTTGTTAATGTCCGGTTGTAGATAACTTGACACCAGATCCGAATTAAAACGCATAAACCGCGTGTGTAGCCGTGATGGTCTCTTTTCGGCGGAGTCCGGGAAGTGAACATGGTTTTGGGTTATGTTTGACGTAAGTAGGAGTTCAGGATCACTTCTTCATCATTGCTAGCTTCACGACCGTTCCGCTTGCTCTCTTCTCGCTCTTATTTGCGTATGTTAGCCACCATATATGCTTAGTCGCTGCTGCAACCTCACCACTTTACCCCTTCCTTTCCCTTTAAGCTTTGCTAGTCTTGATACCCATTGTAATGGGATTGCTGAGTCGTCGTGGCTCACAGATTACTACAACAACAGTTGCAGGTACAGGTTATGCGATGATCATGACGCGAGAGCGATGCTTGCTTGCGTTGAGTTCTTCTTCTGCTTCTTCTTCGATCAGGGATAGGTTCCAGGTCGGCAGCCTGGGCTAGCAGGGTGGATGTCGTTTTAGTTTCTGTTTGTGTTTCATCCGTAGTCGGATGTTGCTCTTTTATGTTTTGTGATGTTGTATTCTTGTGGCATTGTATGCCTTATGTATGTATCCCCATCAATTATGTAATGTTGATGTAATGATATCCACCTTGCAAAAGCGTTTCAATATGCGGGTCTATCCTTGGTGGGACCTTCGAGTTCCTTTTGGATAGGGTCGCATATTGGGCGTGACAAGTTGGTATCAGAGCCTCGACCGACCATAGGAGCCCCCTTGATTGTTGGCCGTTGTTGAGTCTAGAAGAAAACTATTTTGAGTCTTAGGATTATATATATCAGAGAGTAGGATTCTTTTTACTCCTCAGCCCCTTCGTCGCTCTGGTGAGGTCTCCTGACGTAGATGTTTTGTCTTTCCTCTCCTCAAATTTCACTAAAAAAAAATTTAGGATCACGCGGGCATCTTGGAATCGTTTCGATGGTTTTGTGACGAGAACATTGTTCTTGGTGCCTCCTGTCTATTATGTGGCATTGACCCGGGGAGTTGAGCTCCGAGGTGTTGTCGTCACAATTTTATCGTTGCAGTTCTGGAATACCTGAGTTTTGCCGACATCGAAAATCTCTTTTATGCAGTTGTTGGTGAGATAACCTCGATGTCACCCAGTACTGGGGAGTTCGGGAGTATTGCCATAACTCGTATAACGGATGCTTTTCGAAGGTTGAGGTACACGATTTCCGAAGGTTTCTTGGTTATGTGTTGACGGATGGATACAGCTGGATGTAGGGATTGTTAGTTTGGGTGAGATATATTGCTTCCCCTGTATCCCCAACACTAGATTGCATAACCAGAAAGTTTCGGGAGTTTTATAGGTGGGAATTCAAGTAGCTCTAGTTTTATATTTCCAACAGACACATGATACGATATGGGATCTATCATATGTTTGTTTTCGGCTTATTCTGCAAGCCAAATCCTTTGTTTTGTTTTGAGTTGTGGTATTTGAGTTGCTTCAATGTCAAGTGTTGATTCCATACCTTTCAAGCGGTGTTCTCATATTTCTATGGGAGTGCTAATCCTTCTTGATCATTGAGTTGTCATGTCAATTCTTTTTCAACCGGTGTGCTTCTCTTCAAGTGGGTCCGATCATTTTCAACATCCACAAGATCAACTCTAAGTTTTCTCACCGTTGTTTGTTTCATCCATCCCAAGTTGCCTTTGTTTTCCCGCCCTCCCACCCTTTTTCTGCAAGGACTCATATATGTTAATCAAGTATCCATTTATTCATGTGAAGTCTCTTCATTCTTTTCAATCAATGTTCTTATCCGGTGATTCTCACGAAGATACTAACGGAGCTTCAAGTTCATCATCCTTCGTTCTTTTTCTTCTCCGGTGGATCCATTTCAAGCTTTCAGTGTTGATCATATTCTTTTCCTCGTGTCAAATGCTTTTTCATACCGGTGCACCTCTTAATCTTTCACTTCTCGCTATTCATTTGTTCTGGAGTGCTGAAGATATCTCGGAAGACTTGTGTTTCCATTCTCAATCCGTTCAAGATATTTTGAGGTTGTTATCTCATTCAAGTCATTTAATTCAACCGGTGCAATCCCCCCTTTCAATCAATTGTTCAACGATGTTTCTTTCGAGTGGGCCCTAACCCATAGGTCTTTTCCCAGGATCTTACCTGACTCTTCTAATTATTCCGGAGTTATTCTTAAATTCTATTCAAGTGTGACGTAAGCATGAATTTTCATCAGTCACATGCCTTCTCCAAGGTCGCTTTCAAATTCTTTTCATTGTTGGCTCAACCTCTTTGCTTTTCATTCTCCCAGAGTATCTCAGTAATTTTGGTGGTGTTTCTTGTCGTCAATTCAAGATTGAAGAAGAGTTTTCCTCTAAATCGTGTCCCTTCTCTCAAAGATTCATAGTTATAGCTTATGTCATCCTCTCATAATTATTTTTGATTGTGAGAATTCTTTTCACCCATCCGGAGCAATTCAAGAGTCTTTTCAGATTGATTCTCTGTAGCACATCATCTCAGAATCATTCATTCCAGCCTTCAACTCTCGTTATCCAAATGTTACCGGGGCATCGCTCAAGTATTCTCTAATCAGTTCATGATCTCTTTGTTCTCATGTATCTAAATCCCCTCGAGCATATTGGTTCTTCTAATTCTTCCCGATGATTCAATCTCTTTAATCAGTCATTTCTGAATTCTTATGGTGGTTTGTTCAAGATTCCTCTTCCTTTGTTCTCATATTAATTTATTCGTTGTTTCAATCCCACTGGTGGCTCCATCAATACCTTCTCAAGTTTACGCTATATCTTTCTTAATCCTTTTTCAAGGGGAATAAGTAGTATGCCAAATCCGTTGCTTGTCATCAATTAAATTTGATGAAGGATAAGCATACAATAAATCTTATTCTCATTTCCTCGAGGTGACTCAATTCTTTTTATGGAGATTATTCATGATGAATAAATTCTTGATTACAAGTGATTCATCTTTCTTTCCGGAGTTGGTCATCATATCACATTCTCGGTTCGAGAGGCTTCAACTTTCTTTTCGGAGTTCCAAGCTCTCTCAATTATCTTGTCGCGAAGCTCCATCTAAATCATCGCAAGGCTTCACCTTGTGTTTTCAACTTCTCTTTCGTTTGATCATTCTTTTATTACCGGAGTTCTTCATTGAGGCTCTACATGGTGGTTTATCAAGGATTCTCTTCATTATTCAATTGTTCTTCAAGATTTCTCTCGGAGTTATGACCCGCCAAGCTATACTCAAAAAATAAACATGGTGCTCAACACATGTCTTGTTTTGAGGAGTTCAAGTATTCTTCATCTTGCATTCCAAAGTGCAATTCTTTCTACCTTATCTTTTGAGGTGGTGTTATGTCACTCTTGACAATTTCCTTCATGTTTCATGATTCATATGTTGTCAAGAATGAGGTATTTTAAATCCATCATTTTCTCTTTGTTCAAGAGATCTTTTCGACCAATCAACCTCATTGTTGGAGTTATCTTGTGTCATATCTCACCTAAAGCCTTCCCTAAGGATTGTTGCTTTTGTGGTGCTTATCAATGATTCAAGTTATCTCTCTATCATCTCGATGGAAGAAATTTTTCATCTCGTCGGTGTTATCAATTATATTATTTGTTCCGTAGTGGCAGAATTTCACCTCAAGTTTTGAGATGTCTACATAAGCCCACGAGGATCATATCCTTTTGTTGTTGGTTTTCCAACAACTCCATTCAATTCTTCTTTGCAAGGGTGCTTTCCAAGTTCTTTTGTGGCAGAAGTTGGCATTTTCTCCTCCATCTGTTATTCCAATGATCTATCTTCTATTCTTTCTTCTGGAGGCATGGTGATGTTGCTCCCTTTACTCATCATCTCGAATTGTGAGGACCGTGTTCTTTTCATGCTTATCCATTTAACCGGAGTGTTGTGTCATCTCTTCAAGTTCTTTTCATCTTATCAAGTTTTCCTTCTTCTTTCAGTCGGAGTGTTGCCCAAATTATATCAATCTTATTCCTTCTCTATCTAGTTTTTAACCGGAGTGGTTTCAATATCTATCTTATCACTAAACCTCTTGGTTCTCATCGTATCCCATGTTCCACTTTTCTAACAAAGTGTTTTCAACTTTGTTCATCTTTGTTGTTTTGTTTCTTTCATTTTGCTCAACCTCTCAAGGTTTGTGGTTTCATTCATTTGTCGAAGAAGCAACTTAGTTTTACCTCTTCTCTTCCTCTTCCATTTCTCTCCGGTGCCATCCTAGATCTCGGGACGAGATCCTCTCATAGTGGTGGAGTGTTGTAGCGCCCCGGATACAACTTTCCATATTCGTAACTCCGACTCTTGCTTTTCCGGAGATGCGATATGATTTTTCCTTCGTGGTTGGGTTCTGTCTTTTGTTTTGCATTTTGTTCTTGTTATGCATCTCGTCTCATGTCATCATCTGCATTTCATCCGCATGTTATTCAAAACTTGCATCCATTCGTGTTCCGCCGGTTCTCTCCGTTGTCCGTTCTGAGCCCGACCACACTTGCACGCGCCCGCGGCACCTCCGAAATATTATTTTATAAGTGGCATAAAAATGTTCTCGGAATGGGTTGCAACTTGTCGTGCGGTCTTATTATAGTGTAGACAGGCCGTCTGCCAAGTTTCGTCGCATTCGGAGTACATCTGATAGCCCAACCGTTAAATGTATAGCGGTACGTTGCCAGTACCTTCGTCGGACGTTTCGGCTTCCGAAACTGCCACCGGGCAGCACCTCTCTTCTCTCCCCTCAGTCCAGACCCTCTCGTCACAGCCCACCTGCAGCCCACCTAGAACCCCCTCCGCTCCAGAGCCGTCCGATGTCGATCTGAGGCCCCGAAATGCTCCAAAACCCCCTAGAGACTAAACCCCTAGCCCCCCTTTCCTATTTAAACCCCCCCTCCTTCCTAATCTGGAATCCTACCCCCCCTCCTCCTCTTTTTCCGCG
>NC_041383.1:379599127-379664195 GCF_002162155.2 Triticum dicoccoides | reverse complement strand
CCACCGGGCGCCGCTTGGCGTCTCCGCGTCCTCCCCGCCGCCGAGGCCCGCAGAAGCCCATCTGCGGCCCGCCCCGGGCCGATCTGGGCCCCGCGAAGCCCGCATCGTCGCCGCCCGTGCGCCCCGCACCTCCTCCCCGCCCGAGCGCCTCCCCTCGCAGCGCCCCGCCGCGTGGCCGTCCGCCCGCTCGCCGATGCGTGCCGCCTCACCGGTGCGCCGCCCCGGCCACCGATCTGCTCCGCCGCTGCCGACCCAGGTCGTCGCTGCCCGCGTCTCCCTCTCCCTTCCCTTCGTCCTCCCTCTCTCTCACCTCGCTCTCTCTCTTTTCCCCCGCAGGATCCGCCCGTGAAGCTCCTCTTGACGCTGATGGCCTTCACCGATGCCGGGAACGGAGTCCTCGCGTCCGGATCTGACGGCCCCTGTCCGGATCCACCCCATTCCGCGCCTCGCCGGTCCACTACGACCTCGCCGGAGCTCCCTCCCATTGCCCCTACATCCCCTGCTTCTCGGCGCTCGCCGCCCCTGTGCGTTGACCGCGCTGGCCAGCTGTGTGGGCTGCCAGCCGCGCCAGGCCCAGCGCGCTTCCTCTCCCAACCGGGCCCAGCCCGCAATGTGAGTTGTTTCCCCCAGCCCAGTTCTATCAGATTCGGCCCATGTCATATTTTTTCCCGTTCTGCGAATTTGCCTATTATCCAGAAAACTGCATTTTTACAGATTGGACCCTAAATCTCATGCATATAATAACTCATGAACCGTGCATCATATTAAAATGTTTTATACATGTAAATTGCTTAGAATTTTGTGTAGTTTAATAATATGCCATTTTCATCCATGTTTAAAATGTTTAACTTGCTGTTTGTTTAAATTTGCGAATATGCCATGTTAAAATGTTTTAATTCATAACTAAATAACTGTAGCTCGGTTTTAATTAAACTTTATATGTAAATTGTCAGGACCCCGACTCAATGCCACATCGATCTAGCATGTAACACTTCATATCACTTTGCGGCCTCACGCACGGTATTCCCACGGGTGCCACCTTACCTGGCCCGGGACCGTTTGCGCCTTTTGGCTCACGTATATGATAGTGCCGCTAGCATGCATATGACAAAGAACCCGGGCTGACATGGCTAGTCGTGAACCCAAAGTGGCACTAACTTACAGGGACAGGCATACATGACCCAACAACGAACGTGTCGGTCATCAGCGAGTGAATCCGGGCTGTAGCAACTGGGCTAATAGGACTCCGGTAAACCGGGCTGTAGCGGGCTAACAGGACTCCGGTACTCATCGCGTGACATTTCCCCGAAGGGACAGACACAGGAACGAGTAAGGACACATGCCGGCCAGCCTAAGTGTTCCGGAGCAGTAGCAAGCTACCATGGCTCAGTGGAAACACTAGGAGACATTTCCCGGTAAGAGAGGCTACTCAGGATAAACAACTAGATAGTCAGATCCCACACATACCAAGCATTTCAATAGCATACACACAATATGCTCGATATGTGCAAATACAACATGGCATCACAACATGACTCTACAACTCAAGTATTTATTCAGTAGGCTCCAGGAGCGAGATATTACAAACATGGGTCTATGACCCAGCATTCAGAGCACACAAGTCAAGCACAAGCGGAAGCTTAACATGTCTGAGTACAGACATCTACAAATGAAAAAGGCTGAGAAGCCTGACTATCTACCAGATCCTGCCGAGGGCACAAGATCGTAGCTGAGGTAACAAGCTAAACGTCGAAGTCCACGCGGTACTACTAGCGAGACTGAAGTCTCTCTGCAAAAACATAAATTAAGCAACGTGAGTAAAAATGTACCCAGCAAGACTTACATTAGATCTAACTACATATGCATCATTATCAACAAAGGGGTGGTGGGGTTTAACTGCAGCAAGCCAGCTTTGACTCGGTGGCTATCCTGAACTACGACTGCAAGTAACTCTTTTGAGGTGGCGCACACGAGTCCACATATTCACCATATCAATACACCACTATGGATCCGCTCCCGTCTCCCTACGAGAACGCCATCCATAGCACTCACGCTTATCTTGCGTATTTTAGAGTATCCACTTTCACTTGTCTATGAACTATGCAAGGGGTCCAAGTTACCATATCCGAGGAATCCGGCTATTCGAATAGATAATGATAACCCTGCAGGGGTGTACTTCTTCACACACGCTCTCACCACTTACCGCCGTTTACACGACATGTACTCGGCAACCTTCAAGCGGAAGCCCAGCGAGGGTGTCGGCCACGACCTGACTAACCACACAAGTCTCTCGTCCAGGTTTATCGCCTATTTGGGTTCCATCCGCAAGGAGATCCGGTCGGGGTGTCGCTCACGGCCCCAAACGATGTGAGCAGGGTTCCCAAGCCCACCATCTGGGTGCCACTTGGTACACCGTGCCACTATGCCTAGTCTGTCCCAAGCCGACCTGTACCGGGTGCCACTTGGTAGACTACTAACACTACCTACAAACACCAGAAACTAGTTGCAACTCCTGGACAGAGATCATGTTGATTAATAAGTCGAGAGGGGTCGAGTTACCGGAACCCAATGTGTGGTAGTAACTGTTCATGGATCACAAACACAGAACTCAGTTCTTGAGGACGGCTGCAATGAGACAACCCACCATGTACTCCTACATGGCCTCTCACCGCTACCTTTACCAAATCGTGTTCACACACTTAGCTCTCAACGGTAGGACATGTTCACACACCTCCGATTCATTCCCGATGAATCAGACCTGACTCAACTCTAAGCAGTAGCAGGCATGACAAACAAACATGGATGAGTAGGCACATCAGGGCTCAAACAACTCCTACTCATGCTAGTGGGTTTCATCTATTTATTGTGGCAATGACAGGTCATGCAAAGGATAAAGGGGTTCAGCTACCGCAGCAATAACAAATATCTCATTCTTGTCCTAATGCAGTAAAAGAGAGCAGGAGCGAGAGAGTGGGATTTTATCGGAATGAACAAGGGGGTTTTGCTTGCCTGGCACTTCTAAAGATAATATAGTTCTTCATTGGTGTCATCGAACTCATCGTCGGGATACGCCTACCAAGAGGGAACAAGCACCGACAAACAAGGAAGAAACACAATCAATGCAATGCAGCAATATGATGCATGATCATGACATTGCAATTTGCTGTGATTTGGGCTAATGCAACAGCAAGTCATTTTGATTGAAGTGGAATTCAAAACTATATCAAATCCCAACTCCATAACTATTATCAAAATTGCCCTATTCATGTTTCATCCTAAACAGTGAGGTTAACTTGTTCAAACATGCATGAAAATGGTACAGATGGATAGATTGGATTTTTTTGATAATTTTTCATATATAAATTATTTCAATCTGAGCTACGGTTGAATTACTATGAATTTTAGAGGTTTAGGATATTTTCTGGAATTTCCTATATAAAAATAATTCCAGAAAATAAGTTACTGCGTCAGCATGACATAGGTGTGACGTCAGCAGGTCAACTGGGTCGGCCAGGTCAAACCTGACCTGTGGGACCCATACGTCAGTGTCTCAAGCTGGTTTGGGTGTATGACAGGTGGGACCGGTCAATGTTGACTTGACTAAGTCAAAATCTGACACGTGGGGTCCACAGATTAGCACTAATCTAAACAGAAAAATTAAACTAACCTAATTAGGCTCGGGGCCCACATGGCAGTGGCTCAAGGGGGTGTTTAGAGTGGTCATTAGCGGCTAATGAAATTTCCACGTCAGCGTCACCGGAGTTACGCCGGCGGCGACCAGAACGCGGCGGAGGCACTCTGGAGGGGCTCGGCTTTCGCCTACGGTGCACCATTCGGTGCGCCCTTTGGCCCTGCGGAGAGCTAGCGTGATGGCGCGTCGGATGGTGGTGGTCTCCGGGCCTGGAGTGGCTGGAGTCGACGGCGGCGAGCTTGGTTGCGGCCGCCGGAGTTCGGCTTCGCACGGTGAGGCGCTGCGCTTGGCTGATGAGCGAACAGAGGTGCTAGGCAGCACCTAAAGGGCAACAGGAGCACGTCGGAGCTACTACGCGAGGCGGAGGTGCTCGGGGGCACGGAGCTCGCCGGCCATGGCGGACGGCGGCTTCGGGCGCTCGCGGGGCAGCGGCTACGGGGCACACGCGAGAGAGAGAGGTGAGGGGAAAGGGAGAGGGGCTCACGGCGGACTCGCAGAGCAGCTCAATGGGCTCGGGGAAGCTTCTGCGACGGAGAATTGATGGCGGCGATCTCCGGTGGCCGACGAGGGGAACGGCTATGCTTGCGACGTCCAGGGGCTTCCGGCGTCGGGCGGCTCGGTGAGGAGGAAGAGAGGGACGAGGCAGAGCTCGTGGGCGTGTCGGAGAGGCTCGGGGATGGCCGCGGCTACGGCTATGGCGAACGGCGGCGGCGGCTCCGTTCTGTGGCTGCGCGCAGGAGAGGCAGAGGAGGGGGAGAGAGTGCAGCGAGTGAGGGAGAGGCGAGAGGGGCTTCGAGGCGTCTCCAGACGCGGGATTGGGTTGACGGAGAGCGCGACACGGCGAAGCAGGAGGTGGTGCGGTCGGGCGCGCGCGCGTCGACACGCCGACGTCCTTCTGGTGCAAGGAGGAGGGTGACAGGCACGGGCCAGGTGGGCCCGCCCAATCCAGGTAAGTGGCCTGGGGCCTCTTCTCTCTCTCTCTCTTTTAATTGTTTTTGTTTTCTAATTTTCTGTAAACTTTGTGGCTTTACTAAAAGTACTAAAACAGATCCAAAAATCATAAAACTGCTCAATGCCACTGTTTGGAATATAACAAACAGCAACCATTTTAGTTTATGATTATTTGAGCATTTAAACTATTTATTAGCATTAAATGCCCAAATGCAAATACTTTATGAATTAATCCAGTGACCAAATATGTCATGAAAAATGTGCAGCACCTCTGGTTATGGTTTATAGCATTTTTCCAGAAATGATGAACATTTTCTAAAGCCATTTGGATTTACTGAAAAATATTTCTAGTTGAACCTATTTGAATTCCTTTAATGCTAGGGTTTAGGCAATCCCCATCTCAAAATTCTTTTGAAATCAAACATGATGCATGGATGCAGATGCCACTAATTACAACCAATTCTGGGGCTGTGACATAAATGGGGTGGAAAAATGCCTAGTTTAACATGGTGCACTTTATTTTCCTGTTTAACAACTCTAAAATTATGTAATAGGCAGAACAGTACCGAATCCATAATTTGCATATGGGGATTTTCCGGAATTGTTGTTTGTTGTTCCGGCCCCATTTAAACTTGCTTAGATAGGTAGTTTTCTTATGTTTCACCCCCTTGCCATGCTAATAACATTTAATATTGTTGGGTACATAACCGAGATCAAACTAAATAATTGCATGTGGTGTTTTGTCAATATGCAACTCGTTGCATATTGAGCTCCATTTAATTTGTAGAATTGTGTGTTGCAGTTTGCCATGCCATGCCTCTTTAAACCGGACATGCATCATACTTGATTGTGCATCATGCCATGATTATGCTTGTGTGTTTACCATGTTGTTTGTTTCTTTTCAGTGTTGCTTCTTAGTTCCGGTAATGTTGCGATCGTGAGGATTCGTTCGTCTACACTTGGTTCGGTTTCATCCGTTCGTCTTCTTCATGGACTCGTTCTTCTTCCTTGCGGGATTTCAGGCAAGATGACCGCTACCCTGGATCTCACTACTATCATTGCTATGCTAGTTGCTTCGTTCTATCGCTATGCTGCGCTACCTATCACCTGTTTATCAAGCCATCCCAAATTGCCATGAACCTCTAACCTTTGACACCCTTCCTAGCAAACCATTGATTGGCTATGTTACCGCTTTGCTCAGCCCCTCTTATAGCGTTGTTAGTTGCAGGTGAAGTTGACGATTGCTCCATGGTGGACAGGATTTTATTGGGATATCACAATATCTCTTATATTATTAATGCATCTATATACTTGGTAAAGGGTGGAAGGCTCAGCCTTATGCCTGGTGTTTTGTTCCACTCTTGTTGCCCTAGTTTCTGTCATACCAATGTTATGTTCCCGGATTTTGCGTTCCTTACGCGGTCGGGTGATTTATGGGATCCCCTTGACAGTTCGCTTTGAATTAAACTCCTCCAGCAAGGCCCAACCTTGGTTTTACCATTTGCCTCACCACCACCTATATTTCCCTTGGGAGTAATTAACCCAAGGGTCATCTTTATTACAGCCCCCCCCCGGGCCAGTGCTTGTCTAAGTGTTGGTCCGAACCAGAGCCACTTGCAGCACCACCTCGGGGAAACTCGAGGTATGGTTTTAGTTGTACGTAGTGTTCATCCGGTGTTGCCCTGAGAACGAGATATGTGCATCTCCTATCGGGATTGTCAGCGCATCGGGCGGTCTTGCTGGTCCTTTTTACCATTGTCGAAATGTCTTGTAAACCGGGATTCCGAGTCTGATCGGGTCTTCATGGGAGAAGGTATATCCTTCGTTGATCGCGAGAGCTTATCATGGTCTAAGTTGGGACACCCCTGTAGGGTATAATCTTTCGAAAGCCGTGCCTGCGGTTATAGGCAGATGGGAATTTGTTAATGTCCGGTTGTAGATAACTTGACACCAGATCTGAATTAAAATGCATCAACCGCGTGTGTAGCCGTGATGGTCTCTTTTCGGCGGAGTCCGGGAAGTGAACACGGTTTTGGGTTATGTTTGACGTAAGTAGGAGTTCAGGATCACTTCTTGATCATTGCTAGCTTCACGACCGTTCCGCTTGCTCTCTTCTCGCTCTTATTTGCGTATGTTAGCCACCATATATGCTTAGTCGCTGCTGCAACCTCACCACTTTACCCCTTCCTTTCCCTTTAAGCTTTGCTAGTCTTGATACCCATGGTAATGGGATTGCTGAGTCCTCGTGGCTCACAGATTACTACAACAACAGTTGCAGGTACAGGTTATGCGATGATCATGACGCGAGAGCGATGCTTGCTTGCGTTGAGTTCTTCTTCTGCTTCTTCTTTGATTAGGGATAGGTTCCAGGTCGGCAGCCTGGGCTAGCAGGGTGGATGTCGTATGAGTTTCTGTTTGTGTTTCATCCGTAGTCGCATGTTGCTCTTTTATGTTTTGTGATGTTGTATTCTTGTGGCATTGTATGCCTTATGTATGTATCCCCATCTATTATGTAATGTTGATGTAATGATATCCACCTTGCAAAAGCGTTTCAATATGCGGGTCTATCCTTGGTGGGACCTTTGAGTTCCTTTTGGATAGGGTCACATATTGGGCGTGACAATTGAGCTCCTGTCATTCGACATAACATACAAACCACGACAAGGCATTAAATCCCAAGTATTGGCCGACTTCTTCGCCGAATGGATAGAGGCCGAACTCCCTAAAGAGTACGGCACATATTGCAATTAGGTCATGTACTTTGATGGCTCTAAAATGCTAGCCGATTTAGGAGTAGGCATTGTTTTAACGTCCCCCACTGGAGACACAGTCCACTCGTACTTCAAATATTATACACAGACTCCAACAATGCAGCCGAATACGAGGCCTTATTGCACGGTCTTCGGGTGGCTACCTCCATGGGCATACAACACTTGGAGGTGCGCGGGGATTCAAATCTCGCAATATCCCAAATAAATGGAGACTTCGACGCCAAAGATCCGAAGATGGCGGCCTATCGTAATGCCGTACTCAAAATATCAGCTAAGTTCGAGGGACTCGAGTTTCATCATGTGGCTCGGGAAAGTAATCAAGCGGCGGATGTCCTTGCTCGCATGGGCGCCAAGCGTGACCCCGTCCCGCCTAACATCTTTCTGGAAAGGCTCTTCAAGACATCCGTGGTATGGCAGGGTGAGAGCAGCAACACCAGTCTGGACCCGATTACACCCCCAGATTCCGAACACAATACCGATATCATCGGGGGCTCAGCCACCGAGATAACATGATCGGCCCATCTAATAATGGCAGTAATTGCCCCATGGACCGAACCCTTCTTGGCCTACCTTAATAGGCGAGAGCTCCCTAAGGACCAGAATGAGGCTCGCTGCATTGTTCGACGCTCGAAAGCCTACAAGGTCCATGACGGAGAGCACTACAAGAAAAGTGCTACCGGGGTCCTTCAAAGGTGTATCTCCGAAGAAGAGGGACGACAGCTCCTAGCCGAAATCCAGGTTGGTCTCGATGGTCACCACGCCGCGGCTCGGGCCCTTGTAAGTAAGGCCTTCCGTACAGGCTTCTTTTGGCTGATGGCCCGAGCAGATGCACAGGACCTGGTCCAATGTTGTGTCAGATGCCAGCTCTTCGCCAATCAAAGCCATATGCCACCTACTGTTCTACAAACAATCCCCATTACTTAGCCTTTTGTGGTCTGGGGGCTTGATATGGTCGGACCCCTTAAAGGAGGAAGCCATAAGAAAAAATATCTGCTAGTCATGGTAGATAAATTCACCAAATGGATAGAGGCCAAACCAGTGAAAACGGCTGAAGCCGGACCGGTGATAGACTTTATAACCAGTGTCGTGCACCATTATGGTGTCCCACACAGCATCATCACCGCTAACGGCTCCAATTTCACAGCCGATGAAGTGAAAACCTGGTGTGCTAAATTGGGCATTAAGCTCGATTACGCCTCAGTCTATCATCCACAAACAAACGGTGAAGTCAAACGAGCTAATGGTCTTATTATGAGTGGCATTAAACCTAGACTAGTGTTGTCTTTAAAAGAATCAGACAAGCACTGGGTTGAGGAGCTTGACTCTGTACTCTGGGGGTTGCGGACCACGCCTAATCGCACTAACGGATACACACCATTCTTTATGGTGTATGGGGCAGAGGCCGTTTTGCCCTGCGACATCATTCATGACTCACCTTGAGTGCGCATGTATGAAGGGAGAGAAGCCGAGTTGGATCGGCAGGACAGTCTAGATGCCTTGGAGGAGGAGCGCGACGTTGCAAAAGCCTGTTCTGCATTCTATCAACAACAGGCTCGCAGATATCAAAGTAGAGAGGTGCGGGCCAAGACTTATAATGTTGGTGAACTCGTTCTACGCATGACAGAAAAGAAAAAGGACAAACTCAAGCCCAAGTGGGAGGGTCCCTTCATCATAGATGAAGTTCTCACTAGAGGAGCGTACCGACTGTGTGATGCATCGGACAATCACTTAGAGGCGAACCCGTGGAACGCCGCCAGACTCCGAAGATTCTACGCCTAGAGTCGGACTCTTTGTTCGTTTTCTTCTCCCTTTATCTCCAATTTTTCCTCTCTTTAACTTTTGTAGGCTCTTGTGCGGCTAAACCGCGCACCTTGGCATACACATCCTTAAATGTATACGCCCATAATGCCTGGGGCTTCTTTTCAGAAACTTATTATTATTATTTTCCGAGCATCAAGCTCCACACATATGTGTCCTTTCCTCATATGTTTTCTTCGCCATTATATGCACCATTATGACTTAAGTTTTGGCCAAGCTGGGTTGCCTGGCTCATGTGCTTATGCCCTACATTCCCGTTTGTTCGGCTAGGGCATAAAGTGACCACCTCTGCGATTGTCACAGCCGGGTCATCCGGAGTTGTACCTCAGACTGGGTGAAGCCGAAAGCTAGCATTCTTAAGAGAATATTCGGTTGGTGAACGAAAGACGTTATACCCTAATTACACTATGAACCCCAGATGTTACATATACTGCGATTTTTCAATCACAGTTTGGACATGCATACTAATGCATGCTCACCCAGGGAAAGGAACCCTTAACAGAACTATCTCCCTAGAAGATATTTTTTACAATCAACATGTAATATAACATAGCTAGCTGGATACAACTTGTTTGTTCAAGCAACTATGACCCCTACGCCTGGTTTCCACGCATACCCCGATCTGTATTGCCACCCCGGTATTCAGAAACACTCCGCACCTTCGGGTCCAGAGGTCGAAGAGAAAAGGTCTGCCATGACAATTGTTTTACAATCCGGCAAGGGACAAATTTGTTATTGAAGTACATAGTCACTTAGACATAAAAACTTCTTCCTCTATGCCGTCTAACAGGTTGTCTAACTTACAATCCTGTTGAGAAAATTTGGTGGCTATCTTTACTTGGTCATATACCAGACTAACTGGAATTTCTTTTCCATCTGGCCCCCGAGGTCCGACCCAGGCCATATGATTCGGATCAAGCTTGGTGTACCATGTTTTTACCATGGCCCATGCCTCTCGCACACCTTCTCGGCATGCCGATATCTTCAATAATTAGAAGCGCCGCCGAGCTCCTTGGAATAGCTTCACAAGCTCCTCCATACTTCCTGGAGGAGAGGCGGATGGCCATAAAGCCTTGGCAACGCTCCACATTGCTTGTCGAGCTCGCTCGTGCAGTTGGAACAGCTCTTGCAGTAGGTCGCCTTGAGAGCCGGACATTTCCTCTTCGGGATGGCCAGTCAGCATACCTACAGACATAAATTTGTTAGATCATTTCTTCGCTGAATTACATGAAGGTAAGTTCATAAGCATACTGAATATGCCGCCTCATAGCCTCCTATTCTCCTTGACTGCGTCAGCTAGCTGGGCCCGCACATGTTTTAGTTCTTCGCCCAGCAAGGTATTGGAATCCTGCAGCTTGTTCTTTTCATCCCTGACCCGTGTCAGCACACGTTCGCCTGCGGCCAGATGCCTTTTGGCCTCTTGTTCACCCGCCTGCGTGACTTTCAGTTCCTATTTCAGTTGATCTACTGACCCTGTCATCGGAAACACAACCGTATTAACATTACTGATACACGATTATACTTTTTTCGGATGGAGGGGAACAGTACCAGGCGGTGCCTCCTCGGACTTCTTCAGTTTGGCGGTAGCAATAGCTAGCTAAGTCCGGCACTTTTCCAGCTGATGAGACAGCATGTTGTTCTTCTCTATGAGTACCTGATTATACAATGATCCTTAAATCAGTTGTTTCAACTATTTCAAGTCTTGGGGGCTACCGGTACATGATTACCGGATCTGTACAATGCACGCTTATCTTTCAAGTACTGGCTAGTGGATCTGGTAAGCCCATCCCGCGCTGCTCGGATGTACGCATCAGCCGAGCCGAAGGCGTCGAACACCTCTTTAGCAAATCCGGGGTCGCGGAGCACGGCCCTCCAGCGCATATGGTTCATGGCGCTCTCCACTTCAGAGTTTGTAATGGATACATTATCCGAACCCTCTGAAGGAGGACAATACGGCGTCGCTCCCGTTCAACCCCCGCCCTAGAGGCAAGGTCTGGAACCTGACTGGTGGAGGCGTGACCGGCAGGACCTCCGGACATAGTCCGGCGCACGCACTTCCTGATAAGACACAGCGGACAATGTCATAGTCTAATGTGAATGCCAAGGGGAATATTTAAAAAGCCATACCTCTTTGATGAAGGCTCAGCCGTGTTTTCATTTGCCTTCCCCTTCGACGGCTTGCCCGCCGCAGGCGCCGCTCTCTTGTGAGTCGCCTCTGGTGCAGCATGGCGCGTCGAGCGCCTCCCCTTTGGAGCATGAGACAGTGTGGTGGGTGAGGCAGAATGAGGAAGCTCTTTTGCAGAAGATGTCTCCTAATTACTTACATGTGAGGCAGGAAGGAGGCCGGGATAGTCAGCCATGATGGCCACTTTTATGCCATCGTAGCTTGCCTGGTAGAATACACCCTCCTCAAGCTTTACAAATATGTCTGGATCCTCTTCGAATCCAGGGTCAAGATCCCGGTTATGGTCCTCCGGCTACGGAGCGGGGCTATAGATCCCCGCAGTGACCTTTCGCCAGTCCTGTTACAAAGGGATGGGTTAGTGTCAGTTAAAAGTGACTTAGGGAGAGGATTGAATAAAGTAGGGGGATTAAAACTCACCCAGCTAGGAGGATCGTACATGGAAAATCTTGTCACTTAAGATGAGTGAACTCCTCTTTCTCCCCTTTATATAGATCAGCCAATATTGCGGCCAGGGCAGTGAGGGAATCCGGACCCTTTCATCCGCAGCGTGAGGCGTCATCTTCCCCATTGTACTGCCACATAGGGAGCCCCCTAGATTGGAGCGGTTGAACCCCTCACGCTATGGAAGTGGCCATTACCTCGATTATTGATAGTCCGGACTGGGAAACTGTCCTTATCTTGCCCATTAATTGACGGACTTCCGCGCTATCTTCCTCCTCGAGACTCCGAGGGCGCCAGCTATGGCATTTCTTCAACGGAGCACTTGAAAATTCGGGAAGACCCATTCGGACAGGGTCAAGGAGAGCGACATCCTCAATATAGAACCATTCTGAGGGCCACTCTTCAGATGCCTTCTTCGGCATACCGGACAGGTATCCGGTCCTGGCTATGCACCATACCTCGGCGCCCACTGAGGGAGTCCGAGATTAGGGGGTGTCCGGATAGCCAAACTATCACCTTTGGCCGGACTCCTGGACTATGAAGGTACAAGATTGAAGACTTCGTCCCGTGTCCGGATGGGACTTTCCTTGGCGTGGAAGGAAAGCTTGGTGATACGGATATGTAGATCTCCTACCATTGTAACCGACTCTATGTAACCCTAACCCTCTTTGGTGCCTATATAAACCGGAGGGTTTTAGTCCGTAGGACGAACAACAATCATACCATAGGCTAGCTTCTAGGGTTTAGCCTCTCTGATCTCGTGGTAGATCTACTCTTGTACTACCATATCATCAATATTAATCAAGCAGGAGTAGGGTTTTACCTCCATCGAGAGGGCCCGAACCTGGGTAAAAACATCGTGTCCCTTGTCTCCTATTACCATCCGCCTAGACGCACAGTTCGGGACCCCCTACCTGAGATCCGCCGGTTTTGACACCGACATTGGTGCTTTCATTGAGAGTTCCTCTGTGTCGTCGCCATCAGGAAGGATGCCTCGTCTCGTCTTTAAAGATGGCACTATTGCTAAAGGAGCTTTGTCTATTGGACAAACTCTCCGGCTAGGCGGTTTCCTTATGACCGCCTGTCCGGCCACCGCGCCGACGATGACTTCTCGGGTCATCGAAAGCAATCTTCACGTTAGCTTGGAACTCGACGAGCAGTTAGATCCGATGGAGCTCTCTTCCGTAAACGAGCTCTTGGATCGCATCGCCGCCCTGGGAGTCGCTACAGACTACGATCAGATTGGGCTCAAAACCGATCTAAGAGAGATCAATTCTCCCTAGGTTACCCACCATGTTGCCGTGGTTGAGGAGCAATACGGCGACCCTTCCTCTATTTTAAGGACTAGTGAGGGAGTCCCGGATTAGGGGGTGTCCGGATAGCTGAACTATCATTGTTGGCCGGACTCCTGGACTATGAAGATACAAGATTGAAGACTTTGTCCCGTGTCCGGATGGGACTTTCCTTGGCGTGGAAGGCAAGCTTGGCGATAAGGATATGTAGATCTCCTACCATTGTAACCGACTCTGTGTAACCCTAACCCTCTCCGGTGTCTATATAAACCGGAGGGTTTTAGTCCATAGGACGAACAACAATCATACCATAGGCTAGCTTCTAGGGTTTAGCCTCTTTGATCTCGTGGTAGATCTACTCTTGTACTACCCATATCATCAATATTAATCAAGCAGGAGTAGGGTTTTACCTCCATCGAGAGGGCCCGAACCTGGGTGAAAACATCGTGTCCCTTGTCTCTTTTACCATCCGCCTAGATGCACAGTTCGGGACCCCCTACCCGAGATCCGCCAGTTTTGACACCGACATTGGTGCTTTCATTGAGAGTTCCTCTGTGTCGTTGCCATCAGGAAGGATGCCTCGTCCCGTCTTTAAAGACGGCACTATTGCTAAAGGAGCTTTGGCTATCGAACAAACTCTCCGGCTAGGCGGTTTCCTTATGACCGCCCGTCCGGCCACCGCACCGACGATGACTTCTCGGGTCATCGAAAGCAATCTTCACGTTAGCTCGGAACTTGCCGAGCAATTAGATCCGACGGAGCTCTCTTCCGTAAACGAGCTCTTGGACCGCATCGCCGCCCTGGGAGTCATTACAGACTACGATCAGATTGGGCTCAAAACCGATCTAAGAGAGATCAATTCTCCCCAGGTTACCCACCATGTTGCCATGGTTGAGGAGCAATACGGCGACCCTTCCTCTATTTTAAGGACTAGTGAGGGAGTCCCGGATTAGGGGTGTCCGGATAGCTAAACTATCATCGTTGGCCGGACTCCTGGACTGTGAAGATACAAGATTGAAGACTTCGTCCCGTGTCCGGATGGGACTTTCCTTGGCGTGGAAGGCAAGCTTGGCGATACGGATATGTAGATCTCCTACCATTGTAACCGACTCTGTGTAACCCTAACCCTCTCCGGTGTCTATATAAACCTGGGGGGTTTAGTCCGTAGGACGAACAACAATCATACCATAGGCTAGCTTCTAGGGTTTAGCCTCTTTGATCTCGTGGTAGATCTACTCTTGTACTACCCATATCATCAATATTAATCAAGTAGGAGTAGGGTTTTACCTCCATCGAGAGGGCCCGAACATGGGTAAAAACATCGTGTCCCTTGTCTCCTGTTACCATCTGCCTAGACGCACAGTTCGGGACCCCCTACCCAAGATCCGCCGGTTTTGACACCGACATTGGTGCTTTCATTGAGAGTTCCTCTGTGTTGTCACCTTTAGGCCCGATGGCTCCTTCGATCATCAACAACGACGCGGTCTAGGGTGAGACTTTTCTCCCCGGATAGATCTTCGTATTCGGCGGCTTTACACTGCGGGCCAATTCACTTGGCCATCTGGAGCAGATCGAAAGCTACGCCCCTGGCCATTAGGTCAGATTTGGGAGTTTGAGCTACACGGCTGACATCCGTGGAGACTTGATCTTCGACGGATTCGGGCCACAGCCAAGCGCGTTGCACTGTCTCAATGGGTATGATCTAGCTCTGCCGCCGAACAGTGCCCTGGAGGCCGCACCAGCGTTCGCTCCGACCCTTAGCTCGGAGCCGACTTCGCCGATCGAGGACGAGTGTCTGGACACCGCCTCGGGGGCTATGATCTCTACGGCGATTGAGCCGAACACCATCCCTGTCCTTTGCAAAGCCCGTGACTCCGAGGTGCCGGACTCCTCTCCGGACTCCGAACCTCCCGCGCCCCTGCCAATCAAATCCGATTGGGCGCTGGTTATGGAGTTCAATGCCGTGGACATCTTTCAGCACTCACCCCTTGGCGACATCCTGAATTCACTAAAGTCTCTCTCTTTATCAGGAGAGCCCTGGCCGGACTATGGTCAGGAAGGTTGGGATGCGGATGACGAAGAAATTCAACACCCACCCACCACCCACTTCATAGCCACTGTCGAAAGTTTAAACGACGTGCTCAATTTCGACTCCGAAGACATCGACGTTATGGACGATGATGTAGGAGACAACCACGAACCAGCACCTACAAGGTACTGGACAGCCACCCCATCTCACGATGTATACATGGTGGATACACCTAAAGGAAGTGACGACGAGGAACAACGGGACGCTACGAAGGATAAATCCCTCGAAAAGCAGTCAAGACGGCGACGAAAGCGCCGCACAAAGTCCCGCCTCTGCAGGGCCGTATTATGTTCTGAGATTGATGTTTATACCGTCAGCCCACACAATAATGGCATTCATTGCCCCGTGGACAGAACCATTCCTAGCCTACCTAAATAGGTAGGAACTTCCCGAGGACCAAAACGAGGCCCGCTGCATAGTGCAGCGATCTAAAGCCTATAAGGTCCATGAGGGAGAGCTTTATAAGAAAAGCACAACCAGAGTCCTTCAAAGGTGTATCTCCGAAGAGGAAGGGCGGAATCTTCTGGCTAAAATTCATGCCGGACTCGGCGGGCACCACGCCGCAGCCCGGGCCCTTGTAGGCAAGGCATTCCGTACATGATTTTACTGGCCGACGGCCCGGGCAGATGCTCAGGACTTGGTCCAACGATGCGTCGGATGCCAGCTCTTTGCTAATCAAAGCCACATGCCACCTACCGCCCTCAAAACTATACCCATCACCTGGCCGTTCGCGGTCTGGGGGCTTGATATGGTTGGACCCCTTAAAGGAGGAACCCACAAGCAAAAATACCTATTGGTCATGGTGGATAAATTCACCAAATGTATAGAGGCAAAGCCTGTTAAGACAGTCGAATCCGTACCGGTGATAGACTTCATATCAGGGGTAGTACACCGTTACAGCGTCCCCCATAGCATCATCACTGATAATGGCACGAACTTCACAGCCGACGAGGTTAAACTCTGGTGCAAAAACATGGGCATCAAGCTCGACTATGCTTCAGTCTATCACCCTCAAACTAATGGTCAAGTCGAGCGAACAAATGGTCTAATCATGAGCGGCATTAAACCCAGACTAGTGTGGTCCCTCAAGGAATCTAATACGCACTGGGTAGAGGAGCTCGACTCCGTACTCTGGGGGCTGCGGACCACGCCGAATTGCACTACCGGATTCACACCATTTTTTATGGTGTACGGCGCAGAGGCAATTTTTCCTTGCGACATAATTCATGACTCACCTCGCATGCGCATGTACGAAGAAAGAGAAGCCGAGCTCGATCGGCAGGACAATTTGGACACCTTGGAGGAGGAGCGTGACGTGGCAAAAGCCCGTTCCGCATTCTATCAACAGCAGGCTTGAAGATACCAAAGCACAGAAATATGGGCTAAAGCTTACAATGTTGGCGAATTAGTTCTACGCCTGCCGGACAAGAAAAAGGACAAACTCAAGCCCAAATGGGAGGGTCCCTTCATCATCGACCAAGTCCTGACCGGCGGAGTGTACCGTCTGCGGAACGCATCGGATAACCGAATTGAGCCGAACCCATGGAACGCAACCCGTCTCCGAAGATTCTACGCCTAGCGCCGGACTCTGAGTTCGTCTCCTTCCTCCGTCTATATTTTGTACTTTAACTGTCTTTTATTTCTCTCCTTCTCCCTCCTTTTTTCTGAAGCCGTTGGAGGCTCGTTTGTGCACTGTTCGCACACACTTGACGCGTTATCTGTGCTCAGTATACCTGGGGGCTTCTTTAACAGAAGCTTATTTATACGGGCTTTATGCCCAACACATGTGTCACACTTCCGCATGTACCTTTTATTCACCATTATATGCATCGATATGACTTAAGTTTTGGCCAAGCTGGGTTGCCTGGCTCCTGTGCTTACCCCTACGTTCCCGATTGTTCGGCTAGGTGGTAAAGGGGGCACCTCTGCGATTGTTACTGCCGGGTCAGTCGGACGTGTACCTCAGACTGGGTGAAGCCGAAAGCTAGCGTTCTTAAGGGAATATTCGGTCGGTGAACTAAAAGACGATTTCTTACTTATTCATTTATCTCCCCCAGATGTTTTTCTGCTTTTTTCGCAGTCCGAACATGCACTTTAGGGCATGCCTCCCAGGGAAAGGAACCCCTAATGGAACTATTCTCCCTGGAAGATGTTTCTTACTAACCATGTAATATAACATAACTAGTTGGGCACTTGTCTGATAAAGCACTCATGACCCCTACGCCTGGTCTCCATGCATGCCCCGGTTCTTACATAATCGTGAGGGTATTTGGACACACTCCGGACTGTCGGGTCCCAAGGTTGAAGCGAAAAGGTCCGCTACGACAAACGATCTACAATCCGGCTAGAAGGCATTTTACATGTCATTTTAAATTACATAGTCAAATTGACTGATCATATTCCTCTTCAATACCATCTAATAAGCTGTCTAGTTTACAGTCCCGCTGGGAATACTTTGCGGCCAACTCTACTTGGCCGTACATTAAGCTCACAGGGATCTCCTTCCCATCGGGCCCCACAGGTCCGACCTCGGCCATGTGGTTTGGGTCAGCCTTCGTGTACCGAGTCTTCACCATGGCCCAGGCCTCCCTGGCGCCTTGACGGCAGGCCGATATCTTCCATAACCGGAAGCACCGCCGTGCTCCTTGAAGCCTCTCTGCAAGCTCTACAAGGCCTTCGGGTAGGGAGATGGATGGCCACAAGGGCTGGGCGACGCCTCTCATCGCCTGTCGAACTCATTCGTGCAGTTGCAGAAGCTCGGGAAGTAGGTCACCCGTTGAACCGGGCATTTCCTCTGCAGGACAACCTGTGAGCATACCTACAGACATATTTCTGTTAGTCGACTTCCTCGCCGAACTCTTCTTTTCAAAAGTTTGCTCAAGCACTTACTATAAATGCCGCAATGAAGCCGCCGATTCTCCCTAACGGAGTCAGACAGCTGGGCTCGAACATCCTTTAGTTCCTCACCCAGCTGGGTGTTGGCATCTTGGAGATTATTTTGCTCTTGCCTCACCCTTATAAGCACATTCTCGCCGGCCTTTAACCGGCGCGGGAGCTATTGCTTGTCTGGATCTAGTCCGGCGCCATCTGCAATATTATTGTCAGACTTATACACACGCCGCACTTCACAAACTACTTATCTTTCGAAGTATATATTACCGGAGGCGGTCTCTGTGGCTCCCCTTGTGGCGGCTAGTGCGGCCTCAAGCTGGGCCTTGCACTCTTCAAGCTCCTGAGACAGTCAGGTATTCTTTTCCGTAAGGTCCTGCATAACAAATGATCCTTAAATCAGTTCTCCTAGCTATTTTAAGTCTCGGGGGCTACTGGCATATATAACTGTCAAATCTCCTTACCCGTATGTCCTTTACATACTGCTCCGTGGCTCTGGCTAGACCATCTTGAGCAGCACGGAGGTGCGCGTCTCCCGAATTGAAGGCGTTCAATGCCTCTTGGGAGAAACATGCATCACGAAGAACTGTCCGGCGACGCCTGTGATTCATGGCACTCTCCACCTCAGAGTTGGTGGCGGACAATCTGTCGGCATCCTCTGTCAGAGGAGCATCCGACGCACGCCTCGTGTTCACCTCCGCTTCCGGACCCGACATTGGAGCCTGGCTGGCGGAGGCTCGATTGGCCATCTCTCCGGACACAGTCCGGCGAGCGCTCTTTTTCCTAAAAGGAGCACCAGCATTAAAATACCTTCCCGGAATCAATCCCGGGAATATGGTGACACACCTTACCATTGCAGCGGCGTTTCAATGCAGACCGCACTTCTTTTTAGCCTGCGTGGCCGTGCTACCCCTTGTTGGCTAGCCGCCGCGAGCTCGGCCTCCCACCTTGAAGGCACCCCCTGCGAAACACCATCAATATACGGTGATCAAAAATAAGCATGGATGGGTCATTATCAAAGTACTGGGGCTTCGGTCTCAGTTACCTGTGAGGCTGGAAGTATTCCGGGGTAATCGGTCGTAATGGCAACCAAGGCATTATTGATGCTTAGTTGGTGAAATACCCCATCAATCAGCTCCACCAATATGTCCAGATCCTCTTGGGAGGCCGGATCGAGGAACCGTTCCGGATCCTCGGGTTGCGGAGGCGGGCTGTTTATATCTTTTACGGCCTGGCGCAGTTCCTGCGTCGAAATCACAAAATGAGATATCTAACCATGGGAGTATGGATCGAATGTGCAAAAAAGGAAATGTCCGCTTACCCAGCTTCGAGGATTGTTCATAGAAAATCTGTTCAATGGACTGACACAGAGAAAATCCTCCTCTTCCCCCTTGTACAGCGCGGACAAGATCTTCACCAAATCGGCGACTGATCCCGGCCCCGTACGGCCGTGACGGGTGGCATCGTCCTCCCCGTTGAAATCCCACATGGGGTGGCCCCTATACTGGAGCGGCTGCACCCCCCGCATAATGCAGGTGGCCATGACACCGATCATGGTCAGTCCGTAATGAGCTAGCAACCTTATTCGGCTCATCAGGTAAAGGACGTCCCTGTCATTTTCCCTCTGGGGGCCCCATGGACACCAACTTAGGCGTTTCTTCAAGGGAGCAATACTGAACTCCGGGAGGCCGATCCGAACGGGATCCGGTAGCAGGGCATCTTCTATATAAAACCATTCCGAAGGCCAGTCTTCGGACGCATTCTTCGGGGTTCCGGATAGATATCTGGTCCCGGCGATGCGCCATAGCTCGGCTCCGCCCACTTAATATATTGACCCCTCATGAGAACGGGGTACGAGGCAGAATAATCTCTTCCACAGCGCAAAATGAGCCTCGACACCCAAGAACAGTTCGCAAAGGGCCACAAAGCCCGCGATGTGTAGAATGGAGGCAGGCGTAAGGTGGTGCAGCTGGAGGCCATAGAACTCTAGGAGCCCACAGAGAAACGGATGTATTGGAAATCCGAGTCCTCTTATCAGATAAGAGACAAAGCATACCCGCTCTCCCTTGGAAGGATCGGGGACGCTCTCCGCTTGCTTTCCGCCCTTATAGGTGGCGAGTCCGGCTCGAACCGGAACCATGAAGGCTGGGGGAAGAAATTCCTTGGTTTGGAGTGTCACTAGCTTGCTATGCGGGACTGAGCATCTCTCCCAATCCCCAGGCTGGGGGCTGGGAGCGCGAGAGGAGGAGCCGCGTCGACCGTCCATGATGGAATGTATTTTTTGTCAGAGGCGCTCCGATGAAAGCTTGCGGAGGGGGGATGGTGTGATTCGGATCTAGATCCTCGTCTCTTTTTATAGGCGGCTCATTTGCGCAGCTAGGGGGGAAAGTGTAAAAATACCCTGGCTTTTCGCATTCGTTCAACATGTGGAAGATGGCCATTATTGGGCGTGGAAGCCAAGAAGCGCAGCATTTATCAGAAGCCGGACACTATTCGACAAGTATATGGAATTTGGAGAAGAACCCGCCTCGCAATGCCGAAGACAATCTACGCGCCGGACTCGTCGTCATTGAAGCCTGGTTCGGGGGCTACTGAGGGAGTCCCGGATTAGGGGGTGTCCGGATAGCCGAACTATCATCGTTGGCCGGACTCCTGGACTATGAAGATACAAGATTGAAGACTTCGTCCCGTGTCCGGATGGGACTTTCCTTGGCGTGGAAGGCAAGCTTGGCGATACGGATATGTAGATCTCCTACCGTTGTAACCGACTCTGTGTAACCCTAACCCTCTCCGGTGTCTATATAAACCGGAGGGTTTTAGTCCGTAGGACGAACAACAATCATACCATAGGCTAGCTTCTAGGGTTTAGCCTCTTTGATATCGTGGTAGATCTACTCTTGTACTACCCATATCATCAATATTAATCAAGCAGGAGTAGGGTTTTACCTCCATCGAGAGGGCCCGAACCTGGGTAAAAACATCATGTCCCTTGTCTCATGTTACCATCCGCCTAGACGCACAGTTCGGGACCCCCTACCCGAGATCCGCCGGTTTTGACACCAACAACTAGCTATGTCCGTATTCCCGATCCCTCCATGCCGGATTCCCATGGAGGGGAGGACATAGCTCAAGCCCTGAACCTAAAGTCAGGCAGCAGGCCAGATGCATTGGACAACATCCAAGAACCCAAGCTTCCGAATTCGGAAACTTCTTGGCCCCTGAGCCTGAGATTGGACGGGGTTCCGGAATTAATTCCACCCACTCACCCAAGCATAAGCGATCTATCCCAAATCCGGCAAGAGCCCGCAGAAACAGTACACCATTACTAGGCTAGATTCCTCCTTGTTATGAACAGGATAAAGGACTGCCGTGAGGAGGACGCGATTACATTCTTCCGCAATAATTGCACGGACAAGGGAATCCTCAACGCCGTAAGTCGTCGTGAAATTACACGCTTTGCTGACTTGGCGTCCATAGTACGAAAGTACTGTGAGATGGAAAGCGCCTGGAAAATCGAAATCAATTTTTGGGACAATCCGACCCTGAATACAACCCCAGTCCGAAATAAGAGGGTGCATCATCGCAAGGCACCTGGGTTAAATACCAAAAAGAAAAAACCCTCTATAGGGCATGGAACCGTACTGGAGGGATGGCTCAACGGACCCTGCAAAATTCATAGTACAGTGGGCGCCACTCCAACTCATAGCCTTAGAGCATGTTGGATACTACGGCAGGTGGCCAAAAGTGGGGAAGAGCTTCTAGCTCCAGAGCATCAGCCCAAGGATACCAGTACGGTATTAACAGTCTTCGAGACATTCGCATCAAATAATATGCGGAAACGAACACTCCGCAGCCTTGCCGAAGTCTACCATGTAGCAACAATAAACCCATGGAGTGACACGGCTATTACCTTCAATGCCAGTGACGAACCTAAATTCCGAACAGCCCAAGCACCAGCCGCACTGGTCCTCAGTCCAATAGTGGATGACTTTCGCCTCACAAAAGTACTCATGGACGGAGGCAGCGGATTGAACCTCATTTACGAGGAAACCCTCCGAAAAATGGAAATATATTGGAGCCGCATTGAGCGAAGCAACACAACCTTTAGAGGAATAATCCCCAGTCGGGAAGCATGTTGTACAGGAAAAATCACACTGGATGTGGTATTCGGCACGCTGGATAATTACAGGTCCGAGGAGGTCACGTTTCAAGTGGCCCCGTTCAGCAGCGGATATCACGCTCTATTGGGGCGAGAGGCATTCACAATTTTTCAAGCTATACCCCATTACGGGTACATGAAGCTCAAAATGCCCGGGCCCAACGGAATCATCACTCTTGCTAGTGACCCGAACACAGCACTCCGCGCTGAAAATAAGACAGCCGCACTGGCCCTTGAGGCACTATCCGAAGCCCTAGCGGCCGAAGAACTCACTGCGCTGCGCTCCACGGTGAATAGGGACGATGTGATACTCGATAAGAGATCCAAGTCCACCTCCTTTAAACCAGCGGACGAAATAGTCAAATTCCAAGTCCATCCAACGGACCCTACGAAAACGGCCTTCATCGGGGCACAATTAAACCCTGATGTAGATGCCGCACTACGAGAATTCCTATGCAAAAATTGGGACATTTTGCCCTGGCGCCCTTCAGACATGCCAGGAATCCCACGCCGGCTAGCCGAGCACAGCCTAAACATCCTAAAAGGATTCAAGCTAGTCAAACAGGCTCTTTGGCGTTTCTCCGAACCCAAGAGACAGGCCATGGGAGAGGAGCTAGCCAAATTATTGGAGGCCGGATTCATCAGAGATATAAAACATCTGGACTCGCTAGCAAACCTGGTGATGGTACCAAAGAAGGACAAATCCTGGCGCCTATGCGTCGATTTTAAGGACTTCAACAAGGCTTGCCCAAAGGATCCCTTCCCACTCCCCCGCATTGATCAAATTATCGACGCTACCGCGGGACACGATTCATTGTGTTTCCTCGACGCCTACTCCGGCTACCACCAAATTAAGATGGCAGAGCCCGACCAGGCCGCAACGGCATTCATCACCCCATACGGCCCATTCTGCTTCAACACAATGCCCTTTGGGCTCAAAAACGCCGGTGCAACATATCAGCGCATGATTCAGACATGTCTGGCAAACCAGATCGGCAAAACAGTGGAGGCATACGTAGACGATGTGGTCGTCAAAACCAAGCACGTCGATACTCTAGTAGACGATTTGAGGCTCACGTTCGATAATCTCCAAACATATGACATTAAGCTTAACCCGGAAAAATACGTTTTCGGCGTTCCAGCTGAAAAGCTCTTGGGCTTCATTGTATCCGGTAGAGGAATTGAAGCAAACCCAGCCAAGATCCGAGCTCTGTCACAACTGGATATCCCAAAGGACCTCAAGCAAATACAAAAATTGACGGGATGCGTGGCGGCTCTAAGCCGCTTTATCTCCCGTTTAGGAGAAAAGGCGTTACCTCTTTATCGCCTCCTCCGACGCACCGAACACTTCAAGTGGATGGATGTCGCCACGGCCGGACTCGAAGAAATAAAAGCCATATTGGCAACAAACCCGGTCCTGGCCGCACCCAACACGGGCGAACCAATGCTATTATATATCGCGGCAACTCATCAAGTTGTGAGCACAGTGCTCGTTGTCGAACGAGAAACGGACAGACACAAGTTCCCCCTTCAAAAACCAGTTTACTACGTGTCCACTGTCCTAACTCCATGCAAGTCATGGTACCCGCATTACCAAAAGATAGCGTACACGGTGTTCATGGCATCCCGGAAGCTACGACACTACTTTCAAGAGTGTTCGATAACAGTAGCCTCCGAAGTACCTCTTAACGACATTATAAACAACCACGACACGACGGGCCGGATTGCCAAATGGGCCATTGAGCTCCTCTCGTTCGACATAACCTATAAGCCACGGCGAGCTATTAAGTTGCAAGTCTTGGCCGACTTCGTCGCCGAATGGACTGAAGCCGAACTCCCTAGAGAGTACGGCGCATATTCCAACTAGATAATACACTTTGACGGCTCCAAAATGTTGGCCGGTCTGGGGGCTGGCGTCGTTTTGACGTCCCCAACCGGAGATATGGTTCAATACGTACTCCAGATAATGTATACGGACTCCAACAACGCAGCTGAATACGAGGCCCTTCTACACGGCCTCCGGATGGCAGTCTCCATGGGCATTCAACGCCTAGAGGTGCGTGGGGATTCAAACCTCGCGATATCCCAAATAAATGGAGACTCCGATGCCAAGGATCTGAAAATGGTAGCTTATCGCAACGCCGTCCTAAAAATGTCAGCTCGGTTTGAAGGGCTCGAATTTCACCATATAGCCCGGGATAACAACCAGGCAGCAGACGTATTGGCGCGCATTGGCGCAAAGCGCGATGCCGTCCGTCCCAATATCTTCCTAGAGAGACTATTCAAGCCATCCGTACTATGGAAGGGGGAATCTGGAAATAACAACCCGGACCCAACCGCACTGCCCGACGCCGAACATTCTGACACAATTGGTGGTTCTGCCAACGAAGTAACATCTTCAGCCCACGTAATAATGGCAGTCATCACCTCGTGGACGGAACCATTCCTAGCCTACCTAACCAGGTAGGAACTTCCCGAGGACCAAAACGAGGCATGCTACATAGTGCGGCAATCTAAAGCCTATAAAGTCCATGAGGGAGAACTTTACAAGAAAAGCACAACCGGAGTCCTTCAAAGGTGTATCTCCAAAGAGGAAGGGCGGAACCTTCTGGCTGAAATTCATGCCGGACTCGGCGGGCACCACGCCGCAGCCTGGGCCCTTGTAGGCAAGGCCTTCCGTGCAGGATTTTATTGGCCGACGGCCAGGGCAGATGCTCGGGACTTAGTCCAACGATGCGTCGGTTGCCAGCTCTTTGCTAATCAAAGCCACATGCCACCCACCGCCCTAAAAACTATACCCATAACCTGGCCCTCCGTGGTCTGGGGGCTTGACATGGTTGGACCCCTTAAAGGAGGAACCCACAAGCAAAAATACCTACTGGTCATGGTGGATAAATTCACCAAATGGATAGAGGCCAAACCTGTTAAGACGGCCAAATCCGGACCGGTGATAGACTTCATATCAGGGGTCGTACACCGTTATGGAGTCCCCCATAGCATCATCACTGATAACGGCACGAACTTTACGGCCGACAAGGTCAAACTCTGGTGCAAAAACATGGGCATCAATCTCGACTATGCTTCAGTCTATCACCCTCAAACTAACGGTCAAGTCGAGCGAGCAAATGGTCTAATCATGAGCAGCATCAAACCCATATTAGTGCGGTCCCTCAAGGAATCTAACACGCACTGGGTAGAGGAGCTCAACTCCGTACTCTGGGGGCTGCGGACCACTCCAAATGGCACCACCGAATTTACACCATTCTTTATGGTATACAGCACAGAGGCAGTTCTACCCTGTGACATAATTCATGACTCACCTCGCGTGCGCATGTACGAATAAAGAGAAGCCGAGCTCGATCGGCAGGACAGTTTGGATGCATTGGAGGAGGAGCGGGACGTGCCAAAAGCCCGTTCCGCATTTTATCAACAACAAGCTCGAAGATATCAAAGCAGAGAAGTACGGGCCAAAACTTACAATGTTGGCGAGTTAGTTCTACGCCTACCGGACAAGAAAAAGGACAAACTCAAGCCCAAATGGGAAGGTCCCTTTATCATCGACCAAGTCCTGACCGGTGAAGCGTACCGTCTGCGCGGTGCATCGGATAACCGACTCGAGCCGAACCCATGGAACGCAGCCTGTCTCCGAAGATTCTACGCCTAGCGCCGGATTCTGAGTTCGTCTCCTTCCTCCGTCTATATTTTACATATTAGCTGTCTTCTATTTCTCCCCTTCTCCCTCCTTTTCCATTACAGCCATTGAAAGCTTGTTCGCGCATCGTTCGCAAACACTTGACGCGCTGTCCGTGCTCATTATACCTGGGGGCTTCTTTAACAGAAGTTTATTTATACGGGCTTCTTGCCCAAGACATGTGTCACACTTCCACATGTACCTTTTATTCACCATTATATGCATCGATATGACTTAAGTTTTGGCTAAGCTGGGTTGCCTGGCTCCTGTGCTTACCCCTACGTTCCCGATTGTTCGGCTAGGCGGTAAAGGGAGCACCTCTGCGATTGTTACTGCCGGGTCAGCCGGATGTGTACCTCAGACTGGGTGAAGCCGAAAGCTAGCGTTCTTAAGAGAATATTCGGTCGGTGAACTAAAAGATGATTTCTTGCCTATTTATTTATCTGCCCCCAGATGTTTTTCTGCTCTTTTCGCAGTCCGGACATGCACTTTAGGGCATGCCTCCCAGGGAAAGGAACCCCTAACAGAACTATTCTCCCTGGAAGATGTTTCTTACTAACCATGTAATATAACATAACTAGTTGGGCACTTGTCTGATAAAGCACTAATGACCCCTACGCCTGGTCTCCACGCATGCCCCGGTTCTTACATAACCGTGAGGGTATTCGGACACACTCCGGACTATTAGGTCCCGAGGTTGAAGCGAAAAGGTCCGCTATGACAAACGATCTACAATCCGGCTAGAAGGCATTTTACATGTCATCTTTAATTACATAGTCAAAACGACTGATTGTATTCCTCTTCAATGCCATCTAATAGGCTGTCTAGTTTACAGTCCTGCTGGGAATACTTTGCGGCCAACTCTACTTGGCCGTACACTAAGCTCACAGGGATCTCCTTCCCATCGGGCCGAGCAGGTCCGACCTCGGCCATGTGGTTTGGGTCAGCCTTCGTGTACCGCGTCTTCACCACGGCCCAGGCTTCCCTGGCGCCCTGGCGGCAGGCCGATATCATCCATAATCGGAAGCGCCGCCGCGCTCCCTGAAGCCTCTCTGCAAGCTCTCCAAGGCCTTCGGGCGGGGAGAGAGATGGCCACAAGGCCTGGGCGATGCCTTTCATCACCTGCCGAACTCGTTCGTGCAGTTGTAAGAGCTCGGGAAGAAGGTCACCCGTAGAACCGGGCATTTCCTCTGCAGGACGGCCTGTGAGCATACCTACAGATATAACTCTGTTAGTCGACTTCCTCGCCGAACTCTTTTTTTCAAAGGTCCATTCAAGCACTTACTAAAAATGCCGCGTCAAAGCCGCCGATTCTCCTTAACGGAGTCAGGCAGCTGGGCACGAACATCCTTTAGTTCCTCACCCAGCCGGGTGTTGGCATCTTGGAGATTATTTTTCTCTTGCCTCACCCTTGTAAGCACATTCTCGCCGGCCTTTAACTGGCGCATGAGATGTTGCTTGTCTAGATCTATCCCTGCGCCATCTGCAATATTATTGTCAGACTTCTACACACGCCGCACTTCACAAATTACTTATCTTTTGAAGCACATGGCTTTGGACCTGGCTTTGGAGCCTAGCGAGTGGAGGATTGATTAGCAACCTCTCCGGATACAGTCCGGCGAGCGCCCTTCTTCCTGAAAAAGCACGAGCGTTAGTATGTCTCAAAGGAATAAAGCCTGGGAGTAAGGTGGCACGCCATACCATTGCACCAGAGTTTCGATCCGGACTGCACTTCTCTTTAGCCTGCTGGGCCATGCTACCCCTTGTTAGCTAGCCGCCGCGGGATCGGCCTTCCGCCTCAAGGGCGCCCCCTGCGAAACGCCATCGGTATACGGTGATCAAAAATAAGCACGGATGGGTCATTTTCAAAGTATTAGGACTTTGGTCTCAATTACCTGTGAGGCTGGAAGTATTCCGGGGTAATCAGCCATAATAGCGACCAAGGCATTATCGATGCTCAGTTGGTGAAATACCCCATCGATCAGCTCCAGTAATATGTCCGGATCCTCTTGGGAGGTCGGATCGAGGAACTGCTCCGGATCCTCGGGTTGTGGAGGCGGGCTGTTTATGTCCTTTACGGCCTGGCGCAGTTCCTGCGCCAAAATCACAAAATGAGATACTTGACTATGGGAATATGGATCGGATAGGCAAAAAGAAATGTCTGCTTACCCAGCTCGGAGGATTGTGCATAGAAAATCCGTTCTGTGGATTGACGGGGAGAAATTCCTCCTCTTCTCCCTTGTACAACGCGGACAAGATCTTCACCAGATCGGCCACTGATCCCGGCCCCTTACGGCTGCAGCGGGTGGCATCATCCTCCCCGTTGAAATCCCACATGGGGTGGCCTCTATACTGGAGCGGCTGCACCCCCCGCATAATGCATGTGGCCATGACCCCAATCATGGTCAGTCTGGAATGAGCCAACAACCTTATTCGGCTCATCAGGTAAAGGACATCCCTATCATTTTCCTTCTGAGGGCTCCGTGGACACTAGCTTAGGCGTTTCTTCAAAGGAGCGTTATTGAACTCAGGAAGGCCGATCCGAACAAGTTCCGGCAGGGGGACATCTTCTATATAAAACCACTCCGAAGGCCAGTCTTCGGACACCTTCTTCGGGGTTCCAGATAGATATCCGGTCCCGGTGATGCGCCATAGTTCGGCTCCGCCCACTTGATATATTAACCCCTCTTGAGAACGGGGCACAAGGTAGAACAGCTTCTTCCACAGCGCAAAATGAGCCTCGATGCCCAAAAACAGCTTGTAAAGGGCCACGAAGCCCGCAATATGCAAAATAGAGGCAGGCGCAAGGTTGTGCAACTGGAGGCTGTAGAACTCCAGGATCCCCGGAGAAACGGATGAATTGGAAATCCGAGCCCTCTTATCAAATAAGAGACAAGGCACACGCGCTCTCCTTTGGAGGGGCTGGGGAAGCTCTCCGCTTGCTTTCCGCCCACATAGGTGGTAAGTCCGGCTCAAACCGGAACCATGAAGGTTGGGGGAAGAAATCCCTTGGTTTGGAGCGTCACTAACTTGCTGTGTGGGACGAAGCATCTCTCCCAATCTCTAGGCTAGGGGCTGGAAGGGCGAGAGGAGGAGCCGCGTCGACTGTCCATGATGGAATGGATTTCTGTCAAATGCGCTCTGATGAATGCTCGCGAAGGGAGGATGGTGTGATTCGGATCTAGATCCCCGTCTCTTTTATAGGTAGCTCATTTGCGCGGCTAGGGGGATATAATGTAAAAATACCATGGCTTTTTACATTCGTTCGACACGTGGAAGATGGCCATTATTGGGCGTGAAAGCCGAGGAGCGCAATATTTACAAGAAGCCGGATGTTATTCAAACAGGTACACAGGATTTGGAGAAGAATCCGCCTTGCAATGCCGAAGGCAATCTATGCGCCGGACTCATCGCCATTGAAGCCTGGTTCGGGGGCTACTGAGGGAGTCCTGGATTAGGGGGTGTCCGGATAGCCGAACTATCACCTTCGGCCGGACTCCTGGACTATGAAGGTACAAGATTGAAGACTTCGTCCCGTGTCCGGATGGGACTTTCCTTGGCGTGGAAGGCAAGCTTGGCGATACGGATATGTAGATCTCCTACCATTGTAACCGACTCTATGTAACCCTAACCCTCTTTGGTGCCTATATAAACCGGAGGGTTTTAGTCCGTAGGACGAACAACAATCATACCATAGGCTAGCTTCTAGGGTTTAGCCTCTCTGATCTCGTGGTAGATCTACTCTTGTACTACCCATATCATCAATATTAATCAAGCAGGAGTAGGGTTTTACCTCCATCGAGAGGGCCCGAACCTGGGTAAAAACATCATGTCCCTTGTCTCCTGTTACCATCCGCCTAGACGCACAGTTCGGGACCCCCTACCCGAGATCCGCCGGTTTTGACACTGACACCCACCTCGAATATCGATCCCTTTTGGGTAGGAGGGATGAGGCAGAAAAGTTTCCTCCAGAGATCAAAGTGGGCCTCGCAGCCCAGGAATAGCTCGCAAAGAGCAACGAAACCCGCGATATGCAGAATGGAGGCCGAAGTTAAGTTGTGCAGTTGGAGGCCGTAATACTCCAGGAGTCCTCGGATGAAGGGGTGGATTGGAAATCCAACGCCTCTTAACAAGTAGGAAACGAAGCACACTCGTTCCCCCTAGTTGGATTGGGGAAATTCTCCGCCTGGGCTTCGCCATTGAAGGAGGTCAATCCTGCCCGAACAGGGACTAGATCCGCGGGGGGGAGAAATCCCTGTGTTTGAAGCTTAACCAGCTGATCGTGGGATACATAACATCTCTCCCAATCGCCTTTTTCGGAGCCGTGGGGGCGGGAGGAAGAACTAGGAACGCTGGCCATGTTGGAATGGTTTCTCCTAGCAAGCTCTAAGGATTTTCCGCTTGGTATGGAATGGGATCTGAGATCCAATCTCTTTAAATAGATGCCTTTCTTACATGGCCGGGGTGTTATGTGCAAAAAATACCCTAACCTCTCGTATTCGCTCGACACGTGGAAGCCGAAGCAATGGAGGCGCAGAAGCCAAAGGGTGTGGCATTAAAACACAAACCAAGTACAGCTTTTTGGGTCAGGTATTTTGAAAGTAATCGGAGAAGGAACCCGCCTAGCAATGTCAAAGACAATCAGCGCGGCTGATACATCATTATTGAAGCCTGGTTCGGGGGCTACTGAGGGAGTCCTGGATTAAGGGGTCCTCGAGCGTCCGGACTATGTAACATGGGTCGGACTAATGGGCTATGAAGATACAAGATAGAAGACTTCTTCCCGTGTCCGGATGGGACTCTCCTTTGCGTGGATGGCAAGCTTGGTGTTCGGATATGAAGATTCCTTCCTCTGTAAACCGACTCTGTACAACCCTAGGATCCTCTGGTGTCTATATAACCGGAGGGTTTAGTCCATAGAGGCAATCACAATCATACAGGCTGGACATCTAGGGTTTAGCCATTACGATCTCATGGTAGATCACCTCTTGTAATCCTCATATTCATCAAGAACAATCAAGTAGGAAGTAGGGTATTACCTCCATCAAGAGGCCCCCAACCTGGGTAAACATCGTGTCCCCGTCTCCTGTTACCATCAACCCTAGACGCACAGTTCGGGACCCCATACCCGAGATCCGCCGGTTTTGACACCAACAGTCGTCATCATCAACCATCCTCCATCACCAATTTCATGATGCTCACCACCGTGCGTGAGTAATTCCATCGTAGGCTTGCCGGACGGTTATGGGTTGGATGAGATTTACCATGTAATCGAGTTAGTTTTTTAGGGTTCGATCCCTAATATCCATTATGTTCTGAGATTGATGTTGTTGTGACTTTGCTATGCTTAATGCTTGTCACTAGGGCCCGAGTGCCATGATTTCAGATCTAAACCTATTATGTTTTCATGAATATATGTGAGTTCTTGATCCTATCTTGCAAGTCAATAGTCACCTACTATGTGTTATGATCCGGTAACCCCGAAGTGACAATAATCGGGACCACTCCCGGTGATGACCGTAGTTTGAGGAGTTCATGTATTCACAAAGTGTTAATGATTTGGTCCGATACTCTATTAAAAGGAGGCCTTAATATCCCTTAGTTTCCAATAGGACTCCGCTTCCACAGGAGGGTAGGACAAAATATGGCATGCAAGTTCTTTTCCATAAGCACGTATGACTATATTCGGAATACATGTCTACGTTACATTGATGAACTGGAGCTAGTTCTATGTCACCCTATGTTATAACTGTTGCATGAGGAATCGCATCCGACATAATTATCCATCACCGATCCAATGCCTACGAGCTTTTCACATATTAATCTTTGCTTAGTTACTTTACCGTTGCCACTGTTACAATTACTACAAAACTGCTACTGTTACCTTTGCCACGGTTACCGTTACTTCCATACTACTTTGCTACTAAATACTTTGCTACAGATATTAAGTTTTCCAGGTGTGGTTGAATTGACAACTCAACTGCTAATACTTGAGAATATTCTTTGGCTCCCCTTGTGTCGAGTCAATAAATTTGGGTTGAATACTCTACCCTCAAAAACTATTGTGATCCCCTATACTTTTGGGTTATCAAGACTATTTTCTAGCATTGTTGCCGGGGAGCATAGCTCTGTTCTTTGAGTGACTTGGGATTTATATCTGTTGATCACTATGAGGAACTTGAAAGACGAAAAAAACAAGATTTATCCCTCAACTACGAGGGCAGGTAAAAATCCGCCATCTAGCTCTGCACTTGATTCACCTTCTGTTATGAGTAAACTTGCGACACCTACTCCTGCTATTGACTCTGATATGTCGCATGTTATTGATGATGCCAATTCTGCTTTGCATGATACTTATGATGAAACTACTCCTATGCTTGAAAATACTGTGCCATTAGGAGAATTTCTTGATGAACAACTTGCTAGGGTTAGAGATAAATAAAATTATTGAAACTGGTAATATTGATGAAAGTGATGATGAAGATTCTCCCCCTAGATATGGATTGCCTGATGTGCCTAAGGGTTATTGTCGGTGTCAAAACCGGCGGATCTCGGGTAGGGGGTCCCGAACTGTGCGTCTAGGCGGATGGTAACAGGAGACAAGGGACACGATGTTTTTACCCAGGTTCGGGCCCTCTTGATGGAGGTAAAACCCTACTCCTGCTTGATTAATATTGATGATATGGGTAGTACAAGAGTGGATCTACCACGAGATCAGAGAGGCTAAACCCTAGAAGCTAGCCTATGGTATGATTGTTGTTCGTCCTACGGACTAAAACTCTCTGGTTTATATAGACACCGGAGAGGGCTATGGTTACACAGACTCGGTTACAATGGGAGGAGATCTTCATATCGTATCGCCAAGCTTGCCTTCCACGCCAAGGAAAGTCCCATCCGGACACGGGACGGAGTCTTCAATCTTGTATCTTCATAGTCTGGGAGTCCGGCCAAAGGTCATAGTCCGGCCATCCAGACACCCCCTAATCCAGGACTCCCTCAGTAGCCCCTTAACCAGGCTTCAATGACGATGAGTCCGGCGCGCAAGTTGTCTTCGGCATTGCAAGGCGGGTTCCTCCTCCTAATACTTCATAGAAGATGTTGAACACCAGGATAGTGTCTGGCTCTGCAAAATAAGTTCCACATGCCACCATAGAGAGAATAACATTAGCACCAATCTAATATGCTGACATATTCCGCAGCGTGACATCACGCCACGGCCAGGCTTTTATTCATTTTACTGTTCCACCTCAGCGCATTTAGCGAGGCGGTTTCCTTGGCACGTCTTGTCAAAGCAGAGATTGTGTCCCCTTATTCCGGGATTCTCATCAATACGGGCGTGGGTAACCCAACTGCGCCATTAACCGCGGCGCTTGGGAGATAAGCGAGTTTTATTAGGCCGGTGGGGGCTCGTAGTTTTGGCCGCCCATATAAGGGGATAAGAATCTGCCCTTTCCATTCACGCCTACTTCCTCCTTTGCTTATTCGTCCCTGCGCGCTCGAGCTCCAACGCCCAAGCCCGCACTTCCCACCTCAACCTTCTCCGATCATGTCCGGAGCGGGAGGTAGATGGATGGCCTCCTCCGTCACGGAGGGGCAAATCAAAAAGCTGAGGAAGGCCGGATACCTGTCTGGCGACATCGCGCACCGGCTTCCAGATGTGGGGCAACTCATCCCCACCCCCAGGCCCCATGAGAGGGATGTTTTTCTTCCCCATTTCCTCCGCGGACTGGGTTTTCCTCTTCATCCGTTCGTCCGGGGGCTCATGTTCTATTACGGCCTGGACTTCCACGATCTGGCCTCGAACTTCATCGTCAACATCTCGGTGTTCATCGTCGTGTGCGAGGCCTTCCTCTGCATCCAGCCCCACTTCGGCTTATGGCTGAAGACTTTTAATGTCAAGCCGAAAGTGGTGAGCGGCCACCAGGCGGAGTGCGGAGGTGCCATGGTGGGCCGGATGGCCAACGTCCTATGGCTCGAGGGCTCCTTCGTGGAGACAATAAAAGGATGGTAATCGGGGTGGTTCTACATCACCGAGCCACGCGACCCCAAATGGGAAGCGGTCCCCGAATTCCGATCTGGATTTCCCACACGGCTCACCTCCTGGAAAGAGACGGGCCTAACGTGGGGAGATTCGTAAGAGCTGACCGGACTCCAAACCTGCGTCAAAAAGCTGGTGAGCAAGAACCTCAAGCTCGTCAACATAGTCTAGGTCATGCTTATCCACCGGGTCCTCCCATGCCAACAACGGGCCTTCAAATTGTGGGAGTTTGATCCGGCACAGCACCCAACCTTGAGCGGGCTCTTCGATACCACGTACGAGGATGCCTGGAAGGTGCTGTTCAAGGGTGCTGAGGCTCCCGCGTCCGCTACCGAGGATCGCGGATTCAGCTCGCGGCACCAGGCCAACGAGGTAAGCTATTATACCCTTTATGGGACTTTTGTCTTTCATAATTTGACTCTATGCGGGATCTAAAGTTCCCTACCTTTGACAGGACTAGCTGAAGAAGTCTGGGCAGGTTATCTGTCCGGCTCCCCTACCAGAAGACCCAGCGGACACCCAATTGACAGGGCTGCTGGTTCCGGCACCCCACGTGGTGCCGGAGAAGAAGGCCAAGAAGAAGGCCACGGGAACCCGAAAGAGTTCCCGGCGCCTGGCGGTGTCGGATTCGCCCGATAACCCCGATGCACCCTCCGCATCCGAAGACGAGGAGGAGGAAGAAGAAGAAGAAGCCTCTCCCCCTCCAACGAGGGGAGGAAAGAAAAGAAAGGCCAACACAACTGGGGAAGCCGGAGGGTCCAAGAAGGGGAAGACCCTTCTGCCGGACTACGCCTCCGATGCCGGAGACGGTGGGGAGGAATGGCCATCCAGGGTCAAGCCCCTGGCAAAATCGTAAGTGTCCGGCTACCCTAATGACTTATTGCACTCCTCTATTATTCGATAGCTTCTGACGCCGAATTTAATTATGCAGTCCGCCCAGAGCTCAGCTCGGCGATTCGTCGAGCGGCTCACTGAATTCGTCGGATGTGAATAGCGCTTCACTTTCGACGGCCTCCTCCCCGCTCCCTGCGGACGACGCCGAGGTGGAGTCCCTGAAGGGACTAAACCAGGAGGAGGTGATCCTGGAGGCGCCGCAAGGCGATCTCCCGGACTCCAGGCCCGAAGGGGGTAAAGCCCCGGAGGGATCTAAGTCCGGCCCCGGGCCGGACACTGCTCCGGAACCATCAACGGTTCCAGAGTCCGACAAGTGGCGCCTTCATAAGAAGGGCAAGCCTACGACGCTGATGACCCCCGTCCATCCGGAGGCGCCGGACAATTTGCTGGAGGTGCTTAACGGTGCCTCCATCGACGAGGAACACTGCACTGTTATGAGTGCGGTGATTCAGAAGGTTCAGTCCGCCAAGGGCGGGCTGACAGAAGCCTGTACAAGTCTGTTAACAGGCTTTGAGGTACGTGTTCAAGACACATAAAAAATGTTACCGCATAGACAGTAGCCCCTGATGCTCAGTTCGGTGTTCGGAAAGAAAAGCCGAGCTGAGGATCTAAAAAGATATACGCAGGAGTCTAATAAAAATGTGTCAATATGGGAATGCAGGCTGCGCTGCTGACCTCTGCCGCACTGACTGTAGAGGTCAATGCCTTGAAGGAGAACCTCGAGTGGTCCGAGAACGAGCTCGGCCATGCCAAGAAGCAGCTCGAGGACAAGGAGGGTATGTAATACCACATGTAAATGTATATAGAAATACTTGTTTGCAAAAAATGACAGGACCAACGTAAATGTTGCAGGGGCCACAGCCGAGGTGGCGACCCTGAAGGAGGCGGTCTCTAAGGCCGAAAACAGTGCGGCCTTGGAGTGCACCGAGCGAGAGAAGCAGGAGGCGCGGGTGGCGGAGGTGCGGCAAGAGCTCTAGGCTCTCGTGGAAAAACACGAGGGTTTGGAGCGTGACTCGAAGACTCGAGAGTCCGAGCTCGCCTTGGCTCTTGAGAGTGCCAAGACCGCTAAGGCCGAAGCCCAGAAGGCCCTCCAGGAGATCGAGGCGATGAAGAAGATAGCGGCGGGTAAGGCATTCTTTATGCAAAGCAAGAATATAAAAGTTAATTATCTGCTACTTACCCGAATCCGGAGCTCTCCAGGAGTGTTCACCGATCTGCCCCGCAGTGTGTCTGATGCCGCTGCATACTACCGAGCCTAAGAGGGGAGCTCGACAGAAAAAGTGTTCTGGTCTCAGTATGCTGAGGCCGAACATCCGGTGCCCCTGAGCGACCAGCTGAAGCAGCTGGTCGAGCTCCACAAGGTGGCCGAACAGGCCATGAAGGGCCTCATAGCTAGGCTGTGGCCTGGAGAAGCCATGCCTGGGAGCTACTTCGGTCTGGTGCGGCGGCTGGTGGACGCGTGTCTATGGGTTGAGGTCGTCAAGCGCTCCGGCTGTATCGAAGGTGCCCGTCGGGCCCTTGCCCGTGCTAAGGTGCACTGTGGCAAGTTGGACGCTGAGAAGCTTTTGACGGACACGCCACCGCCGGGCAAGGAGTATCGCACGCCCGAGATGTATTATAAGGGTGTCCTGAAGGGTGCTCGCTGTATAGCGGACGAATGCTCCAAAGATGTAATTTTTTAGTAGACTCGCATTTGTTATCCTGTACGCCGAAAACTTTGTTCATGTGCGTTAAGCAACGCTTGTTAATTTAAAATATTACCTTCTGTGCGGCCGTTTATCAAATCTGAGAGATGCAAGTCGTCGGCTTCGACCCCCATGCCACGAGTGCTAGGGTGTTCGGGATAAACCTGAGCGCTCTTGTTCCCATTCTTGGGTCCATCTAGGGAGGTGCTCAGCACAACGAACCAGGCCGTCGGACTTATAATGCTTTATCACTCTCACTTAGCCATAGAATTCTATAATTTTAAATTTCGGCGAAGCCCCTAGTATTCGGAAGACCGAGTTCGGGGCGCTATCCACGCCTAGGCCGGATAAGTCCGGTTCCTCGCTCTAAGCGGCATAAGTCTTTAAGGACTCGAAAAACCTCGCGAACAGCGACCGGTCTCTCGCACTATCATGACGGTCAGTTTTAGCTTTCTCTACTGAGGTGTTAACGCAGCTCAACTGGGGCACAATCGCAGTAGTTCTCCCAGCGCTACCTTAGCCAACATTGCGGAACGTAAGGTACCAAAACATGGGAGCTGGGCAAACCCAACTATTGACCAAAGACATGATTCGGAGCCGATGCATATAGTGCTATAAGTTCGGGGTGCCGCACTCATGAGAGTGTTCGGTCTTCTCACACCATGTTATGGGGTGCTTAAGCCCCTGGTGTATTGGTCGTACCAAAGTGTATGGTTGCAGAATGTCATGACTGAACATATTGGTATATATAAAAAATAGATGAGTACAATAATAGATAAGAGCTATGTATTGTTTATTAAAAAAGGGCTGCTGCGAAAGCAGAACGATACAAGTAGTGCGATAAGCAAGAGATGGGATTATTTGACATGTCCCCCTCCAGGGGCAAGCTGCGGGATTTTAAGTAAAACAGGTATTAAGCTCGTTATAGAGACCACCTGGACATTTGACGTGGCTTGTTTTCTCCCTGGCTGTTGCATCGTATGTTCGGCGAGTGTGTTGCCGGACAGGCCTTCCAAATACTTGGGTCCTGAAAGTGTATAAAAAGGAAACGGCAGAATAGGGAGCCCCTTAGTGCGGTTGAGCCGCATTCTGGGCGTGCCGTAGTTGTGCCCCTCCCCTTATGCCCATGGTATCTCTAAGGCGTAATTATGTACGCGTGGTACCGATATCACCATCTGGCGAGGGCTGGGGTTGGGGCCGCACTGCTATGCTTGCTCGGAACGTGCCAGCCAGATTTGTTGTAGGTTACTTCGGGCTCACTTGACGTTGTTCGGACGTTTGAGAGGCTACTTTGTACGTCCGCCGCCAAGGCCGCCGTGTGCTCCTCCGTTCGAAGAGAGCGTTCGGTGTTTCCATTTACCGTGATGACTCCGCCAGGTCCTGGCATCTTGAACTTGAGATATGCGTAGTGCGGCACCGCATTGAATTTTGCAAATGCGGTTCGTCCGAGCAGGGCGTGATAACCACTGCGGAATGGGACAATGTCGAAGATTAACTCTTCGCTTCGGAAATTGTCCGGGGATCCGAAGACCACTTCGAGTGTAACCGAGCCTGTACAGCTGGCTTCTACACCTGGTATGACGCCTTTAAAGGTTGTCTTTGTGGGTTTAATCCTTGAGGGATCGATACCCATTTTTCGCGCTGTATCCTGATAAAGCAGGTTCAGGCTGCTGCCGCCGTCCATTAGGACTCTGGTGAGGTGAAATCCGTTGATAATTGGGTCTAGGACCAATGCGGCGAATCCGCCGTGACGGATGCTAGTGGGGTGGTCCCTTCAATCAAAAGTGATCGGGCAGGAGGACCATGGGTTGAACTTTGGGGCGACTGGCTCCAACGCATAGACGTCCTTAAGAGCATGCTTCCGCTCCCTTTTGGGGATGTGGGTTGCGTATATCATGTTCACCGTCCGCACTTGCGGGGGGAATCACTTCTGTCCTCTATTGTTCGGCGGCCGGGGCTCCTCCTCGTCATCGCTACGCAGCCCCTTGTCCCTGGTTTCAGCACTTAACTTGCCTACCTGCTTGAACACCCACCAATCCCTGTTAGTGTGGTTGGCTGGTTGTTCGGGGGTGTCGTGTATCTGGCACGAGCGGTCGAGTATCCGGTCTAAGTTGGATGGGCCCGGAGGGTTTCTTTTGAATGGCTTCTTCCGCTGACCGGGTTTAGAGCCTCTGAATCCGGCGTTGACTGTCGTATCCTCAGTATTGTCGCCGTTAATGCGGCGCTTGTGCTTGTTGCAACGTGACCTGCCATTGTTGTCCTTGGTATCCGAATTGCCAGGGCTCTTGGTTATGTTATTGATGCAAGCTAGCCAACTATCTTCTCGCGCACAAAAGCGGGTCATGAGTGTCGTGAGGGCTGCCATAGATTTTGGATTTTCCTGTCCTAGGTGCCGGGCAAGCCATTCATCTCGGATGTTGTGCCTGAAGGCAGCAAGGGCCTCGGCGTCCGGACAGTCGACTATTTGATTTTTCTTAGTTAGGAACCGTGTCTAGAATTGCCTGGCCGATTCCTCTGGCTGCTGGATTATGTGGCTTAGGTCATCAGCGTCTGGTGGTCGCACGTAAGTGCCCTAGAAGTTGTCAAGGAATGTGGATTCCAGGTCCTCCCCGCAATTAATTGACTCTGTTGGCAGGCTGTTAAGCCAATGTCGAGCTGGTCCTTTAAGCTTGAGCGGGAGGTATTTGATGGCATGTACATCATCACCACGGGCCATGTGGATATGAAGGAGATAATCCTCGATCCATACCGCAGGATCTGTTGTGCCATCGTATGATTCGATGTTCACGGGTTTAAAGCCCTCGGTGATTTGATGATCCATTACTTCATCTGTGAAGCATAGTGTGTGTGCGGTGCCCCTGTATTGGGCTATATCACGATGCAGCTCTGATAAGCTTGGTCTGTTGTATTCGGCCTGGCCGTACTTATCATGTCCGGTGTGACGGCTAGCGTCACGTGAAGCGGGGCGCCCATGCGATCCGTAGATCGATCTTGTTTGCCTTGCCTTATTCTCCAATATGTCTTGCAGGTCTGTTGCGTCTCCCCGTACTCTGGTATGTTTTGAGCGGTGCCGGGGTGCGGCTTGGGTCGAGGGCATGAAGGCCTCTCTGTCGCGGCCACGGGGTGACCGATCGGGCGCATCATACGCTGGTGATGTAGGTTTAGTGGTAGCTCTTGGAGGGGTGCTCGAGTTTATACTCTTCAGCCGCCAGGACTTCGGTCCATCTGTCGGCTAGCAAGTCTTGGTCAGCTCTAAGTTGCTGCTGTTTTTTCTTGAGGCTGCTTGCCATGGCCATAAGCCTACGTTTGAAATGCTCTTGTTCGACGGGATCCTCTGGCACGATGAATTCATCGTCGTCGAGGCTTGCCTCGTCTTCGGAGGGAGGCATATAGTTGTCGTCCTCAACCTCTCTGTTGGCCGCTCTCTCATGAGGGCTGGCTCCTTCGTCCTCCTGCACTGAATCCTGCTGGAGGGGGTTATCTTCAGCACTGTCCGGCGTGTTGTTATCTCCGGTGCCGGAATCGCCGTTTTTGCTATGGCGGGACTTAGAGCGGCGCCGCTGACGTCGGTGCTTGGGTTGCTTCTTGGAGGGGTCATCCTCCGTTTTTTCCTCGCCATCCCCTACTTTGGGGGTGTCCACCATGTATATGTCATATGACGAGGTGGCTTTCCAGTTCCCTATAGGTGCTAGTTCTTCGTCATCTCCTTCATCGGCGTCCATACCGTCGATGTCTTCGGAGTCAAAGTCGAGCATGTCGGTTAAATCGTCGACAGTGGCTACGAAGTGGGTGGTGGGTGGGTCTCGAATTTCTTCGTCGTCCGTATCCCAACCATGTTGACCGTAGTTCGGCCAGGGCTCTCCTAACAAAGAGAGAGACTTTAGTGAATTCAGTACATCGCCAAAGGGCGAGTGCTGAAAGACGTCCGTGGCGGTGAACTCCATGATCGGAGCCCAACCGGGCTCGATCGGAAGAGGTGCGGGATAATACGGAGTCCGGAACGGAGTCCGGCACCTTGGAGTCACAGGCCCTGCAAAGGACTAGGCTGGTATTCGGCTCTATCGCCGTAGAGATTGTGGCTCCCGGGGTGGCGTCCGACCGTCCATCCCCGACTAGCGCAGGCGGCTCCGAGCTAATGGTCGGAGTGGGCACCTGAGCGACGCTTTGGGCGTTGTCCGGCGGCAGAGCTAGATCATGCCCATCGTGACAGTGCGACATGCTCGGCCGTGGCTCGAATCCGTCGAAGATCAAGTCCCCGCGGATGTCGGCCGTGTAGTTTAAACTTCCGAACCTGACCTGATGGCCAGGGGCGTAGCTTTCGATCTGCTCCAGACGGCCAAGCGAGTTGGCCCGCAGTGCGAAGCCGCCAAGTACGAAGATTTGTCTGGGGAGAAAGGTCTCACCCTGGACCGCGTCGTCGTTGATGATTGAAGAAGCCATCGGGCCTAAGGGCAACGACACAGAGGAACTCTCAATGAAAGCACCAATGTTGGTGTCAAAACCGGCGGATCTCGGGTAGGGGGTCCCGAACTGTGCGTCTAGGCGGATGGTAACAGGAGACAAGGGACACGATGTTTTTACCCAGGTTCGGGCCCTCTCGATGGAGGTAAAACCCTACTCCTGCTTGATTAATATTGATGATCTGGGTAGTACAAGAGTGGATCTACCACGAGATCAGAGAGGCTAAACCCTAGAAGCTAGCCTATGGTATGATTGTTGTTCGTCCTATGGACTAAAACTCTCCGGTTTATATAGACACCGGAGAGGGCTAGGGTTACACAGAGTCGGTTACAATGGGAGGAGATCTTCATATCGTATCGCCAAGCTTGCCTTCCACGCCAAGGAAAGTCCCATCCGGACACAGGACGGAGTCTTCAATCTTGTATCTTCATAGTCCGGGAGTCCGGCCAAAGGTCATAGTCCGTCCATCCGGACACCCCCTAATCCAGGACTCCCTCAGTTATGTTATGGATGAAGAAACTACTAGAGACTTTTTTGCTTGCAAAGATAGATATGATCTTAAGAAACTGTTAGCTAAGCTGAAAGAAAAGTCTTTAAATGCTAGAATGAAATATGACCCTGCTTTTGCTACTTCACCTATCTGTATTTCTAATAAGGATTATGATTTCTCTATCGACCCTGAGTTGATTACTTTGGTTGAATCTGATCCTTTTTATGGCTATGAATCTGGAATTGTTGTGGAACATCTTACTAAATTGAATGATATATCCACCCTATTTACCCATGAGGAAAAAATTCATTATTACTATATCCTTAAGTTATTTCCGTTCTCATTAAAGGGTGATGCTAAAACATGGTTTAATTCTCTTGCTCCTGTTGTGTGCGTAGTCCCCAGGATATGATTTATTACTTCTCTGCTAAATATTTCCCCGCTCATAAGAAACAAGCTGCCTTAAGGGAAATATATAATTTTGTGCAAATTGAAGAAGAGAGTCTCCCACAAGCTTGGGGGAGGCTTCTCCAATTTCTTAATGCTTTGCCTAATCATCCTCTCAAGAAAAATGAAATACTTGATATCTTTTATAATGGACTAACCGATGCTTCCAGAGACCACCTGGATAGTTGTGATGGATGTGTTTTCAGGGAAAGATTTGTTGATCAAGCTGTATTTCTATTGAATAATATGTTGAGTAATGATAATAATTGGACACTTCTTGAACCAACTCCTAAACCAACTCCAAAGAAAAGGGGCATTCTATTTCTCAGTCCTGAAGATATGCAAGAGGCAAAGAAATCTATGAAAGAAAAGGGTATTAAAGCTGAAGATGTCAAGAATTTACCACCTATTGAAGAAATACATGGTCTTGATAACCCGACACATGTACTAAAGGTAAATTCTCTCTATAGATTTGATGAAGGTGATATTCCTCGTTATAAGTCTGCTAGCCAATGCTTAGATGAGTTTAATAAATTTATTGTTAAACAAGAAAACTTCAATGCATATGTTGGTAGACAATTGAAACGTAATGCTTATATGATTGAACACTTGAGTGATTATATGTCTAGAGTTAAAGGTGAACTTAAACTTATTAGTAAACATGCTTCTATGGTTACCACTCAAGTAGAACAAGTGCTTAAAGCTCAAAATGATTTGCTTAATGAATTAAATAACAAGAAAAATGATAATGTTGTTAGAGTTATGACTAGAGGGGGTAAAATGACTCATGAACCTTTGTATCCTGGGGGCCTCCCTAAGAGAGTTGAGCAAGATTGTCAGAGAACTAATGTTGATATACCTAGTCCTTCTAAGAAGAAGAAAAAGAAAAATGATAGGACTTTGCATGCTTCTAGTGAACCTGTTGTTGACACGCCTGAGAATCCCAATGATATTTCTATTTCTGGTGCTGAAACACAATCTGGTAATGAACATGAACGTATTGATAATGTTGATGATGATGTTCATATTGATGCTCAACCTAGCAATAACAATGATGTAGAGATTGAACCTGCTGTTGATCTTGATAACCCACAATCAAAGAATCAACATTTTGATAAGAGAGACTTTGTTGCTAGGAAACACGGCAAAGAAAGAGAACCATGGGTTCAGAAACCCATGCCTTTTCCTCCCAAACTGTTGGGGATATGACTATCAGGTATGACCCGCCCAGGAGGGGCCGGGTCATCCCAATGGCGGTTCATCTCATATGAAGCCCAAGAGCATGTTAACAATGGTGGTTCGAGGATAGGCTTAGTAGAGGGCCCAAAACCGAAGGTGGCTTAAGGCCCACACACATAAACCGCCATGTATATAGACTTGTATTATAAGGCATGTAAGAGAGGTCACTGAGCCGAAAACGTTGTATGAGCCGGCCGTGACTCTGTAGGCCGCAGGGCGTCCAACCCGTGTATATAAGGGCATGACCCAGTGGCGGCTTAGGGCAAGAAACAACACATCGAGAACCGGGCTAAGCGTATTCGCTCCCTGGTCATCGAAACCCTAGCAATACCACCTCAAACTGGATTAGGCTTTTACCTTCACCGCAAGGGGCCGAACCAGTATAAACTCCTCGTGTCCTTTGTCCTATTTAACCCCTTTAAGCTAATCTCGTTGCGATGGCTCCACGACTATGTCCTCACACTAGGACATCTATCGTGACAATTCCACAACAGTTGGCGCCCGCCGTGGGGCTATCGTACGATGGTTTCAAGTTCTTAGAGGGTAGCTTCGAAGGGCTCAAGGGATACACCATGGGAGATGACCAAGAGTCGTCGCGGCAAACTCTACATCGACGACACATACTGGGGCCCCGAGGCCGGCTCAACTGAGTATGGGTACCGGGTCCCCTTCGACGGAATTCACGTCTTCATTGGCAAGATTGGCGAACCGGACCCTGAGCCGGACATCTGCACCAACATCATTGAGATGGCTCAGTGTGTGAGACCCGCCCGAGTTCAGCCTGCCATGAAATGTGCCTTCGTGGGATTCATCCATGGAGCGGAATCTGAGGATAGATCGGTGTCTGGTGGTGACACGGTTGTTTACTCTGATGGTGAATCGTCCACCGGTGAGACTGAGTCATTATACCAACTGCAAGATGGCTGGCTTGGGGGCTATTCCGATGGCTACAGTATTCCGAACCCCTGTGAGCCACCGAACCGGGTTGCGATCTTCATGGTCGGTACGCAGTTGGTGCTGCACTCATCGACTACAGCAGCACTTATTTCCGGGTCAGCAGCAGCGACGACTGCCAAGCCAGGAGGCCCTGTGCACCCGCCGGCTCAGGTTTTAACTGCCCTGCTGGATAAGTTGACAACATTATTAACAATAGTGGTTAACCCAATGAATCAGGATCAGCATAATGCGGTGATTGCAAAATTGCGTGATGAGATAGCACAGGCCAAGGAGGAGCTAAACGCAGAAAATGCGAGGATGGCTGAGGAGCGGGCTGCTTTGGATGCTCAGGCGCAGCGGATTCAGTCGGAGTCTTACCGGCTCATGCTAGATCAGAACGCATCAAATGATGTCATGAGAACAAGACATCAGAGTCATCTGCCCCCGGTTTACGAGGCAAGAAATCTCTTTAACACGCCAGGGGCAGGAACCAGTAACCCGACAGTGGTAAACCAGGTCGAAACACCTGGGACGGGTACGCCGGTTCAGCCACGTACCACGGACCCGCCTCATGAGAGCAATAACCTGCCGCAACATGTACCGACGCCATCGGGTCATTACTCTAACCCTTTGGATAACATGATCGCTGCAGCGTCATGATTGGAGGCTCTTTCGGTCGAAGGCGAGTCTCCAACAGCGGTGGAAACAAGGTGGACTAGAGAGCTCCTTCAGACAGCTTTGGTTCAGCAGCAGGCTTATTCTTACAGTCACGACAGGATTCATTCCACCCCTCACCCGAGCCGGAGTTACAGCAGGCATATCGATGAACCGGCCGTGTCAAGCAGTGGGCGGAACCATAACCCGCCCCGTGGACATAACCCGGGGGCAGTGGCGCTGATGCTCAGAACATGGTGGATCAAGGTAGAGCGCGACAGGAGGCCGAGCTGGCGGCTCCATATGCGGCCTGTCAATTTTCTCCAGCTCATCCGACGACTTCGGTAGAGCCGGGCATGACCTCTATGAATTTGGGCGTGCCATGTTTGGTACCGGCTCTGTGCAATGAGCGACTGCCCAAGGATTTCAAGGGTCCTCGCAAGGTGCCTAACTACACAGCCAACTTACATCCTGAGGCATGGATCGAGAGTTATGAGATGGCCATGGAATTTCTGGATGTTAGCGAAGTTGCGTGTGCCAAATAGTTCCCCTGGTGTTGGAAGGAATGGCCCACACTTGGTTGAAGGGGCTCCCCGCCAATTCTATTGGATCATGGGCCGAGTTAAAAGCCTAGTTTATCCAGAACTTTAAGGATACATGCAAGCAGCCCATGTCAATTGTGGATTTAGCCTCCTATGTCCAAGAAGAAGGTGAATCGACGACTCATTGGGTGCGCCGGGTCTCAATGATCCTGCATTCGTCGGATCGCATCAAGGCTGACTTAGCGGTCTTAATGTTGGAAAGCAATTGTGGTTTTACGCCCTTAAAGCGGAAATTAGGGCGGCTCGAACGCCACTGCAATGACATGGGGACACTCATGGTGGCTCTGGTTAAATATGCTGACTCTGGTGGTACCAAGGACCCCGAGTCTGATGACGAAAAGCCGGGGAAGGGAAAGAAGAGCAGCAACGCCAAGGGGCAGCAACATAACCCGGTGAACCAGGGAGGCAACGGTAAGCGCAAAGCTGATAATAGTTTTGACTTTGTGGCTAACACCAATGCGCAGAATAATGGCCAGCGTTGTAAGGGTAAACCGCCCCCACAGACTGGAGGATCAAGCATCAATCTTAGGCAGCTGTTAAATCAGCCTTGCCCAAGACACGGGACGCGAGAAACACCATCTGGGCACCTCTGGAAGGATTTCTTCATTATGAAGGAGTTCAAAAATTCGAATCTTTTCCAAGACAGTCATGGGCCGGGTGGCGGCTCAGGATCCGGCTTTCATGGACTGGGTTATGGCGGTGGTGGCTCTAACTCTGGGTTTCGAGGAAATCAAGGCAATCATGGCAACCAGGGTCGTTACAATCAGCAGAATAGTCAGGGGAATCAACAGCAACAGTCTGGTTATCAGAGCAACCCGAAGCAGTTGAATAATGGACAGTATCATATCATGTCTTTACCACTAGCTTATGTAAGCGTGGCCAGAAGCTTCATAAGAGGGAAGTCAATACTGTTGAGCCAGTGATTCCGCGTTACTTGCGCTGGTCTGAGCAGCCCATTGTGTGGAGCTGGGAAGATCACCTGCCCCGGGTTAATAATCCGGGTCACTTGGCTTTGGTAGTCGCACCTCAGGTCGGAGGATATAAGTTCACCAAGGTACTCATGGATGGAGGGAGCGGCATCAATATCCTTTATTATGAAACCTTCCGCCGCATGGGGTTGACTGATAAAAATCTTAAGCCGTCAAACACTATTTTCCATGGCGTGGTGCCTGGTAAGTCGGCTTATCCGGTTGGTAAGATAGCTCTGGAGGTTGCCTTTGGGGATGATCATGACTCTAGGTTGGAGACATTGACCTTTGAAGTGGTCAAAATCCACAGCCTTGTTACGTGTATCTGCAGCTCATTGACCTTTGAAGTTCATGGTGCGAAGACATTGACCTTTGAAGTTCATGGCGTGGCCTTGTTACGTGTATCTGTAGCTCAAGATGCCAGGTCACAAGGGAACCATCACGGTACATGGGAGCCGGAAGATAGCCTTGGAGTGTGAGGAAGGGGTTGCTGCTTATGCTGAGTCTACTTGTGCAACAGAAGAGATGAAATTTTATAAGGATAATGTTGACCCGAAGGACATGACGTCTCTAAAGAAGCCAACCACAGAGCAGGATCCTTTGCTCAAATTTAAGTCGGCAGATGACACTAAGATGGTGATTTTGTTCCAAGCGATTCATCGAAGCAGTTCAGTATCAGTGCCAATCTGGATCCGAAATAGGAAAGCGCCCTCATCGAGTTCATCTGTGAGAACCGGGACATCTTTGCATGGAAAGCTCCAAACATGTCGGGTGTACCGAGAGAACTCGCTGAGCACACTCTTAATATTGGTCCAAATTTTAAGCCGGTCAAGCAATTTCTTCGCCGATTCAATGAGGAGAGGCGGAAGGCCATTGGAGAGGAAGTGGCCCGGCTCTTGGCGGCCGGGTTTATCGTTGAAGTTTTCCATCCTGAATGGTTGGCTAACCCGGTGCTGGTACTCAAGAAGAATGGCACTTGGCGAATGTGCGTGGATTACACAGACTTGAACAAGGCTTGTCCGGCTGATCCGTTTGCTCTCCCTTGTACTGATCAGATCATTGATGCTACAGCGGGTTATGAGCGTCTGAGTTTTTTGGATGCTCATTATGGTTATCATCAGATTAAGATGACAATTAAGGACCAGGAGAAGACAGCTTTCATTACTCCATTTGGAGCCTTCTGCTATGTGTCTATGCCTTTTCGGCTCAAGAGTGCCCAGGCGACTTATCAGTGGTGTGTGCAAAATTGCCTTCACAATCAGATTGGGTGCAATGTTCATGCATATGTCGATGACATTGTGGTGAAGTCAAGAAAGAAGGAAACCCTGATTGATGATTTGAAGGAGACATTTGACAATCTCCAGGTCTACAAGATGATGCTTAATCCGGCTAAATGTGTCTTTGGTGTGCCTGCAGGCAAGCTCTTCGGTTTTTTGGTTTCTAATAGAGGCATTGAAGCTAACCCGGAGAAAATTAAAGCTATTACTTCTTTGGCTAAACAGGCATGCGTTAATGATGTTCAGCGCCTGGCGGATCATATTGCGGCTTTGATCCGGTTCATAAGCCGGCTGGGTGAGAAGGCTATCCCCCTCTATCAAATGATGAATAAGACAGATTATTTTGTTTGGAGTGATGCTGCTAACCAAGCATTTGAGGATCTAAAGAAACAATTGGCTGAGTTACCCGTGCTTGCTGCCCCTGTTGATAAGGAGCCTCTGTTGTTGTATGTGGCTGCTAATAACCGGGCCATCAGTGTGGCCATCGTGGTAGAAAGGAAGGAGGCAGGCAAGGAATATCCGGTTCAACGGCCGGTTTATTATTATCAGTGAGATGCTTATTGAGTCCAAGCAGAGGTACCCACATTGGCAGAAGCTTGTGTATGGGGTTTTCATGGCGAGCCGAAAGCTTAAGCAATACTTTCAGGGTCATCCCATCACTATGGTTAGCTCTACTCCTTTGGGGGATATCATCCAAAATAGGGAAGCAACTGGCCGGGTTGCTAAGTGGGACATTGAGCTTGGGCCTCATGGGTTAAAATATGTGCCTCGTACGGCTATCAAGTCTCAAGCACTTGTGGATTTTATCATTGATTAGACAGAGTTGCAGGCACCGGAGGAAAAGTCGGATAGCACGTATTAGACTATTCACTTTGACGGGTCTAGACAGTTGGAGGGCTCGCGGGCTGGAGTTGTCTTGACTTCCCCATGAGGTGACAAATTTTCTTATGTCCTCCGGTTAATGTTCCCTTGTACTAACAATGCAGCTGAGTATGAGGCCCTGCTCCATGGTCTTCGGATCACTAAGGAGATGAATTTAAGTCGGGTGAGATGCTTTGGCGATTCAGATCCTCGTGGCCCAACAGGTCTCTGGTACTTGGGATTCTAAGGATCCGCTTATGGCGGCTTATCGTCGAGAGGTCGATGCCATTGGAGGTCATTTCAAAGGATACCAAGTCGAACATATTGATCGAAGGAAGAATGAGGCGGCTGATAACTTAAGCCGGCTAGGCTCTCAATGTAAGTTGGTGCCACCAAATACGTTCCTTGATGTTCTATTCAACCCTTCGGTCAAGTTGCCTACGGAGGAGGACCTTGCTATTCCTAACCCGGAAGCACAATTGGTGGCGGCTCTTCATGTTATTCCTGACTGGGCAGTTCCATATATGGCTTACATGACCCAGGACGAGTTGCCTGAGGATGAGACCTTGACCAGGCAGATAACCCGACGGTCTAAATCAATGACAATTGTCAATGGGGAGCTGCACCATTGCAGTGTTACAGGGGCGTTTCAGCGTTGCGTCTCTCCTGAAGAAGGTTGTGAGATTCTGCGTGAGATCCATGGAGATTGCAGTCATCATGCCAGCTCTAAATCTTTGATAGCCAAGGCTTTTCGTCACGGTTTCTATTGGCTGACGGCTCATGTTGATTCTGAGGACTTGGTCAGAAAATGTGACGGTTGTCAGAAGTTTTCACGTCGAGCTCATGTTCCGGATCAGGAGCTGAGGATGATCCCAATCACTTGGCCGTTTGCAACATGGGGGCTTGATATGGTTGGGCCTTTCAAGAGATCCAAGGATAAGAAGACCCACCTCTTGGTGGCGGTTCATAAGTTCACTAAGTGGGTCGAGGTAGAGCCGGTCAGCAAGTGTGATGCAGCCATGGCGGTTCAATTCATGAAGAAGGTGATCTTCTGTTTTGGTTTTCCACACAATATTATAACAGATAATGGCACTAATCTCTCCAAGGGTGCTATGAAAGAATTTTGTTAACGTGAGCATATCCGGCTTGATATATCATTAGTGGCTCACCCCCAATCTAATGGCCAAGCGGAAAGAGCCAATCAGGAGATCTTGAGAGGCATCAAGCCCCGGCTTATGGTTCCTTTGCAGCGAACGCCGGGTTATTGGGTGGAGGAGCTACCTTCTGTGTTATGGAGCATTAATACCACCCCACCCCCCCCCAACAAGTCTACAGGTTATACACCTTTCTTTATGGTCTACGGAGCAGAGGCGGTTCTCCCTAGTGACATCCGTCACGACTCACTTCATGTGGCGGCTTATGTTGAAGCTGAGAAGGAAAAAGCACGTCAGGAAGCACTTGACCTATTAGATGAGGAGTGTGACATCGCAGCGGCTCGTTCGGTGATTTACCAGCAAGACCTGCACAGCCGTCGGGTTAAAACCAGAACTTTCCAAGAAGGCGGTCTAGTGCTCCGGCTCATCCAGGATCAGACTAATATGCACAAGCTATCCCCACCTTGGGAAGGACCCTTTGTGGTCAGCAAGAATCTAAACAGCGGGTCATACTACCTTATCGATGTTCGAGAGCACAAAGACTCACGTAAGTTGGAGGAGGAGACCCACCGGCCTTGGAATATTGCTCATCTTCGGCCTTATTACACTTGAGCCACCGGCTCTTCTGATGTACATATTTTGATAATGTATATATTATGATTAATATGATAAAGGCGGCATCCCTGTTAAAGCGGGTTCTCTATCGTGTTTTCTTTAAACAATGAGTTTTTGGTCACTTGGGGGCTTCTGCTTTATAGAGCAAAGTTATGATAACCATTTGATCCGGCTTACAGGCCACAAAAACAATTTGGGGGCTTGCTACCCAGGTTAAAGGGACAAAAGAGAGTATGTTGCAAAAGCACAACTCAAACATAGGTGCCCATTGAGCATAGCTCAGAAATATTGCTTGGGGGCTCTTTTGTTCTAAAGAACAAGAGTTGCTATAACCCTTGTGATAGGCTTAAAAGCCAGGCTTGGAAGCCAAGTGTATTCACCTAAAACCTCGGGTTATCCTGCCTTTTTAAGTAAGCCACTCCGCCCAGGTATTCCTGGAATGACCCGCTGAACGTTTGACAAGTCAACCTCATGCAGACCCTGAACTTGTCAAAGTTAAAACAACGATTGGTTATGTGAGGTCCATCTTATAAGGTTTGTAAAATGGTTTAACTCAGTGGCCGGTGCAGCCCATGAAAGCACTTGATTTTCAGCCTGGCAGGCCATGAAAAGCCTCATTTTCTGTTTGTTTTTATTCGACAAATCTTTTGAGGTTTATTTGATGAGGTTTATAAAGTTTTCTTATCATAATTCGTCGGTGTTATTGACCCGGTCTGGCTTTTGACTATAAGTCGGCAGTATGAGATAAAATAGTATCCGGTGTTTATCAACCCGGCCTAGCTATGTTCATAAGCCGGCAACATATGATGATTACTGATGCTCAAGTTTTGGGTTATCGCCTACTGGTTTGGTAAACCAACAGTATGATCAAATATCACAGGTATGACATATTTTTTTATAATTAAGCCAGTCCTGGTTATAAGAGTGCCTATGTATTGGGCATTATGACCCGTCCTGCGGTAAGCCGTGGGACACTTATGATCTGTTTTTGCATACAGGAACAGATTCAAAAGGATGATATTATAAACATCAGTGGGAGATACTCAATTGGCAGTTTCATGCAAAGCGGAACATGCACGATGGCATGGCAGATTCAAAGTTTTACTATCCTATTACACGCCCGGCGGTTCAGTCTTCTTGGCCTTGCTGCTCGGAGTCTTCTGCATCATCCTTCGCCGGCTCTTCGTCTTCTTCCGCTGGCTGAAAAGTTGGTGATGACCAATCGATGCCAGATAAAGCTTCGAATTCAGCCTCATCATCTATAAGCTCAGACGGATCGACTTCAGGAGCAAAGGTGTGCTTACGAATTGGCGGGATTAAGTCCATCACTTTGTAAGCAGGAGTTAGCATCTTCTTATTCTCCCGGTCATAAGCCGGATGGTACTTGGAGAGGTCTGAGTCATTAGCAATCATCGTGGCTGTTGGACGAATTTCTTTTGCACAGGCTGAGAAGCCTTTCTGATCAAAAAGGGTACCATCTTCTTTCAAACTTGGGTAACCAGTAGCTACCTCAGATAGATCAAGCTCTAGTACCCATGCCTTGGCCCGGCTCAAACTGTCATGGCGCCGGCTCTTGCAGATGTTCGCTTTATTTCATCAAATCTAACAGGCAGCACAGAGAGTTTCTTCAAAACATCTATAAGCATAGTTGGTGCTTGACCTTTTGGTGAAATGGCGGCTAGTGCATGTTGAGTCCCGGTGTACAGCGGCTCAACAAGTGTATGGACAGCTTTAAGCTTCACAAGCATGTCTTGATTGATATTGTTGCTCCTGGGACCTGGATATATTGCAGAATGATTAAATGGCGGGTTATATGATCAAAATAATGATTCATTTCTGATGCTTGGCAAGGCGACTCACCAAGGATAGCTGAAACCATCTGATTTACACGGTGTTTTAAACCGGTAAGCTCAGTGGTCACTTCTTGAAGCGTTGCCTCTGCCTTCTCAGCACGTTGGGTCAAAACCGTCTTTTCATCCGCCCAAGTCTTTTTCTCTTTTTCAAAGCTGGTCTTCAGTTTCTCCGACTCAGCCACACTGAACTGGAATTTTGACTCCGCCTTCCGGGCCTCAGTTTCCTGAGACGCCAGCCGGGTCTTCGCATCATTCAATTGGGACTCTAGTTCAGCAGTGGCATCCTGTATAAAGTATAGAGTTATCAACATTTATATCAAGATTACAAGAGTATAAGTCCCAAGTATTTTGCCAGCAACAACACTTGACACTTGGGGGCTAATGTCTATCAACGAAAAAAATTCAAGACAACGGCTCTTATGAGTAAAGTCCCAAGTACTTTGCAAGCAAGACTACTTGGTACTAGGGGGCTAATGCATATCATTTGTTTTTTCTTCATCATGAGCCGGAAGTGATGTAACAATCCCAACCGACTCATGGGGGCTATGCAGTCAAGATCTTTTGCTTATACAAAGACAAATAGGACCGACTCATTCCTGTGGATTCAACCGGCCCTTGGGGGCTACGGACGGAAAACTCAACTTGTGCAAACATCCGGTTTACATTTAAACCAGACAAGGAGGGATTCTAGGACAGAAGTTATGGTTTTTTCTAAAGTCTACAACCTATTCAATATTGTCATAGCTAGTAGACTTGGGGGCTGGCAGGATGTGACGCCCTCGATTCAATCATACACTAATCATGCACGCAAATGTGTACGATCAAGATCAAGGACTCACGGGAAGATATCACAACACAACTCTATACACAAATTAAAATAATACAAGCTTTATATTACAAGCCAGGGGCCTCGAGGGCTCGAATACATAAGCTCGATTATACAAGAGTCAGCGGAAGCAACAATATCTGAGTACAGACATGAGTTAGACAAGTTTGCCTTAAGAAGGCTAGCACAAAAGCAGCAGCGATCGAAAAGGCAAGGCCTCCTGCCTGGGAGCCTCCTAACTACTCCTGGTCGTCGGTGGCCTCCACGTAGTAGTAGGTACCCTCGGGGTAGTAGTAGTCGTCGATGGTGTCGTCTGGATCCTGGGTTCCACCATCTGGTTGCGACAACCAGAAAGAAGAAAGAATGGGGAAAAGGGGAAACAAAGCAACCGTGAGTACTCATCCAAAGTACTCGCAAGCAAGGATCTACACTACATATGCAACATTATCAAAGGAAGGCTATATATGTGGACTGGGCTGCAGAAATGCCAGAATAGAGAGAAGGCCTAGTCCTATCGAAGACTAGCATCTTCTGGAAACCACCATCTTGCAGCAACAGGAGGGAGTAGAGTAGCATAAAGTAAAGTAGTAGCGTTATCAACCTCGGCCAGAGATCCTTTCTCGACTCCCTGCGAGAAAGCAATCCCAGAGCCATACTATCCAGTTATCATCACAATCCATTTCTCATCACCATCCAATTCTCATCACAAGTATCCAGTTCTAGTTGTATCGATCGAGATACAACTCCAAGTGTCCGTTACCGTAGGACAGGCTATCGATAGTTGTTTTCTTCCCTGCAGGGGTGCACCAACTTACCCACCACGCTCGCTTAACTCCGGCCGGACACACTTTCCAGGGTCATGCCCGGCCTCGGCCAAACAATACGCCGCAACCCGACCTAGGCTTAATAGAGAGGCCAGCACGCCGGACTAAACCTATGCCCCCAAGGGTCATGGGCCATCTCCCCGGGAACTCCTGCACGTTGTGTGGGCGGCCGGTGAGCAGACCTAGCTACCTCCTTCAACAAGGCAGGCGCTTACGCAGTCCAACCCGGCGCGCGCCGCTCAGTCGCTGACGTCTATTAAGCTTCGGCTGATGTATACGACATAGAACGCCCATACTATGCCCACGTGATGGTTAGTGCTATCAGGCCAGAGGCCCCTCGGATCAAATATCCAAATCGTAGTGGATTAGGAACGCGCGGTAACAAGCAGAGACTCATGAAAGATGTGACCCCGTTGCCCCGTCTCAAGGACTTGCGGCAAGGGCTAGGAATGCCCGGCCACGCCTCGTAATTATCTCGCGGGCACCCTCCAGGTCAACCCGACTCCACATCACTCGCAATTAAGCTCGCGCGGGTACCCCTCAGGGTCGACCCGTCTTTAGTAACATGGCTCAGTGTAAAGTCATAGTAACCATAGTAATTGTGTGTCTAAACATCAAGGGGAAAGCCCGAGGAATCACCCCCGGTGAATTCCACTCGATGTAGTCATCAAGGTGAACGTAAGAGGATTCACCCTCGAGGTCCACACTTGAGGGGTTGCACGACAGAGTCGTATCAGAAGTGGTTAAAGAGGAAATCACCCTCGATGACCACGACCGAATAACTACACTACTGGGTTAACATCAGAAGTACCGATGAGGTCTCACCCTCGGTACTCGATAGTAACCCAGTATTGTCGAGCAACTAAGGGGAAAGTGATGTGCGGTGCCGGGGCTTGGTCTTCGATCCCGTTGATCGGGTCTTCTGATAATCCAGCGGGGCAGTCGGGACAAAGTGGGGGTCACTGATGGATCACTAACCAACCTATACTAAGTAGTTTAGGATAAGCAGGTAAGGTACAACGGTAGATACAAAAGCAGGCTATGCATCAGAATAGGAGCAAACAATAACAGTAGCAAAATCTAATGCAAGCATGAGAGAATGGAATGGGCGATATCGGGATGATTAAAGGGGGGGCTTGCCTGGTTGCTCTGGCAAGGAGGGGTCGTCGACGTAGTCGATCACAGGGGCAGCATCGGTCTCAGGGTCTACGGAAGAAAACAGGGGGAAGAAACAGTAAATATTAAGCAAACATAGCATCACAAAGCATAGCGTGGCAATATGTTGTGCTGGGTGTGACCTAATGTATGGCTACACGATGAAGGTGAAGGGGGGAAATCAACCGGGAATGTTTTCCCGGTTCCGGACCTGTGTCAGACAGATGACTGGAGGGGAATATTCCATGTTCAGATAGTTAGAGGTATCTGACAGGTAAACGGACCGCGCATCCGGATTCGTTGGATTTTTCTGAGCAACTTTCATATAGAAAACATTTTCATCCGAGCTACGGTTTAATTTCTATGAATTTTCAAAGATTAAACCATTTCCTAAAATTAATTTAGTTATTAAACACAAATTATCCAGAACAATAAATGATGACGTCAACATGACGCAAGCATAGCGTCAGCGGTCGGCTGACCAGTTGACCAGTCAACTGGGGCCCACCAGTCAGTGACTGGAGCTTCCCAGTCAGTTGTTGACCTGGTCAACTGGGACCGCCGGGCCCAGCTGCCAGTGACCCAGGGGGTTGCCACATAGGCGCCACATCAGCGTCGGCTGCCGGAGTTACTCCGGCGAGCCCGTAACGCGGCGGTGAGCTCCGGCGAGCTCGAAAACGCGCTGTGGTGGCTCGTTTTGCACGTGGTTGGGTGCATTGGAACGGGTGTTCAACTCCGCATCGTTTGGTGGCGGTGGCACGACCTGAAGTGGCCCGTGGAGACGGCGGCGGCCGGAAACAGGCGATGTCGAGGACGTGGCTAAGGAGCAACGGGAGGTAAGCGAGTGGCACATTTGAATCCTACGGCTACGGCGGGCACGACTGCGAGCTCAGCCGAGCTCGACAACGCCTGTGGCGATAGCAGCAGCCACGGCGGCGGAGCTCCGTTCGGGCAAAAATGGCACGGAGGCTACGGTGATGGATCCTTGCGGGGGAGTGAGGGGAGAGACGTGGTGGCTCACCGGGAGCTGTAGGGGGGTGGCAGCGGGCTCGAGGGAGGTCGGGGCGGTGCTGGGGGCGACGAATCGCCGACGAGTGGTGGCGGGGACCGTTGGGGAAGACAGGACGATGGAGACGCTGATGGGGCTTCCCCGCCTCGTTCCGGTGAGGTAGTCGAAGGAGGCGTCGACGGCGAGCCTCCTGGACCTTCTGGCGAGGCGCGGGGTAGGCGGTGGCCGCGGCTACGGCACAGCCATGGCGACGGCGGCGCTCGGTTGAGGTGGGGAGGGGATCTGGAGAGTGAGGGAGAGAGCGGAGAGGGCGAGCAGGGGAGTGGGTGGAGGTAGGTGGGGGAGGACTCGAGGAGACGGAGGGGGGCGCTCTTATCCACCCGCGGTGTTGCCGGCGAGGTGGTCGGGCGGCGACGAGCCCCTGTAGCGGTGCGCACCGGGGGAACAGGAGGAGGGCGCGGTACGGGGAGCTGGGCCGGCTTGCTGTGGTGGGCCGAGGCCCATGGGAAGGGGGCGCGGTGGCCAGCTGGACCAGTCGGCCCAGTTGAGGGGGGGGCTTTCCCTTTTTTTATCTTAAAGCTTTTTCTGGTTTTAGCTATTTCAAGTCATTTAGACATTTTGCAAAAAATATCGGTTCACCACCAATATTACCAGAAGAATACTTTCCACATGATGAACATTTTAGTTTTCATGTTTGAGCATTTTGAATTTCACACAGAATTTGAATTTGAATTCAACTGGAATGTGAAAGAGCATGAGACAATAATGATCAGGCACATGTTTAGCAAAACAATTAACTTAACCCCAGGGGTTACTGTAGCATCATTACACCGGGGTGTTACAACTCTCCTCCTCTAAAAGAAATTCTCGTCCCGAGAATTAAGAGGTAGAAGGGAACAGGTCGGGGTATTCATCATGGAGGTTATCTTCGCGTTCCCAAGTGGCTTCATCTTTAGTATGATTCGACCATTTCACCTTGAGGAACTTGGTAACCTTCTGCGGGTTCGACGTTCAGCTTCTTCAAGAATGCGGATAGGATGCTCCTTGTATGTGAGATCATCTTGAACTTCAATCAATTCCGGATCCACTTCACGTTCCGGATCCTTGAAGCATCGACGAAGTTGCGACACGTGGAAGACATCATGAACATGAGAGAACTGAGGTGGCAACTCCAGTTGATAAGCCACCAGTCCACGATGGGCGAGAATACGGAAGGGACCAATGTAGCGAGGAGCTAACTTGCCCTTGACTCCGAACCGATGAGTGCCTCTCAAAGGAGTGACACGCAGATAAGCTTGTTCACCAGGTTGATAAGTTGAACCCCAATGTTTCCGGTCATAGTTGCTCTTCTGGCGGGACTGGGCCGCCTTGAGATTATCCCGGACAATGCGAACCTGCTCTTCAGCTTGTTGAATAATGTCCGGACCAATGAGTGCTCGTTCCCCAGTTTCTGACCAATTCAGAGGGGTTCGGCACTTACGTCCATAAAGCACTTCAAAGGGTGCCATCTTCAAGCTGGCTTGATAGCTGTTGTTATAAGAGAACTCCGCATAAGGGAGAGATTCTTCCCACTTCTTGCCAAAAGAAATAACACAAGCTTGAAGCATGTCTTCAAGAATTTGATTGACTCGCTCGACTTGGCCTTGGGATTGGGGATGATAAGCAGTGCTCCAGGTAATGTGAGTTCCCATTGCCTCTTGGAAACTATCCCAGAACTTTGAAGTGAATAAACTGCCACGGTCTGAACTGATCTCCTTCGGAATGCCATGGAGTGACACAATTCTGGAGATATACAAGTTTGCTAATTGACTAGCAGTGATTGTCTCCTTGACTGGCAGAAAGTGAGCAACTTTCGAGAATTGGTCGATGACAACAAAGATAGCATCGTTACCTTTCTGAGACTTGGGAAGGCCTGTGACGAAATCCATTTGGATCTTATCTCACTTCCATTCAGGAATCGGAAGCGGTTGTAGAAGTCCAGCCGGTTTCTTATGTTCTGCTTTGATGCGACGGCAAACGTCACATTCTTCGATATATCGAGCAATGTCTTGCTTCATTTTAGACCACCAGTACTTCTGATGGATGTCTAGATACATCTTGGTACTTCCCGGATGAATAGAGAGAGGGGTGTCATGCGCTTCTTTCATCACCTTCTCTGTCATAAGCTCGAACCGGGGTACTACAATGCAATCTCTGAAGTATAAGGTTCCATCTTCACCAAGTGAGAAATCTCTGGATTTCTCTAAGGCAAGATCCTTTTTCATCAAATCAACGTGAGCATCTTTGGCTTGAGCAGACTTAATTTCTTTCAGAAGAGTTGGTTCCAGGACAAGGTTATTCAGAGAACCCTGTGGAACTAGTTGAAGGTTTAGCTTGCATAGCTCTTCATAAAGGCGGGGTTGAGCTTTGTAGACCATGTGATTATTGCAATAAGACTTGCGGCTCAGGGCATCGGCCATTACTTTAGCCTTACCAGGGGTATAAGATATACCGCAGTTGTAGTCTGCAATAGCTTCCATCCATCGCTGCTGACGGAGGTTCAGATCTGGCTGGGTAAACAGGTACTTCAGACTCTGATGATCAGTGAAGATCTCGCAACGATTACCGAGAAGGTATTGTCGCCATAGCTTCAATGCAAAGATAACCGCTGCAAGCTCAAGGTCATGAATCGGGTAGTTTTCCTCGTGAGGACACACTTGACGGGAAGCATAAGCAATCACCCTGCGCTCTTGCATTAGAACACAGCCTAATCCTTGACGTGAAGCGTCACAATAGATGACGAAGTCCTTGCGAGAATCAGGAGGAGCAAGCACTGGGGCAGAAGTCAGCTTGTCCTTGAGTGCCTGGAAACTTTCCTGACATTTGTCTGTCCAGTCGAACTTAACGCCTTTGTGAAGCAGATTAGTCAGTGGCTTAGCGATCTTGGAGAGGTTCTTGACAAAGCGGCGACAGTAGCTGGCTAGGCCGAGAAAGCTTCTGACTTGCTTGACAGTCTTAGGAGGGGTCCAGTCAAGAATAGCCTGAACGCGCTTTGGGTTGACGGCAATGCCATCCTTGGAGATAACATGACCAAGGTAGGTGACTTCGGGTAACCAGAATTCACACTTGGAATACTTGGCATAAAGTTGATGCTCTCGAAGCTTCTCCAGAACAAGACGAAGATGTTCAGCATGTTCTTCTTTATTCTTCGAATATACCAGTATATCATCCAGATAGACTACGACGAACTTGTCGAGGTAATCCATGAATATATAGTTCATCAGACGAGAGAATGTAGCAGGAGCATTGGTTAAACCGAATGACATGACGGTGTACTCGTAAGAACCATAACGAGTGACGAAGGCGATCTTTGGAATATCCTCTTCACGAACACGGATCTGGTGGTAACCCAACCTCAAGTCGAGTTTAGAGAATATCGATGAACCAGCAAGTTGATCATACAGATCATTGATCCGAGGAAGGGGATATTTGTTCTGAATTGTAGCTTGGTTGATAGGACGGTAGTCTTGGACCAAACGGTTCGTCCCGTCCTTCTTCTTAACGAACAGAGAAGGTGCTCCCCAAGCAGAGGAACTTGGACGAATGAAACCCTTGCGAAGAGATTTGTCGATTTCCTCCTTAAGTTCTAGGAGTTCATGAGGTGGCATCTTGTAGGGTCGTTTAGCAATAGGAACGGTGCCTGGCTTCAAGTCGATGACGAACTCGACGGCCCGGGCAGGGGGTATTCCTGGAAGTTCTTCTGGAAATACATCTTGGAAGTCGCGAACGACTGGAATCTTTTCAATTCCTTCAAGAGGTGTTGCGTTCAATGCATTCAAAGCATAAAGTCGTGCTTCAACATTTTGAACAATCTGAGCATGGTAGCTTACTATCTCATCGGAAGGATGTAGGAGATGAACGACTTTGGTGGCACAAACGATAGAAGCGGTATGTGCTTTCAACCATTCCATTCCCAGAATGAGGTCAATGTTGGAAGGCTCTAGAATAATGGGAGAAACATGAAATTCCAACCCTTCAATTTCAACGGGGACGTCGCAACCAATCATGGTAGTTCGACACTAACCCGCAGGGGTGCGTACCACTATCGAAGTGTTCATGGGCTCGCATCGAATGTCGTGTGCGTATGCAAAATTTTCTGACATGAATGAATGCGAGGCTCCTGAATCGAATAAAACAGAACCGGTACTGAATTAACGAGAAGAGTACCCATCACAGTGGCAGGCTGATCTTGAGCTTCATTCAGATCAACATGATTATCCTGACCACGACCATAAGGTCTGGCATTGTTGTTATGGGGCTGATTGTTACGACCATTTGAAGGCAGAGCAAGCTGATCCTGATTCTGAGGGCATTTCCTGGAGCGGTGACCTGGAAGGCCACACTTGAAGCATAGACCATCATTGGGATTGGGAGCAGAAGCTTGGGGTGGTACAGCCCGAAGGGGCTGCCTCTGCGGTGGAGGAGGCAGACGAGGTGCAACATAGGACTGTCTTGGTGCAGGTGCAGTTGGATGATACATGTTGTGGGGAATCCATATCCGACGCTTCTGCGCTGACGGGCCCGAAGATGAGCCAACGTCGCGACTACGCCTAAGGGATCTCTGGTGTTCCTGAAGACCAGTCTCAACCTGAATAGCCTTGTTCACCAAGGTGGCAAGGTCGGCAAAGTCATGAACGAGCAATGCTAGCTTGATATCAGGGTGAAGTCCATCACGAAACTTCTCTTGCTTACGAGCATCATTTGCAATGTATTCTTCAGCATAACGTGACAAGTCCAGAAATTCCCATTGATAAGCATCTACAGACTTGTTGCCTTGGGTGAGGTTGCGGAACTCTCGCTTCTTCCTGTCCATGGTTCCCTGAGGAATGAAACGGGCGCGGAAGGCGGCTTGGAAATCTGGCCAAGTGATGACCATTCCAGCAGGTAGGGTACGCCTGTGGCTGTCCCACCATTGAGCAGCAGGACCCTTGAGGAAGAAGGATGCGAAGGTGACATAGCTGGCAGGGGCAACACTAGCTGACTCCATTTCATATGTGATGTCGCGGAGCCAGTCATCAACATCAAGGGGTTGAGTTGAGCCGCGGTAGATAGTTGGGTTGAGGCGCATGAAGTCCTGCAGAGTTACTCGGGTTGGCTGTTGATTCATGTTCGGACGAGGAAACTGAGCCATCATTCCTTCCATGAACTGGCGATTCAACTCAAACTGTTGCATCATTCCAGCAAAGAATTCAGGCGGTGGTGGATCGTTGGCACCACGACCACGACCAGCGGGTCTAACCATCCTGCTAACATGTAACAGGGGGTAGTTCAGCATTGAGCATTTGCAAAGGCAAGGATCATTCATGATGAAAACATGCATAATGAAGGAGGTACGATGGATTCCACTTCGTAGTCAACACGAAGGTGTGTGTACTATTCAAGAGGCTATTCTAAGGAATAACTATGGCTTTATCCAACTTCGGGGTGAATGTGGTCACGGGATCCTAATGTTAGTAAATTCGTTTAACCCGAGTAGAAGAGAGTTCAGAGTCCCAGAGTATAGACGAAGAGTAAAAGATCCTAGTACCACCCAATGGCGACGTGGGCCCGTAAGCCACACAGCCAATGTTAGTAAAAGTTTTTCAGTGACTAGACTCAACTTCGGCCAAGGAGTTGGAAAGGGGGCTACCTACAGGAAGTCGGCTCTGATACCAACTTGTGACGCCCTCGATTCAATCGTACACTAATCATGCACGCAAATGTGTACGATCAAGATCAAGGACTCACGGGAAGATATCACAACACAACTCTATATACAAATTAAAATAATACAAGCTTTATATTACAAGCCAGGGGCCTCGAGGGCTCGAATACATAAGCTCGATTATACAAGAGTCAGCGGAAGCAACAATATCTGAGTACAGACATGAGTTAGACAAGTTTGCCTTAAGACGGCTAGCACAAAAGCAGCAGCGATCGAAAAGGCAAGGCCTCCTGCCTGGGAGCCTCCTAACTACTCCTGGTCGTCGGCGGCCTCCACGTAGTAGTAGGTACCCTCGGGGTAGTAGTAGTCGTCGGTGGTGTCGTCTGGATCCTGGGCTCCACCATCTGGTTGCGACAACCAGAAAGAAGAAAGAATGGGGAAAAGGGGAAACAAAGCAATCGTGAGTACTCATCCAAAGTACTCGCAAGCAAGGATCTACACTACATATGCAACATTATCAAAGGAAGGCTATATATGTGGACTGGGCTGCAGAAATGCCAGAATAGAGAGAAGGCCTAGTCCTATCGAAGACTAGCATCTTCTGGAAACCACCATCTTGCAGCAACAGGAGGGAGTAGAGTAGCATAAAGTAAAGTAGTAGCGTTATCAACCTCGGCCAGAGATCCTTTCTCGACTCCCTGCGAGAAAGCAATCCCAGAGCCATACTATCCAGTTATCATCACAATCCATTTCTCATCACCATCCAATTCTCATCACAAGTATCCAGTTCTAGTTGTATCGATCGGGATACAACTCCAAGTGTCCGTTACCGTAGGACAGGCTATCGATAGTTGTTTTCTTCCCTGCAGGGGTGCACCAACTTACCCACCACGCTTGCTTAACTCCGGCCAGACACACTTTCCAGGGTCATGCCCGGCCTCGGCCAAACAATACGCCGCAACCCGACCTAGGCTTAATAGAGAGGCCAGCACGCCGGACTAAACCTATGCCGCCAGGGGTCATGGGCCATCTCCCCGGGAACTCCTGCACGTTGCGTGGGCGGCCGGTGAGCAGACCTAGCTACCTCCTTCAACAAGGCAGGCGCTTACGCAGTCCAACCCGGCGCGCGCCGCTCAGTCGCTGACGTCTATTAAGCTTCGGCTGATGTATACGACGTAGAACGCCCATACTATGCCCACGTGATGGTTAGTGCTATCAGGCCAGAGGCCCCTCGGATCAAATATCCAAATCGTAGTGGATTAGGAACGCGCGGTAACAAGCAGAGACTCACGAAAGATGTGACCCCGTTGCCCCGTCTCAAGGACTTGCGGCAAGGGCTAGGAATGCCCGGCCACGCCTCGTAATTATCTCGCGGGCACCCTCCAGGTCAACCCGACTCCACATCACTCGCAATTAAGCTCGCGCGGGTACCCCTCAGGGTCGACCCGTCTTTAGTAACATGGCTCAGTGTAAAGTCATAGTAACCATAGTAATTGTGTGTCTAAACATCAAGGGGAAAGCCCGAGGAATCACCCCCGGTGAATTCCACTCGATGTAGTCATCAAGGTGAACGTATGATGATTCACCCTCGAGGTCCACACTTGAGGGGTTGCACGACAGAGTCGTATCAGAAGTGGTTAAAGAGGAAATCACCCTCGATGACCATGACCGAATAACTACACTACTGGGTTAACATCAGAAGTACTGATGAGGTCTCACCCTCGGTACTCGATAGTAACCCAGTATTGTCGAGCAACTAAGGGGAAAGTGATGTGCGGTGCCGGGGCCTGGTCTTGGATCCCGTTGATCCGGTCTTCTGATAATCCAGCGGGGCAGTCGGAACAAAGTGGGGGTCACTGATGGATCACTAACCAACCTATACTAAGCAATTTAGGATAAGCAGGTAAGGTACAACAGTAGATACAAAAGCAGGCTATGCATCAGAATAGGAGCAAACAAAAAAATCTAATGCAAGCGTGAGAGAATGGAATGGGCGATATCGGGATGATCAAAGGGGGGGCTTGCCTGGTTGCTCTGGCAAGGAGGGGTCGTCGTCGACGTAGTCGATCATAGGGGCAGCATCGGTCTCAGGGTCTACCGGAGAAAAGAGGGGGAAGAAACAGTAAATATTAAGCAAACATAGCATCACAAAGCATAGCGTGGCAATATGTTGTGCCGGGTGTGACCTAACGTATGGCTACACGATGAAGGTGAAGGGGGGAAATCAACCGGGAATGTTTTCCCGGTTCCGGACCTGTGTCAGACAGATGACCGGAGGGGGAATATTCCATGTTCAGATAGTTAGAGGTATCTGACAGGTAAACGGACCGCGCATCCGGATTCGTTGGATTTTTCTGAGCAACTTTCATATAGAAAATATTTTCATCCGAGCTACGGTTTAATTTCTATGAATTTTCAAAGATTAAACCATTTCCTAAAATTAATTTAGTTATTAAACACGAATTATCCAGAACAGTAAATGATGACGTCAGCATGACGCAAGCATAGCGTCAGCGGTCGGCTGACCAGTTGACTAGTCAGCTAGGCCCACCAGTCAGTGACTGGAGCTGCCCAGTCAATCGTCGACCTGGTCAACTGGGACCGCCGGGCCCAGTTGCCAGTGACCCAGGGGGTTGCCACATAGGCGCCACATCAGCGCCGGCTGCCGGAGTTACTCCGGCGAGCCCGTAACGCGGCAGTGAGCTCCGGCGAGCTCGGAAACGCGCTGTGGTGGCTCGTTTTGCGCGCGGTTGGGTGCATTGGAACGGGCGTTCAACTCCGCATCGTTTGGTGGCGGTGGCATGACCTGAAGTGGCCCGTGGAGACGGCAGCGACGAGCAAAGGCGGCGGCCGGAAACAGGCAATGTCGAGGACGTGGCTAAGGAGCAACGGGAGGGAAGCGAGTGGCACATTCGAATCCTACGGCTACGGCGGGCACGACTGCGAGCTCAGCCGAGCTCGACAACGCCTGTGGCGATAGCAGCAGCCACGGCGGCAGAGCTCCGTTCGGGAAAAAATGGCGCGGAGGCTACGGTGATGGATTCGTGCGGGGGAGCGAGGGGAGAGACGTGGTGGCTCACCGGGAGCTGTAGGGGGGTGGCAACAGGCTCGAGGGAGGTCGGGGCAGTGCTGGGGGCGACGAATCGCCGACGAGTGGTGGCGGGGACCGTTGGGGAAGATAGGACAATGGCGACGCTGATGGGGCTTCCCCGCCTCGTTCCGGTGAGGTAGTCAAAGGAGGCGTCGACGGCGAGCCTCCTGGACCTTCTGGCGAGGCGCGGGGTAGGCGGTGGCCGTGGCTACGGCACAGCCATGGCGACGGCGGCGCTCGGTTGAGGTGGGGAGGGGATCTGGAGAGTGAGGGAGAGAGCGGAGAGGGCGAGCAGGGGAGTGGGTGGAGGTAGGTGGGGGAGGACTCGA